>NC_064616.1:406144760-406455821 GCF_023898315.1 Schistocerca nitens | reverse complement strand
AGGGAGGGAGGGAGAGCAGGTGAGGGGGGAGTGAGGGAGGGAGAGGGGGAGGGAGGGCGGGTGAGAGGGAGGGAGGGCGGGTGAGGGGGAGGGAGGGCGGGTGAGGGGGGGAGGGAGGGCGGGTGAGGGGGGGGAGGGAGGGAGGGCGAGTGAGGGGGGAGGGAGGGAGGGCGGGTGAGGGGGGGAGGGCGGGTGAGGGGGGAGGGCGGGTGAGGGGGGGAGGGCGGGTGAGGGGGGAGGGCGGGTGAGGGGGGGAGGGCGGGTGAGGGGGGGAGGGCGGGTGAGGGGGGGAGGGAGGGTGAGGGGGGAGGGAGGGAGGGCGGGTGAGGGGGGGAGGGAGAGGGGGAGAGGGAGGGGGAGAGAGAGGGAGAGGGGGGAGAGGGGGGAGAGGGAGGGAGGAGGGAGAGGGAGGAGAGAGAGGGGGAGAGGGAGGAGAGAGAGGGAGAGGGAGGAGAGAGAGGGGGAGAGGGAGGAGAGAGAGGGAGAGGGAGGAGAGAGAGGGAGAGGGAGGAGAGAGAGGGAGAGGGAGGAGAGAGAGGGGGAGGGAGGAGAGAGAGGGGGAGGGAGGAGAGAGAGGGGGAGGGAGGAGAGAGAGGGGGAGGGAGGAGAGAGAGGGGGAGGGAGGAGAGAGAGGGGGAGGGAGGAGAGAGAGGGGGAGGGAGGAGAGAGAGGGGGAGGGAGGAGAGAGAGGGGGAGGGAGGAGAGAGAGGGGGAGGGAGGAGAGAGAGGGGGAGAGGGAGGGAGGAGAGAGAGGGGGAGAGGGAGGGAGGAGAGAGAGGGAGAGAGAGGGGGAGGGAGGAGAGAGAGGGGGAGGGAGGAGAGAGAGGGGGAGGGAGGATAGAGAGGGGGAGAGAGGAGAGAGAGGGGGAGAGAGGAGAGAGAGGGGGGAGAGGAGAGAGGGGGGGAGAGGAGAGAGGGGGGGAGAGAGGAGAGAGAGGGGGGAGAGAGGAGAGAGAGGGGGGAGAGAGGAGAGAGAGGGGGGAGAGAGGAGAGAGAGGGGGGAGAGAGGAGAGAGAGGGGGGAGAGAGGAGAGAGAGGGGGGAGAGAGGGGGGAGAGAGGAGAGAGAGGGGGGAGAGAGGAGAGAGAGGGGGGAGAGAGGAGAGAGAGGGGGGAGAGAGGAGAGAGAGGGGGGAGAGAGGAGAGAGAGGGGGGAGAGAGGAGAGAGAGGGGGGAGAGAGGGGAGAGGGGGGAGAGAGGGGAGAGGGGGAGAGAGGAGAGGGGGGGAGAGAGGAGAGGGGGGGAGAGAGGAGAGGGGGGGAGAGAGGAGAGAGGGGGGAGAGAGGAGAGAGGGGGGAGAGAGGAGAGGGGGCGAGAGGGAGGGGGGCGAGAGGGAGAGGGGCGAGAGAGAGGGAGAGGGGCGAGAGAGAGAGAGAGGGGGGCGAGAGAGAGAGAGGGGCGAGAGAGAGAGGGGGCGAGAGAGAGGGGGGCGAGAGAGAGGGGGGCGAGAGAGGGGGCGAGAGAGAGAGGGGGGAAGAGAGAGGGGGGAAGAGAGAGGGGGGAAGAGAGAGGGGGGAAGAGAGAGAGGGGGGAAGAGAGAGGGGGGAAGAGGGAGGTAGGAGAGGGAGGGAGAGAGGGAGGGAGAGAGGGAGGGAGAGAGGGAGGGAGAGAGGGAGGGAGAGAGGGAGGGAGAGAGGGAGGGAGAGAGGGAGGGAGAGAGGGAGGAGAGAGAGGGAGGAGAGAGAGGGAGGAGAGAGAGGGGGGAGGGAGGGAGGAGAGAGAGGGAGGAGAGAGAGGGGGAGGGAGGGAGGAGAGAGGGGGCAGGATAGAGAGGGGGGAGGGAGGGAGGAGAGAGGGGGGCAGGATAGAGAGGGGGGAAGAGAGAGGGAGGGGGGAAGAGAGAGGGAAGGGGGGAAGAGAGAGGGAGGGGGGAAGAGAGAGGGAGGGGGGAAGAGAGAGGGAGGGGGGAAGAGAGAGGGAGGGGGGAAGAGAGAGGGAGGGGGGAAGAGAGAGGGAGGGGGGAAGAGAGAGGGAGGGGGGAAGAGAGAGGGAGGGGGGAAGAGAGAGGGAGGGGGGAAGAGAGAGGGAGGGGGGAAGAGAGAGGGAGGGGGGAAGAGAGAGGGAGGGGGGAAGAGAGAGGGAGGGGGGAAGAGAGAGGGAGGGGGGAAGAGAGAGAGGGGGGAGAGAGAGAGGGGGGGAAGAGAGAGAGGGGGGGAAGAGAGAGAGGGGGGAAGAGAAAAGAGGGGGGGAAGAGAGAGAGGGGGGAAGAGAGAGAGGGGGGGAAGAGAGAGAGGGGGGAAGAGAGGGGGGAAGAGAGAGAGGGGGGAAGAGAGAGAGGGGGAAGAGAGGGGGAAGAGAGAGAGGGGGGAAGAGAGAGAGGGGGAAGAGAGAGGGGGGAAGAGAGAGAGGGGGGAAGAGAGAGAGGGGGGAAGAGAGAGGGGGGGAAGAGAGAGGGGGGAAGAGAGGGGGGAAGAGAGAGAGGGGGGAAGAGAGAGAGGGGGGAAGAGAGAGGGGGGGAAGAGAGAGGGGGGGAAGAGGGGGGAGGAGAGAGAGGGGGAGGGGAGAGAGAGGGGGGAGGAGAGAGAGAGAGGGGGGAGGAGAGAGAGAGGGGGGAGGGGAGAGAGAGGGGGAGGAGAGAGTGAGGGGGGAGAGGGGGCGAGAGAGAGGGGGGCGAGGGAGAGGGGGGGCGAGGGAGAGGGGGGGCGAGGGAGAGGGGGGGGCGAGGGGGCCGAGGGGTCGGCGAGCGGGGGCTGGCGCGGGGGCGGAGGGGGGAGCGGGGCAGGCGAGGGGGCGGAGGGGGGAGTGGGGGCGGAGGGGGGAGCGGGGCCGGCGAGGGGGCGGAGGGGGGAGCGGGGCGGCGAGGGGTCAGAGGGGTCGGCGCGGGGGGATAGGGGTCGGCGCGGGGGGAGAGGGGTCGGCGAGGGGGGAGAGGGGTCGGCGAGGGGGGAGAGGGGTCGGCGAGGGGGGAGAGGGGTCGGCGAGGGGGGAGAGGGGTCGGCGAGGGGGGAGAGGGGTCGGCGAGGGGGGAGAGGGGTCGGCGAGGGGGGAGAGGGGTCGGCGAGGGGGGAGAGGGGTCGGCGAGGGGGGAGAGGGGTCGGCGAGGGGGGAGAGGGGTCGGCGAGGGGGGGAGAGGGGTCGGCGAGGGGGGGAGAGGGGTCGGCGAGGGGGGGAGAGGGGTCGGCGTGGGGGGGAGAGGGGTCGGCGTGGGGGGGAGAGGGGTCGGCGAGGGGGGGAGAGGGGTCGGCGAGGGGGGGAGAGGGGTCGGCGAGGGGGGGAGAGGGGTCGGCGAGGGGGGGAGAGGGGTCGGCGAGGGGGGGAGAGGGGTCGGCGAGGGGGGGAGAGGGGTCGGCGAGGGGGGGAGAGGGGTCGGCGAGGGGGGAGAGGGGGTGGCGAGGGGGGAGAGGGGGAGGCGATGGGGGAGAGGGGGAGGCGAGGGGGGAGAGGGGGAGGCGAGGGGGAGAGGGGGAGGCGAGGGGGGAGAGGGGGAGGCGAGGGGGGAGAGGGGGAGGCGAGGGGGGAGAGGGGGAGGCGAGGGGGGAGAGCGGGAGGCGAGGGGGAGAGCGGGGGGAGAGGGGGAGAGCGGGGGGAGAGGGGGAGAGCGGGGGGAGAGGGGGAGAGCGGGGGGAGATGGTGGTGGTGGTTAGTGTTTAACGTCCCGTCGACAACGAGGCCATTAGAGACGGAGCGCAAGCTCGGGTTAGGGAAGGATTGGAAAGGAAATCGGCCGTGCCCTTTCAAAGGAACCATCCCGGCATTTGCCTGAAACGATTTAGGGAAATCACGGAAAACCTAAATCAGGATGGCCGGAGACGGGATTGAACCGTCGTCCTCCCGAATGCGAAGCGGGGGGAGAGGGGGAGGCGAGGGGGAGAGGGGGAGGCGAGGGGGAGAGGGGGAGGCGAGGGGGGAGAGGGGGAGGCGAGGGGGGAGAGGGGGAGGCGAGGGGGGAGAGGGGGTGGCGAGGGGGGAGAGGGGGTGGCGAGGGGGGAGAGGGGGTGGCGAGGGGGTAGAGGGGGAGAGGGGGCGGCGAGGGGTGAGAGGGGGCGGCGAGGGGTGAGAGGGGGCGGCGAGGGGTGAGAGGGGGCGGCGAGGGGGGAGAGGGGGCGGCGAGGGGGGAGAGGGGGCGGCGAGGGGGGAGAGGGGGCGGCGAGGGGGGAGAGGGGGCGGCGAGGGGGGAGAGGGGGCGGCGAGGGGGGAGAGGGGGCGGCGAGGGGGGAGAGGGGGCGGCGAGGGGGGAGAGGGGGCGGCGAGGGGGGAGAGGGGGCGGCGAGGGGGGAGAGGGGGCGGCGAGGGGGGAGAGGGGGCAGCGAGGGGGGAGAGGGGGCGGCGAGGGGGGAGAGGGGGCGGCGAGGGGGGAGAGGGGGCGGCGAGGGGGGAGAGGGGGCGGCGAGGGGGGAGAGGGGGCGGCGAGGGGGGAGAGGGGGCGGCGAGGGGGGAGAGGGGGGAGAGTGGGTGGCGAGGGGGAGAGGAGGGAGAGGGGGAGGCGAGGGGGGAGATGGGGAGAGGGGGTGAGGGGGGAGAGGGGGTCGAGGGGGCCAGGGGGGAGAGAGAACCGAAGGGCGGCGAGAGGGCAGGGGAGGGCGAGGGTGGCGAGGGGGCAGAGGGGTAGGTGAGGGGGGAGGCGAGGGAGAATATTTGGTGGGTAGTGTTTTATCTTCATAGAAGTGCAGACAACAGATCTTTTACATGTCAGATGTTGCATTAGCTGAAACTTGTTTGTATATGAATGAGTTATTTATGTTAGTTATACAGCAGTGTAATGCTGATATTTGAAGTATAACTAATTGAAGGTAATATAAGCACATGATTTGAGCCAGTAAATTTTTGATGGAAGCTGATTTTCACTGGATGTGTTATCTTCTAAATTTCGTTTTTAAATATCAAGCTAATGATGACAATGTCACAGTTCAGTTCCTTGTTGATACAAGGGCTATTAATGTGGCTTTCATGTCTGTGAATGTTTTATGTATGTGCATAATTCCAAGTTGCCTAGTTAACCACTTTGAATACAAGAAAGAGATTTTCAGATGTACACTTCTGTAACAGCTTTTTAAATGCAGAAGAATTAAATGCACATAGGAGAAAACAGCTGAATTTTCAAAGGTTACTAGAAAGGAACAAAAATTAAACAAATGCAATTGCCAAACAGAATTTGGCAATTCAATTTCATGATTCCTTCACTAAGTGTTAGGCGGTATTCAAGCGCTACCAAACAGAAAATCGCATTGAATTGTTGATGCGAAATTTATGTAGTGTCCATAAGAAATACAAATCTTTGATACGTACCCTCTAAATGCGAAGTATCCTGAAATACAAGTGTAGCTAAGATCTAAGGTCTCAAGATTAGGGCAGCTTAGCAGCATTAGTCTCACAAGATCATCTGTCAAGTTGACACCTGACATGCAAAGTAAGACAACCCCATGTCCAATACTTGGAAGATGGTTAAGAATACTGAAAGATAAAAATAAATACATAAAATACATAACATCATGATATGTGTGATTTTACTTCATACAAAACTACACACTAACACTTACACTACAATAATGGACACACTATTAAAATTTATAGTGCCGTTTTTTTTTGTTCACCCACAGACTGGGCTGAAGAACAGTGATAAGACTTGAATAACTGCATGAGAATTGCTAAATTTTTGAAAGTTAGGTTGAAACGTTTATACTCATTCATTTAAGAATATCTAGATCTGCCGCCATAATTGATGTGTATTTAAATATATATAATCTGATACTACAAAAGTGAGTGTTATAAATTGAAGTTTAGCAGAGGGAAACATAAACATATGTTGTTTCATTCAAGCTGCTGTAATTTATAGCAGCACTTGAGAAATGATTTTATAAAATACATGTGCCTAGAGGTCACTTCACTTCAGAGATGACAAAGTTATTGAAAATAAAAACCCATTTTCACAATTTTTTACTACATAAATAAACAAGGAATTTTAGAATTTGGTAATATGTACATCATAATTTTTTGTGAATGGGGTATTTTATTTATTTGTACATTTCATAAACTAAGGTTTGGCATGTCTTCTTTGTGTTGTCATCCTGAAATTGGATGATCTGCAACTTGTTTCCCATTTTTTTATATTTTTTTAAATTTTGACTTAGTCCCCACATTTCCTGCATGACTAATACTTGGGCTATTATCAGGCCCATCAGGTACATCTGAAATTACAAAAATATGGCAAGAACCAATCACATTAGTACAGTACTGCTCATAAATGTAAACACTTGTAATTGTGAATGCAACTGAAGGATTAACACCTTGACCTGCAAATGAAGGTGTTCATGGAGTATAAATGCAATGAAATCTTGCTGTGTCAATTTGCAGCAAGTTCATGCCATTTTGGAAGGTATATACTCTCTTTCCATCTTAACAATGTGATGTAAGGAGAGGATATGCCTTCCAAATAGCCATGGAATCACTGTGAACTGATGCGGCAGGAAACCTGAGAATGTTTTCTTGGCACCTACAAAGCACGGAAGGAAATTGTGGTGCAATAGTCAAAATTACAGCCCTAGGAAATGCCGTTACTATCATAAGGTGGTATCAAGTGGGGAACAGCAGCAAGAAATATCTCAATGCTGCAGCAGTTAGTATAATGTGTTTATAGCTTGAGAGAATGGTGAACAAGCTGGAAAGCAACAGTGTGATGGCAGAGTTCAGTTTGGATTCCACTTATGGTAGATTTTTTCTGACACTGTCCATGTGTTTATAAGTACAAAGCACAAAATCAGCAGAATAAACAGTTCTAGATTCTTAATAAGATATTTTTGGCCTTTAAAATGGCACAGAATGTGGTTTCCTAGCTACTTAATGTTCATGCACAGGTCTTCCGTTTCTTTGTGTGAGGAAGTTAAGTCCATGAGGTGGATAATATATATCTCATTTTCTGCCACCTCCTCCACAGCAGTCAGGGTGATGTTCCAAAGGTTATCATAGGTAGTTGGTGTAGGGTCAGGCCAGTTACACAACGCTGGTGACTACTTTGAAGGACAGTAACAGGTGAAAACTTTTAACTCTTTTGTATCAGTTGTGAATAAATAGTTGCCACCATTTAACTTCCAAACCTCATATTTGAGGTTGAATTTGGCACCTTGCAGCCTACACACCTGGAATGTCATTTGCTGAGGACAATATTGATTTATTGGAAAATACTACTTTCTGCCAGTCACAATTGATATCATCCTTGACGAACACTAATTGATAGTGTCAGTGTTCATTAGTGGGCCTCTCACTGATAACGGCATGTTTGCTTTGCAGTCCAGCCGCCAGTCAAAAAGCATCCATTAGCCAAGGAATACATGTACAGGGTTATTACAAATGATTGAAGCGATTTCACAGCTCTACAATAACTTTATTATTTGAGATATTTTCACAATGCTTTGCACACACATACAAAAACTCAAAAAGTTTTTTTAGGCATTCACAAATGTTCGATATGTGCCCCTTTAGTGATTCGGCAGACATCAAGCCGATAATCAAGTTCCTCCCACACTCGGCGCAGCATGTCCCCATCAATGAGTTCGAAAGCATCGTTGATGCGAGCTCGCAGGTACCACTTTTGTCATGTTATGCAATGGCTGCACTATCAGCCACTTCAAAATTTGTTGGGGGATTACAATACTCTACGTAAGTTTTTCTTTTTCTCCCCCAATCAAGTTACAAACAGCTACACTCTGTGATCAAAAATATCCAGACACCTGGCTGAAAATGACTTACAAGTTCATGGCATCCTCCATTGGTAATGCTGGAATTCAATATGATGTTGGCCCACTCTTAGTCTTGATGACGGCCTCCACTCTTGCAGGCATACACCTGCACCAGAAGGTTTCTTGGGGAATAGCAGCCCATTCTCCACGGAGTGCTGCACTGAGGAGAGGTATTGATGTCATCGGTGAAGCCTGGCACGAAGTCGGTGTTCCAAAACATCCCAAAGGTGTTCTATAGGACTCAGGTCAGGACTCTGTGCAGGCCAGTCCATTACAGTGATGTTATTGTCATGTAGCCACTCCGCCACATGCCGTGCATTATGAACAGGTCCTCGATCGCATTGAAAGATGCAATCACCATCCCTGAATTGCTCTTCAACAGTGGGGAGCAAGAAAGTGCTTAAAACATCAATGTAGGCCTATGCTGTGATAGTGCCATGCGAAACAACAAGGGCTGCAAGCCCACTTCATGTTACATACAACCACACCATAACACCACTGCCTCCGAATTTTACTGCTGGCACTACAAACGCTACCAGATGATGTTCACCAGGCATTCGCCATACCCACACCCTGCCATCGGATTGCCACATTGTGTACCATGATTCGTCACTCCGTACAAAATTTTTCCACTGTTCAATTGTCCAATGTTTACGCTCCTTACATCAGGTGAGGCGTCATTTGGCATTTAATAGCATGATGTGTGGCTTATGAGCAGCCGCTTGACTACGAAATCCAAGTTTTCTCACCTCATGCCTAACTGCCACAGTACTTGAGGTGAATCCTGATGAAATTTGGTTTTCCTGTGTGATGGTGTGGATAGATGTCTGCCTGTTACACATTACGACCCTCTTTAACTGTCGACAGTCTGTGTCAGTGAACACAAAAGGTCGGCCTGTACGATTTTGTGCTGAACGTGTCCCTTCACATTTCCACTTCACTATCACATCAGAAACAGTGCCCCATGGAATGTTTATGAGTGCTGTAATCTCGTGTTTAGATGTGTGACACAAGTGACACCTAATCACCTGGCCACGTTCCAAGTCCATGATTTCCGCAGAGGGCCCCACTCTGCTCTCCCACAATGTCTAATGACTACTGAGGTTGCTGATATGGAGTACCTGGTATTAGGTGGCAACACAATGCACCTAATATGAAAAATGCATGTTTTTGGGGGTGTAGAATGAAATCTGTATTAATAAAGAAACTGTAGAACCGTCACGTCTGTCTGAACACATTAATCTCCTAATCTGCTAGATGAATTTTCACGTGGTTTTCACTGGTAACTCGAGCATAGCTGATCTAGCTCAGGCCCTGCTAAGTCACTGGAGGGAGTTGGCACACATCTGCACACACATCACCCAATTCCCATAAATTCCATGGAAAGTGGCGGGGGGCGAAGAGCTCTGATGCCCCATTCAATCACATCCCAGGTGTGTTCAATCGGGTTCAGATGTGGTGAGTTGGGGGGGGGGGGGGTGGGTGGTCATCAGCACATCAATTGGAACTCGTCACTGTGTTCCTTGGAGCATTCCATCCCACTCCTGGCCTTGTGACATGGCACATTATCTGGCTGAAAAATGCCAGTGCCATTAGGAAATATGATCATCACAAAGGGGTGTATATGGCTTGCAAGCAGTGTACGATACTCCTTGGCCATCATGGTGTCTTGCACAAGCTCCACTGGAGCCATGAATGCCCACGTGAATGTACCCCAGAGTATAATGGAGCCGCCACCAGCTTGTCTCCGTCCCACAACAGAGATGTCAACAAGCCGTTCCCCTGGAAGACGATGGATTCACACCTTTCCATTGGCCTGATGTAGGTATCAGGAGTCACAGACCATACAATGCCCTGCCACTGTAACAACATCCAGTGCTGATGGTCATGTGTCCATGATTTCAGTCATAGTTGCCGATGTTGTGGGGTTAACATTGGCACATGCTTGGGTCACCAGCTGTGGAGGCACATCATTAGGAGTGTTCGGTGCACTGTGTGTTCAGACGCACTTATATTCCGCCCAGCATTAAAGACTGATGTTATTTCCGCCATAGAATGCTGCCTGTCCTGTTTTATCCATCTGGCCATCCAACAACATTTGACATCTGTAATGAGATGTGGCCACCTAGCCGCAAAATGTCTGGACAGGGTTTTACCTTGGTTTTGCCATGTGTTGAAGAAACTCACCACAGCACCTTTGAATACCTGACAAGTTGTGCAGTTTCTGAACTGCTCTTTCTGAGCCCTTGGGCCATCACAAATCTGCCATTGGTCAAACGCACATAGATTCCCATTCTACACATGGACAGCATGTTCACAAATACTACATGCACTATGTGTGCACTTGACTAGCAGTCATTCCTTGCCAGGTGATGCTGTTATTGCCTGGACGGATCTATATTGATAGTAGGTCAGTGTTTATAGTGTTCTGGCCAATCAATGTACAGGCTTTAGTTCATCAAAATATGAAGATGGGAAAAAGATATAGTTTCAAATTTTATCCAAGATCAACTGCTCAACTTACTAGTTCGGATGTTTAATCATCGTAGCGCAGTATACCAAAGAACCAATAGATGGCACTGACAGTGTTTATTAACTCAGTGACAGATGTACTTTCGAAAGTTTACATCAGTGGCAGAATTAAGCGCCATAATCTTAACTTTATGAGTGCAAACAGCGAATTTACTTGGCTAGGATGTACAAACTTATTTCACTCTGTATATTAAAAAATTAACAACATTGCTTTGCACCTTTAGATACATTTTATTTATACTCTTTGCTAGGAAGAAACAAATTTATTAAGTTTGCTTTGCGATTTGTGGACCTACTCATTAAATTCTGATTTCATTTTGCTTATATATAAAAATGCCTAGGGAAACAGGTCTTTCTGAATACACCCGAACTGAGGACTATGTGATCTCAAGAACCCAATGAAGATTGTGCTGTGAGACTTTCTGTGGCTCGAGAACATCAGGTTTTAACTCGCTATTTGGAAACTACTCCTAAAGTGAGGTGTGATGTAACTCTTGAGAGCAACATGCATTAAATCACTCCTCAAGAAGCCTTCACTCACAGATGCTTGAAGTTAATTCTCTCCAACGTGACATCACAAAAGTGGAAATTCTGAGGGAAGATGGCACAGGTGAGCGAGTTTTTATATCCCGTATCCCACTTTTTCCTAACAGTTCACCATATGGCTTTAAGTGTGTACAATTCCCAGTGACCTTATGCAATGACCATAAACAAAGCACAAGGCCAGATGCTAAATTTTGTGAGCGTGGGTCTCAGTGTTAGTCGTTTTTCGCATGGCCGGCTCTATGTGGCTCTCTTCCATGTTAGTTGATGTGAACATGCTTTTTGTTCATGTCCCCAATCATACAAAGAAGCTTTACACATCAAAATAAATTCAACGCATGCAAATAAATATCCAGGGAAAGCCGGGTTCCTCAGCTACTTTAGTAATATAGAAAACTCAGTGTTCATGCTGCCAAAATTGCACAGACTGAACAATCAGTTTTTGACAGTCTTCATCTTTCTACTAAGCAGTAACAGACAACAATGACAATGATGTAATAAATATATCACCATTGTAGTCATCATCATCAGCAGAAATCACAGCAGTCCCATATGGGAGGGATAACAGCAAATGTTACCACCAGTTTTATCATACCTGCTATCTGAAATAACCCTCCTTGATTTAAATCCAAAACACAGTCACATATACTGTGTGAAACTACCTGTATCTTCATGAAGGAGGGATATGCACTATAAATATAGATAATAACAGTATATCCTATTTGCAGAGAAGTACTCGCATCTTCTTGGAACAGGTCTACAGTACTAAAGGACTGATTTCACATAATTTCTGAGGTAATATTTCTTCTTCTGTGTATTCCCAATGCCTGTGGAAAAGTTTATGTAATGCATTTAATTTGCATCAGTGCTGTACACAATTAAGTCTACATGTTATAGATTTTCTATGACCAAATCTTGTGCTGTTAAATGTATCTGTATTTGATTTCTTCCCAAACGATATTAAACAGGCCACACCACATTACATAAAAATGCAGCCCTTTTTTACCCTACCACAGGTCTATTTCATACCAAGCACTTGTTTCTCAACACTATATACTGTCCCTGTGGAAAAATACATTGCTTAAGGCTCAGTGAGAATGTGTATGCCATGATATCCCAATCCGCAATGTAAATGCCACACAGTCGTTTACACACACATTGACTGGTCTAGTCTTAATTTTAGAGGATATGGTTTCTCACTGCAGCACATGGAAAGTTATTCATTATTGGTGCTTTACAGTGTTACAAAACATAACTGACAGTCAACAGCATCCCAAGATCCAACTGGGGGGGGGGGGGGGGGGAGTAAGAAAAGCAGACGGGTGGAGGAGAGGGGGGGGGGACAGGAGTAGTTGGGAGTAGTTGACAAGTCATGTTACTTCATGATGGACTGTGGTCTAATTCTGAGCTTACATGACAAAAGTTTTTTCGTGTGCTTGCTACTACTCAGTATTGATTACATTTTCTGCCTTTCTTCAAAACGAAACTCAATTAATATGTCTGTGTGTGGCAGGGCAGCATATCAAATTTAGTTTGTAATGACTTTTTTGTATATAAAAAGAGGGGGGGGGGTGGGGAGCAGTAAAATGAATAACACTATGTTTCAATACATGATTCTATTATTGGCATTAGCATACTATTAATGCAATGGCTAGAGGCAAAATTTCTCCTTCAATATGATGTAAAAAGCAGCAGTGAAGAGAATGTATTTCATTTTCAGAACACTGTCAATGAGTTGCAGCAGCAACAGTTTATTTTCTTGTAATGTATATTTTATATTAACTTCAGATATAATATTTAATTAACTGTTTTATAACTTTGGATGCATCTGAAGCAAACAAGTGAAATAATACCTGGTAAAAAAACTCTGATCCTGCAAATAAATGACTTATCACACACCATGCACTGTTGTGCTACCAAAAATATCCATCACAGTAACTATAAATATAATTATTACTTTTGAATACATTATGGGCACAGCAGTGATCAATGTCTTATAAATAATTACTATTAAAAACAGTCTTGATCACGATTTATTTAACAAGGTGACCGGTTTCAACCACTACTGTGGTCATCTTCAGACCTATAAGTTGTATACAAAGCTCTAATTAGAGGGCTACATACATTAAACAAAATACATAAAGTTATAAAGCTATAAAACGTTGAATTACCATTGAGTAGGAACCTCTTTCTGTTGAAGAATCGCTACTGGAGAAACCAGTGCACGTCTTACTATATATAATGGAGGCTCCACCCACTTCTGACTGCATGATGTCATTATTAACCAATGAGTTATAAGTCGAATTACAATTTAAAATTTCTTAGTTAAAAGAACATTGTCAAGAATTAGAAATAAATACACACTAAACTTAGCTTATTAAACAGCTATTGTCAATTAAGAAGAGTTAAAAATATTTAAATATGTAGGAAAATGAACTTCGGTTTGGCAGTACATTGGTTGCCCTCTCAAGGCCTGTCAGTGAACCATTTGGAACCACTGGTTGCTATGGTGAAGCTAGACGCCGTTGCAAAGATGAAGCAGCATGCTTTTTTCACTGAAGTTATTGTAAGGTCGATAGTCGAACTAGTGATTGCCATGGTGAGGACAAACACCAGTGCAAAGATGTGGCAGCAGGCTTCTTTCCAAAGAAGTTGTTGCGAAGTAGAATGGCAAAGACTGTGGCGTCAGACGATGTATTATTGAGCAGCAACTTGACTTTATTGAAACGAAAAGAGTAAGCTACAATAATCTGTAGCTGACATGTATACTACATGCTGTCCAAATACGATACGAAGTAGTTGTCCGTATGTATGAAATATTATCTATGAAGTTGATATGTAGATTACATGTGCTTTTTTAAGGCATTGCTATTCCTCAAGTTATATGCCAGTAATATAAGCAAATAAAAATGAAAGAATTTAAAATTATAAAATTATGAGCCGGCGTCTAACTTCACCATAGCAACCAGTGGTTCCAAATGGTTCACTGACAGGCCTCGAGAGGGCAACCCATGTACTGCCAAACCGAAGTTCATTTTCCTACATATTTAAATATTTTTAACGCTTCTTAATTGACAATAGCTGTATAATAAGCTAAGTTTAGTGTGTATTTATTTCTAATTCTTGACAATGTTCTTTTAACTAAGAAATTTTAAATTGTAATTCGACTTATAACTCATTGGTTAATAATGACATCATGCAGTCAGAAGTGGGTGGAGCCTCCATTATACACTCCTGGAAATTGAAATAAGAACACCGTGAATTCATTGTCCCAGGAAGGGGAAACTTTATTGACACATTCCTGGGGTCAGATACATCACATGATCACACTGACAGAACCACAGGCACATAGACACAGGCAACAGAGCATGCACAATGTCGGCACTAGTACAGTGTATATCCACCTTTCGCAGCAATGCAGGCTGCTATTCTCCCATGGAGACGATCGTAGAGATGCTGGATGTAGTCCTGTGGAACAGCTTGCCATGCCATTTCCACCTGGCGCCTCAGTTGGACCAGCGTTCGTGCCGGACGTGCAGACCGCGTGAGACGACGCTTCATCCAGTCCCAAACATGCTCAATGGGGGACAGATCCGGACATCTTGCTGGCCAGGGTAGTTGACTTACACCTTCTAGAGCACGTTGGGTGACACGGGATACATGCGGACGTGCATTGTCCTGTTGGAACAGCAAGTTCCCTTGCCGGTCTAGGAATGGTAGAACGATGGGTTCGATGACGGTTTGGATGTACCGTGCACTATTCAGTGTCCCCTCGACGATCACCACTGGTGTACGGCCAGTGTAGGAGATCGCTCCCCACACCATGATGCCAGGTGTTGGCCCTGTGTGCCTCGGTCGTATGCAGTCCTGATTGTGGCGCTCACCTGCACGGCATGAAACACGCATACGACCATCATTGGCACCAAGGCAGAAGCGACTCTCATCGCTGAAGACGACACGTCTCCATTCGTCCCTCCATTCACGCCTGTCGCGACACCACTGGAGGCGGGCTGCACAATGTTGGGGCGTGAGCGGAAGACGGCCTAACGGTGTGCGGGACCGTAGCCCAGCTTCATGGAGACGGTTGCGAATGGTCCTCACCGATACCCCAGGAGCAAGTGTCCCTAATTTGCTGGGAAGTGGCGGTGCGGTCCCCTACGGCACTGCGTAGGATCCTACGGTCTTGGCGTGCATCCGTGCGTCGCTGCGGTCTGGTCCCAGGTCGACGGGCACGTGCACCTTCCGCCGACCACTGGCGACAACATCGATGTACTGTGGAGACCTCCCGCCCCACGTGTTGAGCAATTCGGCGGTACGTCCACCCGGCCTCCTGCATGCCCACTATACGCCCTCGCTCAAAGTCCGTCAACTGCACATACGGTTCACGTCCACGCTGTCGCGGCATGCTACCAGTGTTAAAGACTGTGATGGAGCTCCGTATGCCACGGCAAACTGGCTGACACTGACGGCGGCGGTGCACAAATGCTGCGCAGCTAGCGCCATTCGACGGCCAACACCGCGGTTCCTGGTGTGTCCGCTGTGCCGTGCGTGTGATCATTGCTTGTACAGCCCTCTCGCAGTGTCCGGAGCAAGTATGGTGGGTCTGACACACCGGTGTCAATGTGTTCTTTTTTCCATTTCCAGGAGTGTATATAGTAAGACGTGCACTGGTTTCTCCAGTAGCGATTCTTCAACAGAAAGAGGTTCCTACTCAATGGTAATTCAACGTTTTATAGCTTTATAACTTTATGTATTTTGTTTAATGTATGTAGCCCCCTAATTAGAGCTTTGTATACAACTTATAGGTCTGAAGATGACCACAGTAGTGGTTGAAACCGGTCACCTTGTTAAATAAATCGTGATCAAGACTGTTTTTAATAGTAATTAAATATAATTATATTACACGAAAGCAGTAGCATATCACACACTTGCAAGACACACTTTAACTATTCACTTTGGATGCCAGAAAGTGTTCATTTACTTGATCCAAAACAACTACTGAGAATCTGAATAAAGCAGATAATGAGGTAATATGAGAAGTAACTACAAGAACACACCCATGAATCACATAGAACTCCATTTCATCATCACAGAGCTGCCTTTCTGCTGGATGTGTATGATAACATGGAAGCCGTCCAGATTCAACATCACGGTGCGCTTCTTTAAACTCCCATAGGCCTGGAAATGGGACAGAACAGCTAAAATATATGTATAAAATTTGTTTCTGGAATACAATGTTGTCCTAATGCATTCGAATGGATGAAAAGAAATTGGGAAGCATTTAAGTTATCTCCAGTCCCATACTCTATTATTCATTACAAAGTAATTTATTCATATGAGGTTCCCATCCAACTGATAGATTAGTGTTCAAGATCCATTCACTGGTATGGTTTGAATATGCTGCAAATTTTACTTACAAGTTTGGTCCTGTGAATGCAAAATGCTACTACGATCTACCAAATGGCGTCCAAATGAAACTAGAGATGATTCAGTTTTTTTTTCTTAACACGATACATTATGATGAATCTCAAAGTAATGGATAGAATAAATACAGATCATAAATGACATATGAACTGCTACTAAGTGAGAAAGTTCTATGATGGCCAAATCACAATACTGCATGAAAAGGGTAGTCTATAAACACGAGAACAATGAGAAATCATAGTCAATTATTCAAGGTTAGGTTTCCACAAATTTTATAAAGAAAATTCCCCAAAGCTAGCACAATTACAGTTGGTTTTCATCCTCTATGGCATTAGTCATACACAGAAGCACCAAACAAACTGGTATAGACATGTTCATTTAAATAAAGAGATATGTAAACAGGCAGAATACAGCGGTGTGGTTGGCAATGCCTATATAACACAACAAGTGTCTGGCGCAGTTGTTAGATCGGTTACTGCTGCTAAAATGGCAGGTTATCAAGATTTAAGCGAGTTTGAATGTGGTGTTATAGTCAGTGCACGAGCAATGGGACACAGCATCTCTGACATAGTGATGAAGTGGGGATTTTCCCGTATGACCATTTAGGAGTGTATCGGGAATATGAGGAATCTGGTAAAACACCAAATCTCTGACATCACTGCAGCCAGAAATAGATCCTGCAAGAACGGGACCAATGATGACTGAAGAGAATCATTCAAAATTACAGAAGTGCAACCCTTTCGTAAACTGACGCAGATTTCAATTCTGCACCATCAACAATTGCCAGTGTGCAAACCATTCAATGAAACATCAGCGATATGGGCTTTCGGAGATGAATGCCCACTCGTGTGCCATTGATGACTGCACAACACAAAGCTTTATGCCTCGCCTGACACCGTCAACCCTGACATTGGACAGTTGATGACTGGAAACATATTGCCTGGTCCGACGAGTCTCATTTCAAATTGTATGTAACTGATTGACGTGTACGGGTATGGAAACAACCTCATAAATCCATGGACCCTGCATGTCAGCAGGGGACTGTTCAAGCTGGTGGAGGCTCTGTAATGGTGTGGGGTGTGTGCAGTTGGAGTGATATGGGACCCCTGATATGTCTAGATACGAATGCAACAGGTGACACTTACGTAAGCATCCTGTCTGATCACCTGGATTTTGGAGTTTGGATGACAGATACGGGAATGGAATTTCTTGCCGGAGCAACCGTATAGCAGAGTTCATCAGTCATAGTTAGTGCAGATTGGTAGCAAGCCAGTATCTAGGCACCCCATTACCAGATACTTCCAATGGGTGAGAGATCTGGAGAGCGTAATGACCACATAAACAGTCTAACACTAACTTGGTGGGTCAGGGCAGCATTCTGCCAGACTTAGGCAATTCCAGAAGGACACTGTGATACCCCACACGTCCAGAATTGCTACAGAATGGCTCCAAGAACACTCTTCCGAGTTTGAACACTACTGCTGGCCACCAAACTCCCCAGACATGAACATTATTGAGCATATCTAGGATGCTTTGTAACATACTGTTCATAAGATATCTCCATCCCCTCATACTTCATTGATTTATGGACAGCCCAGCCCTGCAGGATTCATGGTGCGAATTCCCTTCAGCACTACTTCAGACATTAGTCTGAGTCCACGCCATGTCGTGTTGCAACACTTCTGTGTACTCGTGGCGGCCCTACACGATGTTAGGCAGATGTACCAGTTTCTTTGGGTCTTCCGTGTAGTTTAATCACACAAAATAATTTTATTAATCACTTAAGGACAAACTCCATAAATAAATACTTCTGCCCCCAAAATATGAAGCTATTATGTACTGACTACAATATCTTGCACTATCATACACAATATTCACAATTTTGGATAACAGTGTGATATATCAGATACTATACTTGGACAAAACAATCAGAAAATCAGTCAAGTGAGCCCTATATAATTTAGAGAGAGAGAGAGAGAGAGAGAGAGAGAGAGAGAGAGAGAGAGAGAGAGAGAGAGAGAGAGAGGGGGGGGGGAGGGGAAGGAGAGTTGTCTAACACAGCTTGGTGTACAATTCTCCTTATTTAAGTATGTAATTAGACTCTTGAATGATATGGGTTATTGTTCAACTATTAGAGTTTGGTGCTAGTTGTCATTCTGACATGACAAAAGGTGATGTAATGTCTATACTTCAATTAAAATAACTTTGCAATTGATACTTCAGCAAGTCAAGTGGGATCAAGTGTCAGCGATCCACAATTCATTCTCAGGCTCCATGTATTCATTGTGTTGCCCTTTTGTAGGTATATGAAAAGCATGGGTAGTTACAGGTAGAGGGGTAAGAGTCACACGTCAGTGCTGTACACAAGCTGGCACCACTGACGCCTATCAGTCACAATGCAAACTTATTTTATGCATGCTATAATTTACTACAATCTGTGGAATGGCGACTCATCGATGTAACACACAATGTGAGCCAACAGTGTCGTCCTAACCGCCGTCTGCTTCACGTCTGCTGTGCAGCGAGCTACCTTAATTTAAGTATTAACTGTATTTTTCTTACTTGTCACTTCTTCTTCTGAGTGTTTTGCTTTTAGGAAGCTTTAATTGTCGAGTGCTATTAATAGTGTTCCATAGATTTCGTGTTTGTTTTGAATAAAGTCAGAGAGAGTCCCTTTAGTCAACCATAGTGCCAGTAGTGCTAGTGTTTGTTTTCAATACAGTCCAGAGACAGGTAGTGCTATTTTCATTGTTTTCTACAAGAAGTGGCTAGCACTCACAGTTTAGTCAATAATCGGCCGCCTTTAGTGAATTAGCAGTCTAGTTAAAAGTTGTTAACTCTCTTCAGTAAATTGATTCCTTAGGATGGATAGGATGTGCGACTGCTGTGTACGGACGCAGGAGGAGCTGGCCACTGTTCGCGAACAGCTGAACGTGTTGATGGCCGCGGTCAGCTGTCTTCAGGCTGCTGCCTCGGAGTGTAGCGGCAGTGGGGAGTCTGGTGCGTCGCAAGGTACACCCCAGGTGTTACTTGCTTCACCCACTGTCCCTGCTGTTGAGACATCTTCGTGGGTACCGTGCGCGGTTGGGCCACCCTCTCCCCAATGGGAGTGGCGGGTTCAGCGGCGCTCGCGGCGCACGAGGCGGAGGGTAAATATGGAGGCTGGCCGCGTGGCATCGCCCGCTCTGCCTGTGAGTGGACATGTGGCTGCTCCTTCAGCAAGGTCCGAGCAGGCACACGGGTGGAGGGGTTTATTAGTTATTGGGAGCTCCAACGTTAGGTAGGTGATGGAGCCCCTTAGGGAAATAGCGGAAAGGTCGGGGAAGAAGGCCAGTGTTCACTCTGTCTGCTTGCCGGGGGGGGTCTCATCCGAGATGTGGAGGAGGACCTGCCGGTGGCGATAGAGAGCACTGGGTGCACCCGACTGCAAATTGTTGCTCATGTTGGCACCAATGACTCCTGCCGTCTGGGTTCAGAGGTCATCCTCAGTTCGTACAGGCAGTTAGCGGAATTGGTGAAGGCGGAAAGCCTCGCTCGCAGGGTGGAATCTGAGCTAACTATTTGTAGTATCGTTCCCAGAACCAATCGCGGTCCTCTGGTTTGGAGCCGAGTGGAAGGCTTATTAAACCAGAGGCTCAGACGATTCTGCTGAGATCTGGGGTGCAAATTTCTCGACCTCCGCTATCGGGTGGAGAAATGTAGGGTCTCCCTGAATAGGTCAGGCGTGCACTACATGCAGGAAACAGCTACAAGGGTAGCGGAGTACATGTGGAGTGCACATGGAGGTTTTTTAGGTTAGAGAATTCCCTCCCTAGGCCCGACAAGACGCCTCCTGAGAGGCGGCAAGATAGGAGTAGGAAAAATGCAACAGAGAATAACAATATTAATGTGCTAATAGTAAACTGCAGGAGCGTCTATAGAAAGGTCCCAGAACTGCTCTCATTAATAAATGGTCACAACGCCCATGTAGTACTAGGGACAGAAAGTTGGCTGAAACCAGACGTAAAAAGTAATGAAATCCTAAACTCAGATTGGAATGTATACCGCAGAGACAGGTTGGACAGTGAAGGGGGAGGCGTGTTTATAGCAATAAGAAGTGCAATAGTGTCGAAGGAAATTGACGGAGATCCGAAATGTGAAATAATTTGGCTGAAGGTCACGGTTAAAGTAGGCTCAGACATGGTAATTTGATGTCTCTATAGGCCCAATGGCTCAGGAGCTGTTGTGGCTGAGCACCTGAAGGATAATTTGGAAAATATTTCGAGTAGATTTCCCCACATGTTATAGTTCTGGGTGGAGATTTTAATTTGCCGGATATAGACCGGGAGACTCAAATGTTCATAACGGGTGGCAGGGACAAAGAATCCAGTGAAATTTTTTAAAGTGCTTTATCTGAAAACTACCTTCAGCAGTTAAACAGAGAACCGACTCGCGGCGATAACATATTAGACTTTCTGGTGACAAACAGACCCGAACTATTTGAAACAGTTAACGCAGAACAGGGAATCAGCGATCATAAATCGGTTATGGCATCGATGATTTCAGCCGTAAATAGAAATATTAAAAAAGGTAGGAAGATTTTTCTGTTTAGCAAAAGTGACAAAAAGCAGATTTCTGAGTACCTGACGGCTCAACACAAAAGTTTTGTCTCAAGTACAGATAGTGTTGAGGATCAGTGGACAAAGTTCAAAACCATCATACAATATGCGTTAGATGAGTATGTGCCAAGCAAGATCATAAGAGATGGAAAAGAGCCACTGTGGTACAACAACCGAGTTAGAAAACTTCTGTGGAAGCAAAGGGAACTTCACATCAAACATAAACATAGCCAAAGCCTTGCAGACAAACAAAAATTACGCGAAGTGAAATGTAGTGTGAGGAGCGCTATGCGAGAGGCGTTCAATGAATTCGAAAGTAAAGTTCTATGTACTGACTTGGCAGAAAATCCTAAGAAATTTTGGTCTTGTGTCAAAGCGGTAGGTGGATCAAAACAAAATGTCCTGACACTCTGTGACCAAAATGGTACTGAAACAGAGGATGACAGACAAAAGGCCGAAATACTAAATGTCTTTTTCCAAAGCTGTTTAACAGAGGAAGACTGCACTGTAGTTTCTTCTCTAGATTGTCGCACAGATGACAAAATGGTAGAGATCGAAATAGACGACATAGGGATAGAGAAACAATTAAAATCGCTCAAAAGAGGAAAGGCCGCTGGACCTGATGGGATACCACTTCGATTTTACACAGAGTACGCGAAGGAACTTGCCCCCCTTCTTGCAGCGGTGTACCATAGGTCTCTAGAAGAGCGTAGCGTTCCAAAGGATTGGAAAAGGGCACAGGTCATCCCAGTTTTCAAGAAGGGACGTCGAACAGATGTGCAGAACTATAGACCTATATCTCTAACGTCGAACAGTTGTAGAATTTTGGAACATGTATTATGTTCGAGTATAATTACTTTTCCGGAGACTAGAAATGTAGGAATCAGCATGGGTTTCGAAAAAGACGGTCGTGTGAAATCCAGCTCGTGCTATTCGTCCACAAGACTCAGAGGGCCATAGACACGGGTTCACAGGTAGATGCCGTGTTTCTTGACTTCCGCAAGGCGTTCGATACAGTTCCCCTCCCCACAGTCGTTTAATGAACAAAGTAAGAGCATATGGACTATCAGACCAATTGTGTGATTGGATTGAGGAGTCCCTAGATAACAGAACGCAGCATGTCATTCTCAATGGAGAGGAGTCTTCCGAAGTAAGAGTGATTTCAGGTGTGCCGCAGGGGAGTGTCATAGGACCGTTGCTATTCACAATATACATAAATGACCTGGTGGATGACATCGGAAGTTCACTGAGGCTTTTTGCAGATGATGCTGTGGTATATCGAGAGGTTGTAACAATGGAAAATTGTACTGAAATGTAGGAGGATCTGCAGCGAATTGACGCATGGTGCAGGGAATGGCAATTGAATCTCAATGTAGACAAGTGTAATGTGCTGCGAATACATAGAACGATAGATCCCTTATCTTTTAGCTACAAAATAGCAGGTCAGCAACTGGAAGCAGTTAATTCCATAAATTATCTGGGAGTACGCATTAGGAGTGATTTAAAATGGAATGATCATATAAAGTTGATCGTCGGTAAAGCAGATGCCAGACTGAGATTCATTGGAAGAATCCTAAGGAAATGCAATCCGAAAACAAAGGAAGTAGGTTACAGTACACTTGTTCGCCCACTGCTTGAATACTGCTCAGCAGTGTGGGATCCGTACCAGATAGGGTTGATAGAAGAGATAGAGAAGATCCAACGGAGAGCAGCGCGCTTCGTTACAGAATCATTTAGTAATCGTGAAAGCATTACGGAGATGATAGATAAACTCCAGTGGAAGACTCTGCAGGAGAGACGCTCAGTAGCTCAGTACGGGCTTTTGTCAAAGTTTCGAGAACATACCTTCACTGAAGAGTCAAGCAGTATATTGCTCCCTCCTACGTGTATCTCGCAAAGAGACCATGAGGATAAAATCAGAGAGATTAGAGCCCACACAGAAGCATACCGACAATCCTTCTTTCCACGAACAATACGAGACTGGAATAGAAGGGAGAACCGATAGAGGTACTCAGGGTACCCTCCGCCACACACCGTCAGGTGGCTTGCGGAGTATGGATGTAGATGTAGATGGATTGAGATCTTTCGTGTTTCATAATTTTTGCTATAAAGAGGCACGAAGAAATTAAAGACATCGGCTGCCAGTGGGCATTGATTTGTATCAATAGGGCAAGTTGAAAATTTGTGCCGGACTGGGATTCAAACCTGGGTCTGCTGTTTACTACGCAGGTATGGTGACCATTACCCCATCTGGACACTATCGTCACCACAGCTGCATTGACTAGCATAGTATGGTTCCCTTCAGATCCAAATTCTCAACTTACACGGCACACTATGATGTAGCACCCCTGCTCATTAGCCTCATTGGACGCACTATCTCACTGATTACCATAAGAGTTCAAGCTTGTTGTGCACCTGCACTGGAGAGATCACTGGCCGTCATCACCTTAATTATACATGTAGTGTCTGTCTTTTGGACATAGTTATAGAGATTAAGTTTCTGGATTTTTTGAATAACATGCTAAAAGTAAAGATATTAGATGTGGTTGCTATAATTAAGAATATTGGAAAGTTTGTTACAGGATTCCAATCGAAAGGTCAATGTACACAGGTAAAAAAAGAAAAGAGAGATCGGCACTTTGCAGACAGCAATTCTGTTCAACAGTTTAACTTCTGTTAGAACAATTTTCAACAAACTGACAAAAATGGAATAACTTACAAAGTAAAATGACAGTGCCACTGGAAAACACACATGATATTAATTTCCCCAAGCACAGCAGTTGGCAGTTATGTACAATACCAAAACAATGTAATGTATTTTCATGGGTAAACGTCTTTCCACAGGTGTATTATCCGACAATACTCTAAGTGTGATTCTTTCCAGCGATTCATCAACAGGATTTTGAATGATACCTTAATTCTTATACAACAGGAAACTGCAGCTGATGATGTTTGAAACATCCAGCCTAAAACAAAAATTTGTCTTATAAATATTAAAACCATTTGTAATCACAGTAACAATTTCCACAAAGCCATTGGTACGATGATAATTCTGGAAGGTTTGAAAATGATTGTGTTGTTATCCACCTCTGAAGGCTCACGGGGCCTGTTAGACACTATACTCTTCTCTTAGGATTGAACTGGCAACCTTCTCCAAGACCTTCACAATAGATGTTTCAGTATATCTATATTGTGCAAGCCACTGAACCATCGTTGGCAGAGGATACTTGGTACATATATTTGTAACTATCTGTCCTACTCCATTTATATATTAAGAGGGAAAAATAGTTTTATATGTATATACCTCAGTAGGTGCCTTGATCTTTCTTTTCTACTGTCATTGTTCCAAATTGAGACATACAGTGGAGCCACTAGGACTGTTGCATAGTTTTCCCCGAGTAGTAGTTCTCTGAGTGTTTCCACATGAGAACAATGTCACTTTCTTCCCTAGATTCCAAATTAACATTGCCTAATCATCTCTGTTACACTGGCATCTTGTACACTGTCTCTTTTACAGAGGCACTGCCATTTTCCAGAATCCTCTCCACAAATATTTCTTCCATTTGTCTTTCCTATTATGTGTTTTAAACAGTTCATTCCAGTACACAGGGTGGTCAGGAACAGTTTGAAAAGCTTGCAAGGGTGTTGCAGGGTAGGCTGTGCTGAGGAATAATTGTTCAGAAAAGAAACTCAATACACTGTGCCATTTTGCAGGCCATTGTATGCACAAATTCAAGCAGCCCACCAGAGATGGTGTCACCGAACATGTTCTTAATTTCGATTCCTAAAACCAAACAAGAGAGTGATACAAAAATTGGACAAGGGACAGTAGTAAGGATTGAACTCTAGCCAAAGGCTGAGCAGTCTCGTGCACTATCCATCCTCATGCACTATCTTCTACGGTATGAGAACAAATGACACTAACTGTATTTGGCAAGCCACTTTAATTTGTAAAGACACTGGTTTGAATGGCTAACTTCTGTGCTAATTAATTCTGAAACAGTTCAGTGTACCAAATATTTTTCTGAACAATTATTTCTCAGTACAACCTACTACTCTGCAACATACATTGCTTCATAGTAAACTGAGGTGACAAAAGTCATGGGATAGTGATATGCAGATATTCAGATGGCGGTAGGATCACAAACACAAGGTATAAAAGGGCAGTACATTGGTGGAGCTGTCAAATTAACAGACTCTGAACGCGGAATGGTAGTTGGAGCTAGACACATGGGACATTCCACTTTGGAAATCATTAGGGAATAGAATATTCTGAGAACTACAGTGTCAAGATTGTGCCGAGAATACCAAATACCTCTCACCACAGACAATGCAGTGGCCGGTGGCCTTCACTTAATGACTAGGAGCAGAGAAATCGATGTGGGCCTTACAACACATGTATTCGTTACCACACTGCAGTGAAATTTGGCATTAATGGGCTCTGGCAGCAGACAACTGGTGTGAGTACTTTTGCTAACAGCATGACATTGACTGCAGTGCCTCTCTTGGGCTTGTGACCACATCAGTTGGACCCTAGATGATTGGAAAACTGTGGCCTGGTCAGATGAGCCCCGATTTGAGTTTGTAAGAGCTGATAAGTTGTGAGTGTGGCACAGACTCTACGGAGCCATGGAGCCAAGTCAACTAGGCACTATGCAAGCTGGTGTAGTCCTGTTTACATGGGATGTACTGGGTCCTCTCAACCAACCGAACCAATCGTTGACTGGAAATGGTTATGTTTGGCTGCTTGGAGACCATTTGCAGCTATTCATGGACTTTATGTTAGCAAAAAGTGGTGGAATTTTTATGGATGACAATGTGCCATGTCACTGGGCTGCAATTGTTCACGATTCATTTGAAGAACATTCTGGACAATTCAAGTGAATGATTTGGCCACCCTGAGCAACGAACATGAATCCCAAAAAAATGGTTCTGAGCACTATGCGACTTAACTTCTGAGGTCATCAGTCGCCTAGAACTTAGAACTAATTAAACATAACTACCCTAAGGACATCACACACATCCATGCCCGAGGCAGGATTCGAACCTGCGACCGTAGCAGTCATGCGGTTCCGGACTGAGCACCTAGAACCGCTAGACCACCGCGGCCGGCCATGAATCCCACTGAATGTTTATCGGACATAACTGCGTGGTCAGTTTGTGCACAGCTCCCCACACTGGCAACACCTTCGCAATTAGAGACAGCTATAGAGGCAGCATCACTAAATATTTCTGCAGGGGACTTCCAACGACTTGCTGAGTCCATGCCACATAAAGTTGCTACACTACATTGGGCAAAATGAGGTCCAAAATGATATTATGAGGCATACCTAAGTGTTTTACCCCTAGATATTTAAGAAATATGACAGGCCCTATAATTTTACCCCTGATTTTGTAATGGATACTACTGGGTTCTTTTATCTTTTTGTAGTTATTATTTTGCAATTGGAAACTGCAATGCATGATCCCACGATATACTGAGGAAGGCTGCCATCAAAGAGTAGGGCAGGCTTCAGCAGTAATGTATTGAGCATTTTGTGCACAGAATGCCTAAGAAGGCACAAGCGTATTCAATGCATAATGTGGAGCATTATGGTACTGAATGTTACCCAACAGCAATTTTTGATCCCACAGATGTGTACTTCTGAACAAAATGCCTTTATTTTAATTGTTGTTTTGTTTTTATTTCACAGTATTTTTTTATTTTCACATGACTTATTTTCATTTACTCCTTCCCCTGAATGTAAGGCAGATATGAGGGTAGTACACTCGTAGTCATATCATGCTTCCTTGGGGGCACGCTATGTTACTTTCACTTTTGTCGAACACTCACTGGCAAGTGTAATCTATTGTGTTCTATCAGCCAAACCTGTTCCAGCATAGGCATCAAACTACGTGTCCTTCATGAACATAATACCTTGCTTCTGAAAAGTGTTCGACACTGTACCATATTGTTAATATGGTAACTGTGATACTTGTATGGAATATCCTTACAAATATATTAGAATCTTCTTTCTCAATATTCTTTTGACAACAAATGGAAATCACTACTCACAGCTACCTGTTTAATAGAGGTAGAAGGAAACCTGCATTCTCAGCACAGTTCACTACATTCTGCTGTCTCTCCAATCGTAAATGGGACACTGGCCTGTGTACCTTGTTCAGTTGCCTGCTGAACTGATGTACAGGCAGTGACATCATTGGAACCTTCTGCCTTGTGGTTACCTGTGGTCAACAACATAACTACACAAGGCCTTTTTCAAGGCAACTGGGAGTCTTACGTCAACCCTGACAGTATATGCTACCACCTCAACAAGCTCAACTTAGCCTCTAGGCATCTATTATGAGTAATATTGCAAAACTTCCAGCACCATGGTGTGCAAAGAAGGTGGACAAGAGGAACATCTGGAACAGGATCTTTATCAATGGCACTGTCATATATCTAGAGTAAACCATGGAAACATGTACACTGAGAAAATGAGTAGTACGCCTAATGTTCCATTAAGAGATTCTACTGAGAATGTGAATGAATGATGCGAGAGAACTGTTGCTTCCCAATGAGTCAATGTGCTACAGAACTTTCTCAGATAACATTTGATGTAGTGTTATCAAGCAGCCAACTTATTAGGTACTGTCTGCATGATAGTGTAAAAAATTAACTTGGGTAGGGACTAAGTATATTGACAGATGAAGCTTGGGTGGGATCCAAACAAACACTCACTGCCATGTTGGAGGTTCTCATCTGGTAAATCAGCAACCATTCAGGTAACTCCATCACATGGACAGCCGCCACTGCCCCCGCACACCCCAGCATTAGAAGAATGACATGATGCCATCAAGACCGACCACCAGCAGGTGAAACCAGTGCCTGCAGAGGGTGCTGCCAACAAGGAACCTGCTCATATCCACGTGCCACGTGACAGGGAAATAGTTCCAACAGTATGCTGCCACAGGTTTCTACATAAGCTGTCGTCAGGACAGCACAAGTCTGTTAAGCTTCAAGAGCCTCTCCTGGTCCAAGCAATGGGTGCTACTCATCCCATTAAACAGGACTGCTCTCCAAGTCCATTGTTAGGGACAAATGCAACTGTCAGAAGTCACCTGTCTTTCTTCCTACAGACTCTCATGCCTGCTGATACTCACGAATGTTAGCTTCTACAGCAGCACAGTGTGTTCATAATTAGTGACATTATTCAGAATTGGATGTTCCAGCTGTTGGCCCCAAACTCAAGTACTATCTGGTTGAACCTAACCCAGAACTAAGACTTACAGGCCACGAACTTTTCATCCAGGCACTGATCATCGCTGAACTTAGTGTCTAGTAAGTGCTCATTCTCAACTTGGCTTCAGGTAGTGTTTAGTGCCAAAGGGAGCATACTGTCTGTGTTTTCTCGGTAAACTTAATCTCCAACAAGTGATCTCTGAGCTTAGTGCCAGATTGACCTTACTGTGATCCAGTGTTTCTTTAGTATCTGTGCCAGTACCTTTGTACCTATTGTGTTGCTCTTGTTATTGTATTCTTGGCCTTTATTTTCATACCATTGAAGCAGATGTTTTTGTTCATTAAATTTATTATATCCTTGCTATTGCTTTCCTGTTTCGTGGAGCATGACACTACGCTCAAGACACTATACTCGTCCTTATAGCCATGATTTTCACTCGGTGACTTTTCTTTCACTTGAAGAAAAGGCTTTTTAAAACATTTCTTCTTAAAAATTTCAAAAAATACAGGAAAAGTTAATGTGGATATCGATAACATCTCATTCCACCATATAAGCACTCCTGCTTATATGCCATCCATAAAACAAAGCATTTCTCAAGAAATTTTACATTCAGGCACATCTACATCCATTTTACAACCAAGATAACTCCATATGAATCTTTCCTCTATCATAATACGAAATAAAGCATCTACAGGCATAATTTTGAGTACCAGGGAACAGCTGTGTGTCTGTCTATGAAGCATTCTTTAATAACCTTTCCAAGATAATTTCTGTTATGGAGCTTTCACTACATGGTTTAACAGGACACACTGGTGCAGACAACTTCCTTTGCATGAGGAAGTAACATACCAACAAAACAGTTTGACAATAATGAAATTTACCAAATACTTAATTCAGTTTGAATATTATATATTCTTGTCACTATGTGAGCAAGAGAAGCAGGCAGGCATGCAGGGGCAGCATAATACTGTATGGATCTGATGCACTGCCTCAAGTGGGAGCAACGATTATTTATGACCTTGTTATTAAGTTTTACATTTTATTTAGTTATGGAAGGTGAGACTCCCAGTTCACACATTAATATTTTTCTATCTGATTTGTAGCAATTTTTTTTTTTTTTTTTTTTTAAATGGCATGCTTTTTGGGGTGTCTGCTTAAACAAAACTTTAGCCAGGCGAACAGAACTGTGTTTAACTGAACAGTATAGTGCCTGTACACACTTGAGAAAGTTGAGAGCCTGAGCGTATCTCAACTGTGGAACATGAGAAGGAACTTTTAACAACATCAAACATCTGATTTGGCAAAAGCAGATACATCATCCAAGAACCACACTCAAGTTGAACAGGTCAGTGGTACCCAGTGTCTTATAAATTAAATATATTAAAAATTAACTGTAGTATTACTGAATTTTAGTTACTGCTACCACTAACCATTTTCCCAAGATGTCTGCCTCTTTGTAATATTAGCACTATAATTACTACTTTCTTCACTGGTTGTATCATTCGCTCACCTTCTTGGTGAAAACTGCCAAGAACAAAATCACGTGTATGCTATTTTAGTAACTTCTAATTTAATTGTAGTTTTCTGTGCTGATTTTATAGTTCTTAAACCTATTTTTCTCTGTGTTTCCCATCCTTAACTGTACTTTATTGCAGAGGGTTAAATGTTTTCAAAATCATCACTATCTCATCCATATTTCCTCACAATGAATACTCTGCTTCCCACTGCTCTGTAACCTCAGAAAATCTTCACCTCACAACCTACAATGCTTCAGCGTCATGAGCAAGAACCACAACAGCACGCAGAAACCCTGGCAGAGATAGACAGCCTCCACCAAACAGCCCAACAGAATGTGTCACAGCTGGTACTAGCTCTCATTCCAATATCCAATCTTTATCTGCACATTATGAAGAACTTAGTCTCCTCTTCCACCAATTTAATTATCAAATAACTTTCCTCTCTGAAATGTGGCTCAAACCACACATTTTCTCTGCATCTTTTCACCTCCCAGGACATATAATTCTTGTCGCCCCTGGTAGCTGAGTGGTCAGCGCGACAGAATGTCAGACCTAACGGCCCGGGTTTGATTCCCGGCTGGGTCAGAGATTTTCTCCGCTCAGGGACTGGGTGTTATGTTGTCCTTATCATCATCATCATCATCATCATCATCATTTCATCCCCATTGACGTGCAAGTCGCCGAAGTGGTATCAACTCTGAAGACTTGCACCAGGCGAACAGTCTACCTGATGGGAAGCCCTAGCCACCTGGCATTTCCATATATTTTTTATGATGGACGGATCAAACAAACAAGATCGAGGTGTTGGGGCATATATACGAACTGATCTCAGACCCAAAGTCTTAAGCACATTAAACCCTCTTGAAGAAAGACAGGCTGAATTCATGTTCATTGAAATAATTGAAGTGCTTAGCTTGTGTCATCTACAAGCCACCAATAATCAGCTGAAGGATCACCTTTCAGTTGAAATTACAGGCCGTCAGTACAGTGTCAATACAAACACACCATCATAATGAGAGACATGAACATAGATTTGTTGAGAGAGACTCCCTCCACAGTTAACTTAAGAAGCTTGTTTAGTTGCAACAACATGAACATGTTTTATTGGAACTTACACACCATATGGTACACAGTCACAAACTTATAGGTGTGATCACAATGAAAAAGATTGACAGAGTAACAGATACAGGTCAAACCTTGGCTCGAGGCCTCTCAGCACACGGTATAATATTCATGACCTACTCTGTGCAATTCCCAAAGCTGAAATTGCATGATATAATGTGTAGGAACATTAAACATATGGATTGTGACACTAACAGCCTGCTGCCCACATACCTCACGGCATCAAATAATCAGAGTGCCCAAAATTGATGGTAAAATTCATGAACTTGACAATAAACTCACTGTTCTATATAAAAAACTGGCACTATGCACAATCTGTGTAAGAAAACCTCCTGCTCCATGGCTGACAACAGAATTATGCAAAATAATGAACAATAGCGATGCTGCTCATAGGCGTTTCAAGGAAAATCCAAAACCCGAACATTCCGAAGAATACAGTAGGCTACAAAACAGGTAAGGCAACCAGTCTGCAATGCCAACATCAGGAGAGCTTGTTTCTTTGTATGCAGCAATATGACACCTGCGACCCTGTGGAAGAACCTCCACAGCTTGGGGGTTGGAAAGACAAAAATCAAACTATTTGTCAGGTCTCTGTTAATGAAGTAAATGAATTTTTCTTTGCACTAGTCAACTTCCATGTGGCAAGGAACTATTGCCCACAAGGGTCTCCTACCTACATACCTAATCACAACACTTTCCACCAAGACCACACAACAATACAAATGACAAGAAAAGCAACAATGAGAATTTCTTTTGAAGCAATAGGTAATGATGGTATTAGCATAATCATGATCAAGAACATAGCCAATAGCTTAACATCTGTTTTAACATACATATTTAATTTTTCTCTCATGAATGGAATACATCCCACTTCATGGAAAAGAAGCATTGTCACACATATTCCTAAGATAGAAAACCCGTAATCACTTTGTGAATACTGGTCAATCAACATATTACCTACTGTTTCCAAAGCTCTGGGATATATTGTCCATGAACAAGAATTCCATGATCAACTGCCATTCAGCGTGATGACATCCCAAAGCCATATCAGAAAGCAGTGAATAACTGGAGTGTAATTTCAGATGAGCATTTAAACTGGACAGAGAATACTGTCACCATATGAAAGACGACTTGCCTCTATGCCATCGAAATGTTTCTGAACATGTTTTCACAGGACATGAAATAGAAACTCATGCAATCACTCATTCTACTGAACCTCCACTGCTGTGATGTAATTTGACATGGTACAAGTAGTGAAAGCACAAGACAGTTAAGGCTAATCATTAATGCTTGTGTGCATTACATCTGTATCATTTTTTGATATGACTACGTCAGCACATCATAAAATCAGTTAGGGTGGTTGTGGACATGTTATGCGACTATCACTGGCGACTACTTCACTGGCTCCTCAGTGTGAAAGCACCCTAGTATCTCACCTCATAGATTAAACATCTTTCATTCAATCATAAATATAAACACAACGTCTCACCTATCTAGTATCCTAACTATGCCGATTCATAAAACAAAAACACTGGCAAATTCTTCCACTGTCATTGCTGTTCACCTCTGGAACAAGCTGCCCTGCACTCTTAGCGCAATTCAGTGTCCTGCTAATGCCTGGTTAGGTGCAAGAGGGGGCCTGATGGCCCTAATCTTGCCGGGTTAAATGAAAGGATAAATAAATTATGAGACAAGAACGTCCGCACAGTACATGGCAAAAAATCTGACAGCAACACTTTTATAGACATAGATAAATGAAGAAATCACAATAAAAAAATAGCCCATAATACTCCTTAATACAATTAGATTGATGTAGAATTGTCAAATATCAATTTTATTTTGAGATGACAAACTGATGGGACTGGAGAACATTACAGCACATAAATTTTACCCAAGATGTTAAAAATTATTGTGTTTGAAGATATCTGCTCAGTTTAGTTAGTTATATTGTTGATGTGACATCACACAGCGCAATGGTCTTCGTAGAAGTCAGCTGATGCAAAATCTATCATTGTTCTTGTGAAAAACTTACTAAAACATGTTCCCTATATGAGAACTCTAGGACACATGGACGTATGAAAATGAATGTAAATAACTATTTTGAGTTTGGATATGGAGAAAATTTCTTCAAATATAGTCAAAGTGGGAAGACCAAAATGTTTATCATAAGATAAGTGCTAAAAAAGAAGATAACATTTTAAGATGCTACCTGTTAGAAAGGGGTGTTATTCTCTTAATTATTACCAAACAAATAAATGCTAATCACCCTTTAATTCAAGTTGAGTGACAAACCAGTGGCATTTTCTGATATTTGTTTCGCCATTGCTCAGCAATAAAATTGTGCAATTATTATCAGAAATAAGATATTACAAATAGTGAACTACTTAAAATCCTGTAAGCAACACCATCAATAAGAATTAGGATAAATTGCAACTTAACAAAAAATGGTTCAAATGGCTCTGAGCACTATAGGACTCAACTGCTGAGGTCATAAGTCCCCTAGAACTTAGAACTACTTAAACCTAACTAACCTAAGGACAACACACACATCCATGCCCGAGGCAGGATTCGAACCTGCGACCGTAGCGGTCGCGCGGTTCCAGAGTGTAGCGCCAGAACCGCTCGGCCACCAGCGGCCGGCTGCAACTTAACACTGAGCAGAGAGAGAGAGAGAGAGAGAGAGAGAGAGAGAGAGAGAGAGAGAGAGAGAGAGAGAGAGAGAGAGAGAGAGAGATGATGATGATGATGATGATGATAAGGAAAGAAGGAAGGAAGGACAATGCAAATGTACTGGGGGAAGGGGAGGGGGCAAGCAAATTGTGTTCTTTGCCTGTGTTTCAACTATCTTTCAGCAGGCCCTGAAAACAGAAATATTCTGAAATATTCTCATAAGGTACACCTCCCCCTCCACAGCAGTATTCCTCTGTCCACCCAAACTATGCAGTATCTTTGCCCATACCCACTACACACTTTTTCCCAACCCCCTTGCACCAAAGCTCATATCCCTGTAACAGGCCCAGAAGCAAGACCTGTCCCACACCTCCACTGACTAGCACCTACTACTCCAAGTGCTGTCACAAATATCACCCATGCCATTAAAGGCAGGGCCACCTGTGAAAGCACTCATGTGGTCTACCAACTTAGCTGCCAACACTGAGGCATTCCCATGGGCAAGCACACTAACAAGCCATCTCTCTGTATCACCCAGTTGCTGAGCGTGCCATTCAAAACAGTGTGCAGGACTTCAATGACTGCTTTACAACCTGTGCCATCCGGATTCTTCCTACCAACACAAGCTTTTCTGAATTGCATTGTATGGAACTCTCCCTGCGACATATCCTTTGTTCCCGTAATGCCCCTGTCCTGATCCTCCCCTATTCCCTGCCTCCACTTGTCTCTATGCCCTATCCTGCTCCCACTCCAGCCTCACATGCCTTCTGTCTCCCCCTCCCCCCACACTCCTGCACAGTCCTAGCCCCCTTCCCTGCTTCTCTCCCCCTCCCTGGGCCACAGCCTCCCTTTGCTGCACATAGCAGCCCACTTATCCTGTCCCTATGATGTCCCTGCACACTCCCACAGTCAACAACACACCATCTTCCTCTTCCCACCCCTTCTTCTTTTGTATCCCACTACACAGCTCAGCCGAGATTGTTACTCCCTGCTGTCGGGACTCAATACCACGAGGCGAAAGTGGCTCGCTCGCTCTCGCTCTCTCGCTCTCTCTCTCTCTCTCTCTCTCTCTGATGGACTCTGTAAGATAGCTTAGTCTACTTTTAATTTAATAATAATAATAATAAATAAATTGCCTGTCTGAACTCCTACCGATATTACAAACACACTGGTATGCCAAACTCAAGGATGAAAGTACCTTTCACATGATGTCACTGCTAAGTAACATAGCTCAATGAAACTTGGACCATAGATACACAGAACTGCTCAAGTATAGTAAAGAAATGACACTTTTATTCAAAGACAGTAATTACACTGAAGTCACACGTTTCAAAATGGTACCCTAGACAACACAAAAGACAGGACACAGATCTTAATAGGATGTGTGATCACCAAGAACGTCCATGCATGCTCTGCAACATGCTTGCATGCTGGCCACAAGACTGGTGAAGAGTTCTTGCGGTAGGGCATTCCCTTCAACCACTAGTGTGGTTGACAACTGCCAGATGGTCATTGGTGCATGTGCTGCCCCACACGTGCTTGATGGGATTTAAGTCGGGGGAATGGGCAGGCTAGGTCATTCGCTGAATATCCTGTCATTGCAAGCACCTGTGCTGTTCCATGCGGTCATGCATTGCCATCCGTAAAAATGAAGCAAGGGCAGATTGTCTTTTTGATACACATGAGAAAGAAGTAAAGTGTCACAATAACACTGGCCAGTGAGCATACTGTGTTCAAAGATTTGGTGGTGGGTATGCCCAAGCAAAATTATGCCTCCCCACAACATGACACCTGAACCACCAAAATGATCATGTTCGACAATCTAGGACTTGCCCTCACATGGCAAGAGGTGGGAACACAAAATGCACCGAGGAACATTGTCGAATATGATTTCTTGGTGGCCCAGATGTTATGTAGTGGAGAGGCATAATGTTGCATTTTTGTACTGATCTCCAAATGTTTGAACACAGTAAACTCACTGATAAACATATTATGACACTGTACTCTTTCTCTAGATGTATCATTTCAGGGGCCCACTCAACCTGACTTTATTTTTATGGATGACAGTGCACAACCAAATTTAACTACGCAGATTGTAAGCGGAGAAGCTCTTGTAACAAGAGGCTATGTGGTGAATGGACTGGCTTGTCCAGTCCCCCGATTTAAATCCCATCAAGCACATGCAAGCATTTTCGGGAGACATACTGCAGCATGTCCACATGCACTAACAGCTGTCCAGCAGCTCTTAACCATGCGGATGGAGGAATGAAATGCTCTACAACAAGAACTCCTTACCAACCTTGTGGCCAGTTTGAGAGCACTTTGCAGAACATGCATTCCTATCCATGGTGACCTCGCACTCTATTAATAACCATGGGCCGTCTTTTATAATGTCGAGGAGACCACCATGAATATGTATGTACAACTTCAGTGTAATTTCTATTCGTCTCATTGTGTATTTCTTTCAGTTATCTTCTGTACTATACTATAGTAGTTCTTTCTATGTATGGTCCAAGTTTCATCAGCTATGTTGCTTGGCAGTGACACACCATGCGAAAGTTATCTTCGGTCTTAAGTTTTGCACATCAGTGTATTAATACAAGAACACACAGATGCATGCAATCCAGTGAGTTGAAAAATTTATTTGGTGTGATATACCTATTTTCAGTCTCACAAGAGCTTAGATGCTACTATTATTTTACAATAAATTTTAAAAGCACACTGTACTGCTTTAAATTAAGGAAGTTTAATATTTACCTTTTGTCCAATATGGTATGTACAATCCCTTCCAGAATTCCTGCCTATAAGCTATTGAGTTGAATAATTTGCAAACCTGGGCACACCTGCAGAGATCTTTTGGGCTTAAATAGTGGAATATCTCAAGCCACATCTCTCGTGGCAAGATGAAGGTACCATCTGTAAATAAGTTACATGAATTATGACTGTTGAATGTGTTAACAGAGATACAACATCCTGCAAAGCATAACAGAATATTCCAACTCTATAGACATTTATTAACACGTCCACTGAAAACTGACAGAATCTCTCCAGAAATTGTAAAATGTGCCTTTCATTGTTTTCTAAGGATACAAGTTACAGCAATGGTGCTACATCTACAGCCATTTGACCAGTTATGACTTATACAAAATTTAAAAATACCTCATTTATCTGAAACTGGTATACAGAATGTGCAGGGGTATAAGAAAATTTTTACACTGCATGCCTCAATGGTAGTTATAATGCAGTTTCAGCTGTCCCTTATCATTATTGTAATGTGATTATTCTAATCATCATATTGTGAAGATCAGTCAAGTGAATACCACCCCTTATTTTATGTTGTTTCTTCCTTCCACAGAGAGGGGCACAATAAGAATAATGGGTTGGGTTGTTTGGGGAAGGAGACCAGACAGCGAGGTCATCGGTCTCATCGGATTAGGGAAGGATGGGGAAGGAATTCGGCCGTGCCCTTTCAAAGGAACCATCCCGGCATTTGCCTGGAGCGAGTTTTAGGGAAATCACGGAAAACCTAAATCAGGATGGCCGGACGCGGGATTGAACCATCGTCCTTTCGAATGGGAGTCCAGTGTCTTACCACTGCGCCACCTCGCTCGGTATAAGAATAATGACTGTGATCCAAATTATGTTCAGCAGCCTCTTGTCAATATGCAAGTAAACTGATACTGATCCTATGCACTCTAATGGTCCCATGCTTTAAGCACTTCTGAAACTATGTGACTTACTTATATCATATCTTCATAAACAGTTTCTCTCAGTTGCTCCAGTTGTATGTAGCCACTTACTGAAAAATACAATTTTAATTTTTTATTCATTTAGAAGCAGATGCCAATGTGTGCACCAAGCTCTAATTCTGTCGAGCTCTGAAAAGATCTTGTGCAAAATTATTCAGATGAAAGTGTACCACTGATCACTACTGTTATTTGAAAAATAAATAAACAAAATCAGGTTACAATGCTGTTATGCTGTTGCTATACAACATGAATAGTACTGCCGTTTATGACAGTTTCTATGAACTATATCAAGTTACCTCTGTGTCTGATTATGTGTCTGTATCTGATACACTGTGCTCTGTCCTACCCATCAAGACATCTTCATCTCAGTGACAAATTAACGCAATATCTTTTGCAGTATCTCAGTGAAAACTTCTTGGAAACCTAAGTATGTGCAATTCACAACACATGTGAAGAACACATTTGTTTCCGCATGATTAATTGTTTTCAAATTTCTGCTAGTAACCAAAGAAAAGATCATAAGGTTCAAGATACATCATTCCAATGCACCTCAGACATGTTCCAGTAGTCTTCATCAGCAGGGCACTGTTAATGAGTGATAGTGCATGATACAGGAAGACTATGTTGTACATTGTGAGATGCAAACATTAAGATATTGTTGAAATAATTCCAATTCATACTGAAGATTCAAACTGCAGAATTGGAAACAAGCCTTTATAAGCAGCACAGTAAAATAAGAAAATACTGCTACTGCATTATTGCCACATTCATATTCTGTAGGCAATACTTAACAACAGTTAAATTATATACTACATGATGAGTATATATACACTGCTTCACTTCTAACAAACATGTACAGTGTGAATTAGCAAATTCTGCAGACTGAAGGGCTCAGGCATTTGGTGAAGCTATAGCAATACAGCCCACATAAATTTAAACTAATTGCCACAGCAAACAAATTTCACTCTTTTTGTATGAAGTTAAAATTGTTGTATGTAGATTAACATTGCCTGAAGAAATTTGGAAATGAGATTGATGACTACCTAACAATACATACATAATTTAAAAAAAAACCCTAAGAAATTTGTAAAAATCTTCTCCAGGAGAATGGAGAAGCTCTCTTTAGTGGAAATTTATGCAACAATTCACGTCATTCACAACTATTTGTTAATATACATGTAAGATCCTCTGTCCCTCTGTCCATGATGCACTCTTAAGTACTTTCACAGAAAAGTAGTGACAGGCTACTGTCTGCGTGTCAGGATATTACTTCCAGTTCACACAACGTACTCTTAAAAATCACTTTCCACAGACAAGTACAACAAAAATTCAAGTAATATATGGTTCAAGTAGAGAAAATATCTTGCAGGAACCGTCTACACCAAGGGTCTCCAAAATACACCCAGCAGGTTGCTTCTAGCCAGCTAACGGATTTAATCTGGCCTGTGTTTGAGCAAAAGTTTTTTAAAGTAGCACCCAATTCTTGAGGAGAGACACTGAAAGATTTTGAAATGATAAAAACAGCTTTTGGAAGTCTTTTTAGATGAAGAATGACTATGGAAACTAGCTTCCTTGGCTGATGTCACTCTCCATTTGAATAAACTGAATAAAAACTTCACGTGGATGACAATATTATTTGTCACCTTTACATAAAGGGGGTGGACAAAAATACAGAAACATAAGAAACATAACACATCACCATGCCTAATATGATGTAGGAAATGGTGGGCATTAAAACACCTTCCACTCATCGTGGAATGGATAAATACAGGTCCTTCATAGTTTTCAAGGGAATCTTATGCCATTCTTCCTACAAAATAGTGGCAAATTCAGGTTGCGATGATGGAGGTAGATAGTGATCACACACCCTTCTCTCCTAAGTTAACAACATAGGCTCAATATTATTGAGATCTGGTTACTGTGATGGCTAAAGAGATTTGACAATTCATCCTCATACTCACTAAACTTGTGGTATCATCCAGAGGTGGTCAATATAGGTATAGCTGACAAGAGCCCTGCCCAGTTTGAGACCTCAGCTACAGCAATCACAAATATCGTCTAGGACCAATGAGTAGTTAAAGTTCACATGAGCTTTTACTGCTCTTACTGTTGAACACTGTACCTCAAGAGAACTGTTTGTTATTTAGTGCATCAAGTGATGCTTTGTTAGTCAATGATAATTGTAGATGATCAGGTACTCCTGTGGCAAAGGAAAGTAAATATTTTGTTCATTTAGGTAATAAAATGAATTAATATTTAATGTGTTCTAATTTGATGAGCCTTCTCCCAGAGCAATCAAAGTACCCACAACTGTGGCCGGATGAAATGGATGGATGGATATGGTGTTATGGGTGCTCAACAGTGTAGTCTTTAGCGCCCGAACGGAAACAACAACGGACGAGTGTCACTAAAATACAGCAAGTGCAAAAATAGGACTAAAATTAAAGGCGACAGTCTACATAGGCAGCGTGCACGTCAACAGTAGCCAAGTGGAAAGCAGCACATAAAGAGGAGAACTGCAAGAGAACGTAGGGGAAGGGGTTAAAATGAAACACATAGCCCATGTTTGGAACCGGCCTATTACAAGAAGAAAAAGGAGTGGTCAGCCACACGGCAACACACTAAAAATTCCAACCTAAAATTTTAGGCTGAAGCCCAGAAACATGACAGTACCTTAGAACTTTCTTGACACTCGCCTCGTCATCGGCTAAAATTGAGGGCAGATCCCCACTAATATTAACTTCCGCCCTGACAAAACGATATAAAACACACTCAACTAAAATGTGGCGTACAGTGATTCGTACGCCACAAGCATCAAACAGCGGGGGGTTCCTCTCGCCGTAGTAAGAAGGCATGCGTAAGAGGATAGTGCCCTATGCGAAGACGTGTAAGGGTCACTTCGTCACGCCTAGGTGACCGGCAGGAGGAACACCATGGCTGGATGGTGGGTTTCACCAACCGCAGCTTATTTTCCCTCACCGCCAGCCATTCCTCCTCCCACAATTGCATATACTTCCGCCACAGCACAGAAACGACACCTTGCAAAGGAATAGAACATTGTGTCACCTCCGGTAATCTGCAGACGTCCTTGGCAGCTCTGTCAGCTTGTTCATTTCCCCGTATGCCCACATGCCCTGGCACCCAGCAAAAGGACACTTGCTTGCCCTGTCGTTGGAGGATGTACAGTTGGTCGTAAATCAGCTGTTCCAACTTCTCCACTGGGTACAGATTCTGCAGTGACTGTAATGCGCTCAGTGAGTCAGAGCAAATTAGGAAGTGTTTGCCCTGAGTACACCGTATCTGCTCCAATGCCTTCAGGATCGCGTGAAGTTCTGCGTAAAAAACAGTGTATTCCTGGGGAAGGCGAATCTTGATGACACGTTCAGGGAACACTACTGAGCAGCCAAGAAAATCCCCGTTGGGATCCATCAGTGTAGACTACTGTAAAATCATGATGCCTATCTAAAATGTTAAAAAACAAAGATTTGAAAGTAAAATCTGATGTACTGTCTTTCTTAAAATTTGCCAAATCTAAAATCAGTCTGGGCCTCTGGAGGAGCCAAGGTGGATATCTGCTCCAACCTCGACGTGGAACATTAAAACCGGTCACACCCATCTCTAAAATGCAATCCTTTGCACGAATCCCATAGGGCCTTGTTGCTCGTTGCCGGTTGCGAAAAAGCTTTTCCAGTGGAAGCTGAGCAACAGTGTGGTATGCAGGTGTGGATAATGTTTGATAGGCCTGGCGCACCATTAGTAGACACCGACGGAGGTGAAGTGGCGGTTCACCTGCCTCTGCACAGAGGCTCGGTATGGGGCTCGTTCTGAAAGTCCCAGTGGCCAACCGAATCCCCTCATGGTGCACCACATCCAACAGCTTCAAATAAGTGGGTCTTGCAGACCCATACACCGTGCATCCGTAATCAAGCCGGGACCGCACGAAGGCTCTGTAAAACCGGAGCAGACGACCATTTTTCAGTTCCTTAATGTGTGGCAGCCACGTAAGCTTAGAATCAAAAGTGAGGCCCAGAAACTTCACCGTGTCTTTAATATTCAGAATGGTGTCCCTCATCCTCAACTCAGGCAAGTCAAAAATGGAACGAGAATGGTTAAAAAGAACACACACCAACTTATCAGTTGAAAACTTAACACCACTCTTCTGTGCCCATTCATCCAAACGTCGCAGAGTGAGTTGCAACTGACGAGTCGTCATTGCAAGGCTTGAAGAAGAGCAAAATACAAAGAAATCGTCCACAAACAAGGAACACTGCACAGGAATTTTCACAACAGACGTAATACTATTAATAGCAATAGCAAAGACCGTCACACTTAAAACACTACCTTGAGGGACACCATTCTCTTGTTCAAAGCGACTAGACAGTACGTCTCCGATTCGGTACCGAAAATAATGTGGCGACAGGAAGGACCGAATAAAATTGGGAAGACATCCACAAAAACCCCATTCGTGGAGCTGCCTGATGATAAGATGCCTCCAAGTAGTGTCGTATGCCTTTTCAATGTCAAAAAATATTCCCAACAGGTGATGCTGGCGCAGGAAAGCCTGTTGTATAGCCGCCTCCAGGAGGGCCATGTTATCAAACGTGGAGTGATACCTCCTGAACCCACACTGAAAGTGACTAAGGAGTTGTCTGGATTCTAACATCCAGACAAGGCTGCAGTTGACCATCCGCTCCAAGGTCTTTCCCACGCAGCTAGTGAGGGCAACACTACGGTAACTACCCAGGCACGTGCGGTCTTTCCCAGGTTTTAAAAGAGGAATTAAAATTGCTTCACACCACGAGTCGGGGAAGTGACCGGACATCCAAACTAGATTAAAAAGTCGGAGGAGGATTTCTTTATTTCTCCCTGTGAGGTGCCGCAGCATGCTATAGTGGATTCTATCCTGACCAGGGGATGTATCACGAGCCCCACACAATGCAGAATCCATTTCCCACATGGAAAATGGGCAGTTGTACTCTTCTGTACTGGGTGAGCGGAAGTCAAAACTGCTCCTCTCAGCAGCCACTCTGTGGGGCTGGAAAGCTGGATTCTGAATGGCGGTTGCAGTAATAGCTGCAAAATGAGCCGCCATAGACTGGGCAATATCTTTTGGGATCATTTGGAGAGTACCATTCCACATTATAGCAGCCATAGGGCACCTCCCACCTCTCCCAGAAATCCTCCTTATGGTCCCCCATACAATGGAACTTCGTGTAGAACGATTAATGGTGTTCAGCAACTGCTGCCACGACCTCTTCTTGCTCTCTCGTATAATCCGACGACACTTTGCCCTCGCCATCCGAAAGGCTGCAAGGTTCTCTACAGTTGGTCAGCATTTGAACCTACGCAGAGCTGCCCGCCTAGCCCTGACTGCAGAGCGGCATTCGTCACTCCACCAAGGGACTGGCTGCCGCTTCGGTTGTCCCATGGACTGTGGCATGGACGCTTCACTGGCGCGGTGGATCACTTCAATAATATGATCCACCCATTCCTGGACACTGACCCGATGTTCAAACTGGGCTAGTTGACTATACACTGCCCAGTTGGCTCTACCGAGCACCCATCGAGGTGGTTTCCTTTCCGGTTCCACTGCATGTGGCAGGTGAATCCAGATGGGGAAGTGACCGCTGCCGTGTAAGTCATCAACCACTTCCCATGCAGCAGTGTGGACGATGGCTGGAGAGCAAAGTGATAGATCAATGGCAGAAAACGACCCAGTTGCAATGCAAAAATGCGTGCTTTGACCTGTATTTAGGAAATAGACACTGGAAGACAGAAGAAGCCTCTTGATTGCTCTACCCCTGGGGCAAGTACTCACAGAGCCCCAAAGCATATTGTGTGCATTAAAATCACCACAGAGGATGAAGGGGTGGGGGAGCTGTGTAAGAAGATCACTGAGAGCCTCTTCGTTGAGCACATCATGTGGGGACAGGTAAAGCGAACATACTGTTAGCATATGATGCACATGTACTAATATTGCAACTGCCTGTAAATTCGTCGTGAGGGAGAGAGGCGAGGAGTGGTAGTCGGTGTTGACAAAGATACCTACTCCTCCTTGAGCTCTCTGTCCACTCAGGTTGTCCTTTTTGTGGAGGACATAACCATGTAGCTCAGGGGTGTATGTTTCACTGAAATTTGTCTCTTGCAGACATAGGTCTATCCTGAATCAATAGACGTAGTTTCTCTACGTGTCCTGAACCCTTGCAGGTTCCATTGTAATATGGGAGCCATCACGGTGGTTGTATTTTCTGCCTCTCTTTCCGTCGAGGTGGGGAGACTGCAGCGGGTGGAGGCTCAGTCTTGGGGCGAGATGATTGCCCCATATTCTCAGACTCCATCAGCTCTGGGGAAGAGTCTGATGAAGCGTCTAGTGGGACCACATTAACATGATCCGAGGGTTTACCAGCCGATTTAATCTGTTGGTGCTACTTGACCTGTGCTTTCCTTTGTTTAGGGGGTTTTGCTGGAACTGGAGCTGGGGTGTTTATGACCATGCTGGGATTTGGAACAGCCTCAACAATCGGAGATGCCTGGGGCTCTTCAATGTTAGCTACTGTACCTTTCTCTGCTGTTCGAGGAGGGGCTACAGGCTCTGATACACTTGCTTCCTTGCAAGTGCACTGACATGTGCAGGTGTTCGTGCCAATACTAACAACCTCCGTTTGTGTAGATACATCGACTTTTGGAGGCGGCTTCTGAACAATGGAAGCAAAAGACGTAACGAATGTGGGGGGCTGCATGGCCTTAAAGATCTTTTTGGCGTCACTGTAGGGGATACGCTTAGTTGTTTTTATTTCTTGTATTTTACGTTCCTCTAGGAAGATTCTACTGTCCCTACTCCAAACAGGGTGGCTTTCAGAACAGTTTATACATCTGACAGGTGACGAACAGTCAATTCCGTCATGGGCAGCCTTACTACAGTTGCCACACACAGCTTCTCCTTTACACCCTAGAGTTGTCTGCCCAAAACGCTGGCACTTAAAACAGCGCATCGGGTTTGGGACATACGACCATACGTTTAGGCGAAGAAATCCAGCCTTGACGTGTTCTGGGAGTTTGGGGGTACTGAAAGTAAGAATGAAGGAGTCAGATTTCACCAGGTTCCCATCCACCCTTTTCATGATGTTCTGGACGTCAACAATTCCCTCCTGAGCCCACTCACTCTTTAATTCTTCTACAGGAATGTCAACGAGATCCCTACAGGTAATAACACCCTTACTGGAGTTCAGGGTGCTGTGAAGCTTTGTATCGATTGTGTATTCCCCCAAGCTTTTAGCTGTTTGAAGGTTAACTGCTTGCTGAGAAGTTGATGTTTAACAAGCAGTGGCCCAATCTGTAAACGCTTCACTGATTTTAAAGTTCCAGCTATACCTTCTAGACCCTTTTGGATATAGAATGGTGAAACCTTTTCAAAGGAACCCCCTTTCCTTTTTATTATTAAAAACACATTCTGGTTGTCAGTATGTGCTCTGTTACTCTGAACTGCTGTACGTTTGCTGACGCCTAAGTCAGGAGGACTGGCTAACCTAGCCCTCTTGTTGGATTGGGTGGTAGTGCCTACCAGCGGTCCACCCATCCCACTGGCCAGCGAAAAATTAGGAGGAGGAAAAGAGGAAGAATTCGTGGTATCCATGGTCATCCCACGAGCAGCTAGGGAAACTTATGTCCATCCAGACAGAGCCCCGCATGCCTGGATAAGCCTTGTACAACTGAGGTGCGGCAGGTTCCCCAGAGGTTGCCCGCTAGCGACTGTTCCACCTCAAAAGCCATGCATCTTATCGGCGCGCAGCACACCTTAAGATTGAAGGGTTTTTTATAGAGGTATGTACCGTCCTCGCGATCCAGGCAATCAAGCCAAGATCCCCGGTCCCTACGACATACAACGTTCCACCATTGCGCCACACGGTGGTCGCTGAAGCATGCCCAGAGCTTATGGTATCAGCAGACTGGCGGCGCACACCAGTCCACAGCTCGAGGACCCCGGGTTCGCCAAGCCCGTACCCAGCAAACGAATGCTGAGCCCCCTGAGGGAGGCTGGATGAAAGTAGTTTTCCTTGGTCATAACAAATGGCGACAATGATAGACGTTTAGGCAGCTGGAATGGAACAAAGCTGCCTAAACGTCTATCATTGTCGCCATTTGTTATGACCAGGGAAAACTACTTTCATCCGGCCACAGCTGTGGGTACTTTGATTGCTCTGGGAGAAGGCTCATCAAATTAGAACACATCTCTTTTTTCTACGTTTTGTAGGTCTACTTCTAGTCAGTTCTACTAGTGTGTATTCTCCTGTACTTCAAAAAGTACAAGTTGCCACAGGAAATGTCTTTAACCAAACCTGCACACTTTCAAGTGGAGCAAATAGAATGCTTGCTGCTCACTGTCACCCCATTGATTTCTTTACTAAAGAAGCAAGCAGCATTGCTGCCAGAAGCTGCTCTGAAATTCTGCCCGTACCATAGCCAGGATGAAGAATGGTTTGACTACAGGGCATAATTAGAGGCACACTTTGCTATCCACAAAGTAACAGGTACAGAGTCCAATGCTTACTTTTTGTCCACTGTTGGTCCCGAAGTGTATCACCTCTGTATTACACTCCATGGATAAACTGTTCCTGAGAAAGTCATGTACGATGATCTTGTGAAGCTGCTAAATGAATATTTTGACAGTCAAATCCATGAAGCAGCTGTACAGTTTGAATTTTTTCATCTGAAGCAGCAGCCTGCTCAAACAGTCAAACAGAGGATAGCAGAGCTCCAAGGTCTCTCCAGGCACTGCAAATTTAAATGTTCATGTAGAAATAACTATAGTGACATTGTGTTACGTGATGCCATTACACAGAATGTATCTGCTGCAATTCTAAAACTGCCTGACCATGATTAGTGACAGTAGTGTCTATTGTGGAATCTCAGACATTTGTGGATTCAAAAAAGGTTGATTTTGAGGCTCCGCGTGATTCTTTTGTTTGACTGTACCCGACACTCAGTCTAAAATATAGCATAGTGTTCAATTAGTTCAGAAAAGAGCTCAAACAGTAAAAACAGTAAGAGCATTAGAAGTAGAAACTTGCAGTCTCATAGCACACAGCATGTGTTACAAAGCTCATGGATAAAGTCGTGTCCTCAGTAGTTTTCGAGGCATGACTGGAAAAATTTCCTGCATTCAAATTGTGTGTTTACGAGGCAGGCAAGGCAAAGGCGATAGCTGCCATCATGATAGTGCACAGCAGCCACAGCAACACTGTCCACAAGTGTACACTTTACAGGCCGTGCCACTCACTCAGGTGTGAGCCGAACTATGTACTTCTATATCGTCGAAGTCTTCTGCTGCGACATGCAGACAGGCAAACAAACTTTTTGTTCAGTTGCAAGTGAAACAAAAGACAATTAAATTGCAGTTGGGCATTGGTGCTTCTGTTTCCCGGATAAGTAATGACACCTAAGCCAGAATTGATATCTTAACTCACAGCTACAGCAGCATATTTCTATTTTGTCTTCCTACAACAGACAAGAAATTCCAGTCCTTGGCATGTGTTGTTCGCCAGCAACTTTCCAGAGAGTGGCAAAGTGTGTTTCTTTTCATGTACTCAATTCTAAAAACAGTGCAAATATTTTTGGGTTAGAATTATATGATTTGTTCAACTTGTGCCTTGAAAATAATGTGTTACAAATCAGTGTTTCTGTGCTGCACGCTAATTTTTCTGAGTTGTGTAATAAGTGCAAGGAGCTATCTGAACCTGGTATAGAAAGGGCAAGAGACTTCGTAGCTCTCATCACTGTGAAAGACAATTCACAGCCATGACTTTCTCACACATGACATGTCCCTCATGCAATACATGGGCAAGTTGCCCGGGAACTACAGAGATAGCAAGACAGTGGTGTTATCCAACCCATTCAAGCATGCCAATGGGCATCACCCTTGGTCATTCTGAAGAATCCTTCAGGTGGTTTACATTTGTGTGCAGACTAAGGCAACAGTAAGCCCACAAACTGTGGTGGATTCTTTTCCTCTTCCCCATCTGGATAGGTTGATGGACATACTGAGACAGGACAGATACTTTTCAAAGATAGATTTGCGAGAGGCATACATACAGTTACCGTTGGATGAACAGTCCAAGCAATATTTGATACACACTCGCTAAGGTATGTTCCAGTTTCAAAGACAACTACTGCAATTTTTCAACAGTTCCTGGAACAATTACCAGGAGAAGTCCCTCCTTGTACAAACTATTTAGATGGTACTGTGGTCATAAACCTGCCGAACATTTAGCAAATTTAGACTGTTTGTTTCACGTTCTTTCAACTGCTGACTTAGAGCGCAACAAGGACATGTGCTCCTTCTTCCAGGAAGGATTGACCTATTTAGGTCACTTAATAAATGCAAAGGTTGTATCCCATTAAACTGCACTTGGCTGCGGTTACAGACCTGCTAACACCCTGTACGGGGGATCTAATCAATCATGAGGTGGCTCACCTATTATATAAAACATATTCCTAACTCTGCACAAATTGTTGCTCTGCTTAACCGGATGCGCCAGGAAAAAATGTTCCTTTTGTGTGGCCCAGAGAATGCCAGAATTCATTTCAGCAACTGAAAGAGGCAGTGTTCAGTCATATATGTTTGATTCACCTTGACCTAGTTCGTGATGCATTTTCTTGTGGGATCGAAGCGGTGCTCTTCCATAAAATTGGTTCTCCAAACAGACCTATTGCTTTTGCCCCAAAAACTCTTAACAAAGTACAGTGTAACTACGGTCAGCTTGAAAAAGAGGTGCTTGGCTTTTTCTATGGTTTTACGAAATTCCACCAGTATTTGCACTGTCAGAAGTTTTATTTGCTGACAGATCGTTGGCCTTTGACAGCCTTGTTCAATACTGCCAAGCCTGTCCATCTCTGACAGGGCAAAAATTGCAACTTTGGGCTCTGATATTATCTGATCATCAGTATGAACTGTTGTGCAGGCCCACTGCCCAACATTCAAATGCTGACACATTGTCTTTGTTACCGGTCGGTGTTTGATTTGTCTGAGGAATCACATTTTCGAATCAGTTCTTACGTTATTAAATGTCTTCATACTTTTCCTCTTTAATTTCAGCATGTTGCTGCAGAAATTGCTTCCAATGCAGCTCTTGAGGTCGTTTTGCAATACGTAAAACATGGATGGCCACACACCTTGAAAGAAATTACCCATCCAGTGGAGTGACACTATTTGTGGCCTCATCACACACTTTCCACACACTCAGGTGTTCTGATCCTGCATAGAGAGAACAACAATGCATGGATTGTATTCACCAAGGTCATAGGGAGCAAAGTTCGCACAAAGCAACTTGCCTACCTTCATTGCACGAGAGTGGTTTGAAAGGTTCTCAGAACGGAATAGGAAAAAAGTGCTTACATCACTGGAACTTTTTTTATTTCTCAATGTAGTCTCCTTGTAGATTAATGCACTTGGTTCAATGATGTTTCAGTGCCTTTATCCCATCTCGGAAATGAGTTTCCTCCAGGCCTGCACAATAGTGTCCACTCCAATTATCAATTCTTCATTTGAAGTGAGTCTTCGTCCACCAAGAAAAATTTTCAGTGGATGAAAGTCTTAAAGAGATGGATCTCTGATGGAGCCATATCAGGTGAATAAGGTGTATGTGGCAACAATTCATACCTTAGTTCGTGTAATTTTGCCATGGCGATGGCACATGCGTTCAGGCATACATTGTCTTGATGGAAGATGACTTTCTTCCTTGCTAAACCTGGCCTTTTTTTGCATATCTTTTACTGCAATTTGTCCAGGAGGTTAGCATAATATTCTCCAGCAATTGTTTGCCCAGTGTGGATTTAATCTACAAACAGAATCCCCTTCGCATCCCAGAACACTGATGCCATGACCTTTCCTGCCATAGGAATTGTCTTTGCTTTCTTTGGTGGCAGAGAATCAGCATGTTTCCACTGCTTTGACTGTTGTTTTGTCTCTGGGGTATAGTAGTGCACCCAGGTTTCATCTGTGGTCACTAACCAGCACAAAAAATCTTGTTCGTTTCTCCTAAAACAGATCAAACATTGTTCCGATATGTACATTCTCATGCATTTTTGATCCAGTGTCAAGAGTCGCAGCACCCACCTTGCAGATAATTTTTTCATTTATAATTCTTCAGCTAAAATTTGATATATCCTTTCAGGTGACAACTGGCAAGAATGAGAAATTTCATGCACTTTCAATCGGTGATCCTCCTCGACCATTTTGCGCACTTTTGCAATGATTTCTGGAGTAGTGACACATCTTGGCCGACCACTGCACAGATCATCATCTAAGCCCTCCCGGCCAAATTTAAATTCATTTGTCCACTTGGCAACAGTTGAATATGAAGGAACAGAGTCCCCCAACGTATTCCAGAAATCCGCGTGAATGTCCTTCGCTTTCAAACCTTTCTTTACAAAGTACTTAATCATTTTTCGAATCTCGATTTTTTTCCATCTTTGCAAATCACTACGTGGGAACAACAACACATCCATATCACCACCACAGCTCTCTTCCAAGAGCACTGACGTGGCACGTGTTTATAGGCAACAGTCCAATGAATATCATGTGAACAACTCGTTGCGCTAGCGCTGACCTCTCGTGATGATTCCAAGAACTTCTCAAATCACCCTCATACATGGCAGGACATGGATACTCAGATTGAGTAAAAAACCATTTGTTGCAAAGTTTGTGCAGAAAATCAGTCAGCACTGCCGCAATGATGTTTAGAAAGACCACGTCCATTTGGACCAAGGCAGCGCATTCAAATTGATTTCACTGATCCATTCTGGAACACATGATGGCTGTTAGTGGTTTTGTTTTGTTTTACTTCAAGTATGGTATCAGCTCAGTATTGTCTTGAAGGTCTTCCTGAGGTCACTGACTAATAATGGTATAAAATCCACGTCAGCCGATTTCCAACAGTTTTGTGCAAGCAATGGCATACACAATGAGACCACTGCACCTTTTCATCTGCAGTATAACAGTGAAGCTGAACAGTTCATTCGAATGTTCAGCTCACATGGAGAAAATCATTCCTCCCACGCATGGGACCAGGCATTGACAATTGTGGCCATCTCTCCACCAGTTGCAGCCAGCAGCATCCACTGTGGTGTCCATGGAGGTGGACACTTCACTGCCACTGTTGCTGCTGATGTCTCTGGTCATCACACTACTCTGGAAGATCTCCTCACTGTCCAGATGGCCACAGTGTCTGCATCTTCGTATGTGAGTGGTGCACCCTGCGTCTGGTTTTCTGACGGATGTTTCTGGATCACCTTGTGGTGGATACCGGGGTGTGGGCAGGGAGGTACTATCAGCCACAGTTACCCTCCCTGCTTCCTCATCTGCATTCAGCCCCTCCCCCATGCATTTGCCCTATAAGACAATGTAGCAATGTACAGGTATTGTGGGGCCACATTGAAGTTGGCAATGTGAACTGATACCACATACATTAGAGAGCTCTCGCTGCAATCCACAACTACGTATGGGAGGCCCTCCAGAACACCACGTCGCCTCCTCAGCATAGCAGCACCCTCGTGGTGAGGTGAAGCAAGAGCTCTGCCCAGTTTGAGACCTCAGCTACAGCAGACAACATCATTGTCTAGGATCAACAAATAGTTAAAATTCAGATGAACTTGCAGTGTTCTTACTGTCGAAGAACTTGCAGTGTTCTTACTGTCAAACATTGTATTCATGAAAACAGTTTGTTATTTAGTGCTTTGCTAGTCAATGAAAGTCGTAAATTATCAGGTACTCTTGTGGCAAAGTAATGTGGCACAGTTAAGGAAATCTTTTATTCATTTATGTAATAAAGTGAACTAATATTTCCATGTGTTCTATTTTTATGTGCCATCTCACTGAGCAACAAAGAAGTCACACATGCACCTAGATGAAAATAGTTTCGCCTGATCACAACAAAACCAAATATAGACAACCGAGCTGTGTGAACAGGGGTCCTCATCATCTTTGAACACAGCATCATCACGGATGAATGCATATTGTACCATGGGATGGACTGGATCACACAATACTTGCCACTACTACAGCCTTGCAGGGTAACCATGGGGGCCATGGAATACCATGATATGGCTGCCCAAATCATCACACAACACCTGCCAAGTTTCACTCTTGGCAGCAAGCACTACACGACTGAGATGGCATACGTCAGATGTAAACTCCGCCAGAAGTTAGAAACAGTGTTAAACAAGACTCAACTGATCAAATGACTTTCTTCCATTGCTCCATGGTCTCGGCACCATGTTTTCCTGTTATGGGCATTTGAATCATTGATGTGTGGTTTTGGAACTCCAGCTCATCCTGAAATTACAATGCATTACAGTGCTCTCTGTGTTGTTTTGGTGCTGACAGGGTTCACAAGGTGGTGCTGACAAGAGTTCGTGAGTGCAAATACTTAGTTCTGCAGTGACTTTTGCAGCCGTTATCCTCATATTTTTCATCGCAATCCCCTCCAATGACCATCTATCATGATCACTTAACACACATTTTCATCTGTATTAGTAGATGCTGCTTTACCGCTTTCCCTGTATGCAATATACATCTTCAACATGGTGTCTCTTGAAACACTCAACACTTTGGCTAGCTTGGATGTAGAAGCACCCACCATGTGAGCACCTTCAGTTTTCCCATGTTCAAATTCACTCCTACATAATGCACTCACAACTCCACAAAACACTTTTCTGGCTATGGCTGCTATGTATTGGGCGCACTGCACAGGTACCGCTTGTGGTCAAATGCAACAGTGCTACCTGCAGACTTGGCTAGCATCTACATTTATGTTCAAACAGGCGTTTCTCACTGTCTTTCCATATTTTTATTCAACCGCATGTTAAAGCATTCAGACAGAAACTGACACTTTTTTAAAACACCAAACAAAATTTCCTCAAACTTCGTTATTCTTAGTTGTTAGTTATTAAGAGGTGAACATGATTCAAGTTTTCCTCTCTTGTTTGCAACTGAATTTCTTGGTGATCTGAAGAAAGAATCCTCTATCAGGCTCACAGGTTTAAATGCTTATTCCAAAGAGTTCCAGAACCCCTTTCTTGTGAAGTGGGAGATGTTCAGGCAACACTGCAATTGAAAATTATTAATCTGCAATCTGAGCAATCTGATGGCACCACGAAGAACACGTTTAATGAAAGAAGCCTTTTTCAATTTTATAACATTCTTTAGGATAAAAACTATCCTTAGGTCAAAAAGTTTGCACGTGATTTGTTACCCAAAGGTTACCTAAAGGTGTGAACAAACATTTTCTTTGCTTAAATTTACAAAATCTAAATATGGAAGTAGCCTGAATGACAAACATTTGCAAGCTATTTTACTCTTACAACCAATGAAGTTAGAGCCACAGTTTAAGAAATTTTTGGACTCAAAAGACAAATTTCACACTTCTCACTAACACCCAAACCTCCAGACATCAGAAACTCAGATCGGTACCAATGTATGTCAATACAGTATTGACCAAAACTCTGGCTTAGTTTGTACTATGTGCTATCATCCAGCAGAATGCGTGTAAACGTTAATTAAAAGTAACACCAGAACTCTTGAAGCACAGGAAAAGCATAACTGTGAGTACTAATCTGAGAAGACTTGCTTGTAAACAGCATTTTATTTGCTAACGATGCTGCATTTGTAGCGCATACTCAAGACGATCTGAAAGAGCTTGTGGATAAATTCCCTACTGCATGCAAGCTCTTCTCCATGTCTATAAACATAAAGAAGACGTTTGTCATGGCACAAGGATACACACATCCGCCTGTCATCAAACTGGACAGCTCTTTGTTGAAGGTGGTCGACAAATTCTGTTATCTTGGTTCAATAATGACAAATCTCTCCCTGTATGACGAGATAAATGCATGAATAGGAAAGGCTGCCAGCACTTTTCGAAAGTTCCGCTCACGAGCATGGGACAACAAACATCTTACATTGTCAACAAAAATACTTGTATATCAATCATGTGTGCTGTGTACTCTCCTGTATGGAGCTGAGACATAGACGTCGTATGCCAAACAGGAACGAAAGCTCAACGCATTTCACCTGCACTGCTTACGGAGCATCTTGGGAATATCATGGAAGGATCATGTGACAAATGATGTGATTCTGTAAACTGAAAAACAACAAGAGTATCACTGCCACACTCAAGCAACGCCGCCTGCAGTGGTTAGGACATCTGCATCGTATGGACCACTCCCGTCTGCCTCGGCGCACATTATTCAGTGAAACAGCAAGAGCAAAGAGACCTCGTGGAAGACCTTCACTACGTTTTAGGGATTGCATCAAGCACGATATGTGCGCATTTAATATTGACAGTGACAGTGGGAGCAACTCGCTGATAAATCGCAGCGAATGAGGAAACTGACTACAGATGGAAGCAAGATGCATGACCAAGTATGGCTTAACAACTTAGCTGCAAAACGATTGTGCAGACATGAACTTACGATTAACCCTACTGTTGGAGCGACTCATATTTGCCTCGCTTGTGGGTGCCAAGACAGCTCTCTTCAGACTTCTGAGCCACCAGCAAAAATGTCTCCAGGATGCCACTTGAATCTTTCGACAGGAAGCACCAGGCCATTAAAAAAAAAAAAAAAAAGTATAGCTTCTGTGGGGAAGGTGGTAGAGCATTAGATCATCCTACCAAAGGTCCTGGGTGCAAACCCCAATGTGCCAATTTTTTTACTGTATTATGCATGAAAGTGTTACATGGGACAACATATTTATGACACATAAAAGGGCTGTTTGGAGTTTACAGCAACGTTCTCTTAGCTGTTTGCTTTTGCTTCCAAGACAAGATCAATATTAAATACATGATGTTCAAAAATCACTGCAAACATGACACATTCAGAAACAAAGGCTTCACAATAATGGTTGCATACGAAGAAGTATGTGGAGCAAATTACTTTCACACACCACGCACATTTGATGAATCCCACATTTGTGCAACCACCCTTTAGATTGCACAATGAACACTTGTGCCTGAAACAGAACTTCGTTGAAGTTCCAAAGGGTCTGGATTCATCAACCAGTTCCGCCATTACTCACTGTGAGAATTACAGAAACGTAGAGAACACAACTGATTGTATGTGAGGGACTCCAGCTTAAGATTATTCCATTGTTGCAGACTAATCTCTTCTGAAGAATCTCAAGCAGCATCAGACATTTTATGAATCATATGCTTCTACATTCTGAAGAAATGATGATTAAGGCATTGACAAATGGAGGTTGTGTTTGCTGGAATTATGTGAATTGTAATTTTGTCTTCTGGTACATTATTTTTGTACATGCAAGTCAGGAAGAACACTAGCATCTTTGTGGAGCCTGTAAGAACCCAGTATTAGCAGAAGTTTCTCTTCACTGATTTGTTCCACTACCGCTTCTTGTAGAAATGTCCTGAACAATTCTTTGGTCATTTTGCCGGAAGAGTGAGAGTGGATGATTATTTGGTGCTGGGAACATGGAACTATGTGTATGAGTATTAAAGGAATGAAGCTCTTGAAGGACAACAAACAGCTTTGGAGCAAGTTTGCCCATCTGTGAAAGCAATGGAATAATTGTGCACGTATGGGTTGTTGCATGAATGGACTGTACAACCCCTACAATATCTTTAGGACCTCCAGTTGCAAGAGTGCGACCCACAGTCATCTCCTTTTTGACTCCAATTTCGTCACATTTTAGATATGTGTGTCTCTGTAGGCTGTCGTGTGCATGAGCTGCTTGTTGTCAGTCCCCTATCATTTTCTGGATATCGTTTCTGCTGTGGTACATTTTCACTGTAACAGAAGATTTGATTTTATGGCTTACAATATTGTTACTGCACGACACAACTGTCACTGGCGTCAAATCTGAGGAAATTTAACTGTCTTGCTTTTGTTTTTGTCCACAATTTGATGTCTACATCGTGAACATGAACATATCCATCTTCTGGCTATGGTATTTGAATGTCTCCATCACATGCACTGTAATTTGTTTGTACTTCTCCTCCACAGACATTAACTCTCCACTTTCCCACTGCCGTTTCCATTCATCCAACATACACCGTACAGGACATCTAGTGTGAAATCTGTTTTTCATTGCAGACATCCTGTGATGTGCCAATGTTTGGGTTGGCTTCGGTTGCTTTTTGCCGTTAAGCCGATATTCAAGCACTTCAATTTTCTTGTTTCTTGAGTAAAACACTACCCTTTTCTACTTCTGTGGTATTTCATCATTTCCTTTGCTTGAGGGCCCTTCTGATGACTATATCAAAGATGTCAACTCTAACCCATTCACTTTGTCACAAACCTTGTGTGCGCTCCTCGATATATAATGTTTCCTCTTCGGTGAAATTCGACGCATTCCACTGATCAATTATGTCCAATAGGAATGCTGCACACTTTCTCTCATCTTCAGTTATTTCTGTTGTTGTAAATAACAGTCGCTATGCAACAGTTTGATACGAATGCCAATAGCATTCCACAGATTCATGCCACACAACAACAGTACTTGTAGCGTGCAGACTGGATAGCAATTGCAGACCCATTTGTCTGTATGTGCATAAATACGAGACTCTAGCCACAACACGCACATCTGATGTTTATTATTATTATTATTATTATTATTATTATTATTGATATTTTCGCACTTGTGATGCAATTTTTTTTTTTTTTTTTTTTTTTTTTTTTTTTTTTTTTGGGCGAAAAATTGCTACGGTCATTAGCGCCCGGTCTGTGACTTAGGAAAAGGTAAAAAACGGAACTGGAACCCAGCAGTAATGGGACTGAAACTCAAAAAAGTGGGGAAACCAAAAACAGAAGGAAAGCTTAAAAAACCTCTATAGAAGGGGGGGGGGGTTGTTTGTCCCCAAAATGAGCTTCAAATGACTGACGTCATCTCACTGGCATTAATGAGCTCAAGAACGCGATCGGCTGAGCGCGTGTCATCTGCTAAAATGGAAGATACATCAGGCGACAGCTGTAGATGGGCATGTAACGGAGTAAAATAAGGGCACTCAAGTAAAAGGTGTCTCACCGTTCCACAGTTGAGAGCAGTGGAGACAGAGTGGGGGAGGATCGCCGCTTAAAAGATGTTTATGGCTAAAAAGACAGTGCCCTATTCGGAGTCTAGTTAAAATTACCTCCTCCTGACAATGCGTTCGGGAGGAAGAGGTCCAAGCACAAGGAAGAGCTTTCACGTCGAGCAATTTATTATTGGGAAGTGTCGACCAATGTGCGTGCCATAAAAGAGCAACATGATGACATAAAACAATCCGTAGATCGGCGAAGGGAATTATGCGAATAGCAGGCCGAAGAAGAGAGACTGCAGCCTTGCCCACTATATCAGCCGCCTCATTTCCACAGATACCAACATGTCCTGGGATCCAGAGGAACGCCACAGAGACGCCCCTCAAGTGGAGCAAGTGGAGGCAGTCCTGAATCCGGTGGACCAGAGGGTGGACAGGGTAGAGACCTTGGAGACTGAGGATAGAGCTGAGAGAATCCGCTGATGGCGACGGATGTATTGGACAGCCTGGAGAACAGCGTAAAGCTCCACAGTATCAACCGAACACTGGTCGGGAAGCCGAAATCGATTTGGGGTGTCGCCAACAATATAGGCATTCCCAACACCAAACAATGTTTTAGAGCCATCAGTGTAAATAAATTTGGCATCCTTCATTTGTGCGCATAGAGCAGCAAATGCCCGACGATAAACAAGTGAAGGGGTACCATCCTTGGGAAACTGACAAAGGTCACGGAGCAGGCAGGTCCGGGGCCAGAGCCAAGGCAGTGCTGTACCCCAAGTTGTCAAGAAATTTTTAGGAAAGTGGAAGGAAAGAGAATGGAGCAGTTGACGGAAGCGGACTCCTGGTGGTAGTAGGGAGGAAGGGCGGCCTGCATACCCTAAATCCAAGGAAGCGTCGAAAAAAAATGTCATGGTCCAGATTAACAGGCATGGAAGACAGATGGCTAGCATAACGACTCAGAAGGACAGCTTGCCGATAGGACAGCGGAGGTTCAGCAGTCTCTGCTTAAAGGCTTTCCACAGGGCTGGTGTAAAAAGCTCCAGGCACTAAACGTAATCCACGGTGGTGGATAGAGTCAAGACGCCGAAGAATAGACGGCCGAGCAGAGGAGTAAACTATGCTTCCATAGTCCAATTTCAAGCACACTAAGGCACGATAGAGGAGGAGAAGGACCACTCGGTCCGCTCCCCAGGAGGTGCCATTCAGGACACGGAGGGTGTTGAGGGATCGCAGACAGCGAGCCGAAAGATAGGAAACGTGGGAGGACCAGCACAATTTTCTGTCAAACATAAGACCCAAGAATTTAACGATGTCCGCAAACGGAAGGTTGACAGGTCCTAGATGTAAGGAAGGCGGAAGAAACTCCGTACGACGCCAAAAATTAACACAAACGGTCTTACTGGGAGAAACGCGGAAGCCGGTTTTGATGCTCCAAGAGTGGAGGCGATCGAGACATCCTTGAAGACGTCGTTCAAGAAGGCTGGTCCATTGAGAGCTGTAGTAGATCGCAAAATCGTCCACAAAGAGGGAACCCGAGACATCAGGAAGGAGACAATCCATAATTGGATTTATGGCAATGGCAAACAGTACAACACTTAGCACGGAGCCCTGGGATACCCCGTTTTCTTGGGAGAAAGTACGGGAGAGAGTAGTGTTCACCCGCACCCTAAATGTGCTCTCTGCCATAAATTCATGAAGAAAAAGGAGCAGCCGACCTCGAAAGCCCCAAGAGAACAGTGTGTGGAGGATGCCTGTCCTCCAACAGGTATCGTATGCTCTCTCCATATCAAAAAATATTGCTACTGTTTGGCGTTTCTGGAGAAAATTCTTCATGATATAAGTGGAGAGAGCAACAAGATGGTCAACTGCAGAACGATGCTTTCGGAAACCGCATCGGGCAGCTGTTAAAAGACTGCGGGACTCCAGCCACCAGGCTAAACGGCAATTCACCATACGCTCCAAAACCTTAAATACACTACTCGTGAGAGAAATGGGGTGATAGCTAGAGGGGAGATGTTTGTCTTTTCCAGGTTTCGGACCAGGAACGACGATAGCTTCCAACCATCGTGTGGGAAAAGTACTGTCGGCCCAAATTCGATTATAAAGGCGAAGGAGGTAAAGCAGACTATGGTATGATAAATGCAACAACATTTGGATGTGGATACCATTCGGTTCTGGGGCGGAAGAGCGAGAAGAAGAGAGTGCGTGTTGGAGTTCCCGCACCGAGAAAACAGTACTATAACTTTCGCGATTTTGAGAGGAGAAAGCAAGAGGTTGCACTTCCGCTGCACGTTTCTTCGGGAGAAACGCTGGCAGGTAATTTGAAGAGCTCGAAATCTCAGCAATGTGTTGACCCAAGGAGTTAGAAATTGCGACGGGGTCCACTAATGTATCATGCGCGACAGTGAGCCCAGAGACCGGGGAGAAACTAAGCGCGCCAGATAACCGTCAAATCCAACTCCAAACTTCCGAGGAGGGAGTGAAGGTGTTAAATTAGCTAGTAAAGAAGTCCCAGCTTGCCTTCTTGCTATTGCGGATGACGCGACGGCATCATGCACGGAACTGCTTATAGCGGATACAGTTGGCCAAAGTAGGATGGTGTCTGAAAACGCGAAGAGCACGTCACCGCTCACGTATGGCGTCACGGAAAGCCTCGTTCCACCAAGGAACTGGGGGGCGCCGGGGCAATTAGGAGGTGCGAGGTATTGAATGTTCCGCAGCTGTAAGAGTAACGCCTGTAATATGAGTGACCTCATCGTCGACACTAGGAAAGTGATGGTCATCGAATGTCTCTAGAGACGAAAAAAGTGTCCAATCGGCTTGGGCAAACTTCCAGCGTCTCGGGCGCATATATGGCAGTTGTGGCTGCAATAGAAGGACACATGGAAAGTGGTCACTCGAGTGTGTATCAGCAAGAGCGAACCATTCAAAGCGCTGAGCTAGTGGAACAGTACTGACTGAAAGGTCCAAATGAGAGAAATTTGTCATGGAGGCAGACAAAAATGTAGGGTCCCCAGTGTTGAGGCAAACAAGATCTGCTTGGTGGAAGACTTCTATCAACAGTGAGCCGCGCAGCAAGGATGCGGAGATCCCCAAAGTGGGTGGTGGGCATTGAAGTCCCGAACCAGCAAATAAGGGGGGCGGAAGCTGACCAAGAAGATGAAGGAGATCAGCTCATGCCATTGGTGTGGACGATGGAATGTATACAGTACAAAGAGAGAAGGTGTATCCAGAAAGGGAAAGACGGACAGCGACAGCTTGGAAGGAAGTGTTTAAGGGGATTGGGTGATAATGGAGAGTATCATGGAGAAGAATCATGAGTCCTCCATGTGCTGGAGTGCCTTCAACAGAGGGGAGATCAAATCACACTGACTGAAAATGGGGGAAAACAAAGCGATCGTGGGGACGCAGCTTTGTTTCCTGAAGACAGAAGATGACCGGGGAGTAGGATCGTGAGAGGATCGACAATTCATCCCAATCGGCTCGAATGCCGCGGATATTTCAATGGATAATGGACATAGGGTGGACAGAAAATGGAAGAATGTGACCAAGGTGGCCCTCAACTCAACGACTGCTCAGAGCTTGCGACCGACAGAGTGGAACGGCATTCAGCCGAAGGCAGAAGATCCTGATCCATAGGTTGTTCGGGAGCAGCTCCTGCCACCCGCGATCGGCCAGTTGATCAGCCGCCAGCAGTGCGCCTCGGCGACACAGAAGACGGCCGAGGGTGGTTACTGCCAGGTGGTGCTGTAGATGAGACACGCTGTGGTGGAGAAGGAGAGGAACTGGGTTTCTTATTAGCCTTCTTGGAAAAATGACATTGAGATGAAGGAGGAACCGATGGTTGTGAAGTTGGGGTACGTAAAAAATCTTCACGAGTAGGCTCTTTTTTGGAAGTCCGAGGCTCTGACTTTGGAACTCGAGATTTAGCAGAACCCGATGAAGGGTGAGCCATAGAGTGAGTAGGCGAGAGTGGTGAGGTTGAACGGGCGATCTTTGCACTGGCCAATCTGACAACCGTGGCACTAAAGGTGAGATCACAAGTCTGCGTGGCTGCCTCCTTTGTTGGCCGAGGAGAGGCAAGGACAGTGCTGTATTTACCTGTCTGAGGCACAGTGGGCATTCGACTGGCGAATAACTTTCGAGCAGCAAAGGGGGGTCGACACCTTTTCCTTCACTCTGATTTCCTGAATGAGCCGTTCGTCTTTAAAAATGGGGCAATCTCTAGAGGAAGCAGCGTGGTCACCCATACAGTTGATGCAACGAGGGGATGGAGGTGGACAAGCACCCTCATGGGCATCTTTGCCACACGTAACGCATTTGGCCGGATTGGAACAGGACTGGCTGGTATGACTGAACCGCTGACACCGATAGCAACACGTAGGGTTTGGGATGTAAGGGCGAATAGAAATTATCTCATAGCCTGCTTTTGTGTTCGATGGAAGTTGAACTCTGTCAAATGTCAAGAAGACAGTGTGGGTTGGAATGATGTTCTTGTCAACCCTTTTCATGACTCGATGAACAGCCGTTACTCCCTGGTCAGACAGGTAGTTTTGGATTTCCTCGTCGGACAATCCGTCAAGGGAGCATGTATGAACGACCCCACATGATGAATTTAAAGTGCGGTGCGCTTCCACCCGGACAGGGAAGGTGTGTAGCAGTGAAGTACGCAGCAATTTTTGTGCCTGGAGGGCACTGACTGTTTCTAACAACAAGGTGCCATTTCGTAATTGGGAACAAGACTTTACAGGACCTGCAATTGCGTCGACACCTTTCTGAATAATGAAAGGGTTAACTGTGGAGAAGTCTTGACCTTCATCAGACCGAGAAACAACAAGGAACTGTGGCAACAATGGAAGAACTGTCTGTGGCTGAGACTCAGTGAACTTACGCTTGTGAGCAGACATAGTGGAAGATGAGGAAACCATTGCGGAAGAATCCCCCATGATTACCGGCGTCTCCGATGGCGCGATCCTTCCTTGTGGGGGCCCTCTCTGAGGGCACTCCCGCTTAGGTGATTGTTCACACCTCAGGTCACACCTCCCGAGAAACGGACGGAGGGACCAATCGGCACTTTCGAAAGGTATCAGCTCAGGTAATCACCCCTTCCTGGGCCTGGCCATTACCAGGGGGTACGTACGTGTCCTACCTGTCTACCCGGGGCGGGGAATTACGCGTTACCCCATCACCGGCTACGCATGGGAATGCGTGGGTTGGCCTTCAGACACGCAAGGGAGGAAAAAAGAGAAAGGGAGGAACAAAGAAAGGGAAAGGAAAGAAGAGAGGTCTCAAACGCTGCAGGGGAGAAAAGGGTAAAGAGAAGAGGTAAGGAAAAGAGAAGGACAAAGACTTGCCAGCAGATAAGGCGAAGAAGAGACACTGTTGTACAGTTTCGAGCGTCCGTCTCCGGATGTAGGCACTAAACATACTCCCAGAGGGGGAGAAAGAGAAGGAAAGAGGCGGAGGTGGGGGGTGGGGGGGGGGGAATATGGGTGATGGGGAAGGATGAGGAAAAGGAAGGTATGCAGCCCGGAAAGGAAGGAGGGCCACATTAGCTCGGGGTCCCGTTATCGCTATGCACGTATCCACAAAAGAGTTGTGGACCCCTTGGGGAGTGTGATGCAATTGTTTCTTTATTCTACTGTTCCGATTGTTTATGTCTGTGTTGTGAAACTACAAATGCACTGGCTGCTTCATCACAAGTGGTGTCTGTTCTATTGCACATGTCCGACAGAACACCTCACCTATCTATAAACATGTACTCTTATACATTTGCCTACTTTCAACTAATGAAGCGAAAGCAGACTTCCAAAAGAACATTGTTACAAACTCCGAAAAGTCCTTTTATGTGTCAGGAAAATGTTCTCCTATATAACAGTTTCACACGTAAACAATTTTAAAAAAATTCCCCTCAGTGGGGTTTGAACGTGGGACCTTTGCTACGATGAACTCACACTCTTCCAATGCACCCATGCAAGATGTACAAAACATTCACTCACAGATATGCTTTTTCTTTCCTCCGTAGTTCTGGTGTTACTTTTAATTACAGTTTACGCATGTTCTACTGGATGACAGCACATATCACAAACTAAATTGGTGTTTCAGTTGATACTCTATAGATATACAATGTTTTGTACAGATCTGAGTGTCTGACATCTGGAACTTGGGTGCAAGTGTACTAATGAGTAATGAAGTGTACTTGAGGTTTTTAACTGAATATTGTGTTTGTGTTAAACATTAATAAGTTCACTATAATTTTCTTCTTTAATTTCTGAGAAAATATGTTATCCAGCCTCCAATGAGATCCAAAACATAATACATGGCCGTCATGGTCTAGTAAATTGGAGACCTCTGGTCTACGCTATTTTTTTCTGTAGCTTTATAGCTGCAAGACCTCTCAAAACTGTTACCTACCCTCTCTTTTATAAGCTTTTATTACGGAAGTTAGATGAAAATGCTAAATAACAGTATATCTGTGTGATTAATTACTAGCCTAATTCTTAAATTTCTTTTGCATTTGTATGCTTACTAGGCACAGTCTACCGTTTTAATAGCAATGTAGTGTAGAGTATCGCTGCCTTTGGATAGGGACTGTGATTGCTACATTCAGATGTCAGCCGAGTTGTTAATCCTTAGCACACAGCTCCACGCAGTGACGCAGTGCTAGCTTAGGTCATGCAGCTTGGGGCTGTTGCCAGCAGGCAACACTGTGGGGGCAGGACATGGAAACCCGAGGAACATTAGACATGGCTCACATGTCCCTTAATAGGTCCACCACTGCTGATGCCCCGGTTACTGCCTGCACTGAGGCTGACACCTCACACATTACCGAGAGGCTGGTTGTCCCAAGGTATAGCAAGCAACAAAAGACTTTCCTGGGAGCTGATTGAAAGATCCAGTTTGTCTGACAAACAGGTTTTGGGCACCATCTCTGGATGAAAAGTCCCTGAGTCACGTGCAGTTGCTCACCCTGTATCAGAGGAAGCCTCTTGGCCTCCACGATCCAGGCAATCAATTGTTGGTAGATGGGAGCTCCATTTTAGGTGTGTAACGGGGACTATTTAGGGCATGACTGCCAAGGAGGAGTGAAAATCCAGTGTACACTCTGTGTGCATACCGGGGGGAGTTATCCAAAATGTGGAACAGGTTCTTCTGGGTGCCATGAAGGGCACAGAGTGCAGCCAACTACAGTTAGTGTCTCATGTCAATACTAATGATGTGTGTCATTTTGAATCAGAAGAGATTCTCTCTGGTTTCAGGTGACTAGTTGAAATGGTAGAGACTGACAATCTTGCTTGTAAGATGAAGGTGAAAATCACCCTCTGTCATGTCATCGACAGGACCAATTGCGGACTTTTGATATAGAGCTGAATGGAGGATCTGAATCAGAGGCTCAGAAGGTTCTGCAACTATGTAGGATGCAGATTCCTTGACTTGTGATATAGGATGGTGGGGCATCAGGTCCTGCTTAAAAGGTAAGATGGTTTTGAGAAACAACAAGAAGGGTTTCAGCCTAAAATGTTGCAGGTTAAACACAGCATAGGGGCTGATGTAAGGACAATAGGCATTAGAGCAGTAAATTGACGTAGCTGTGTTGGGAAAGAACCATAGCTCCAGATGCTAATAAAAGCACTGAAGCACAAATTATTATACGTACTGAAAGCTGCTTGAAGACAGAGGTAAGTTCAGCAGAAATTTTTGCAAAGGAACTAAGGGTTTTCATAAAGAATAGATTAAACACAGTTGGTAGTGGTGTGTTCGTTGCTGTTAGAAGTAGTGTATCTTTTACTGAAACTGAAGTAGATAGTTTCTGTGAGTTAGTATGGGAAGAGGTTATACTTTAAAGCCTTTTGCTGACTTACCAACTCATATGATACAGTTACTGAAAAGTTAAAAAAAACCTAAGTCTCATTTCAAATAGGTAAGCCACCCACACAATTATACTTGGTGGTGACTTCAATCTGCCCTCGATATATTGGCAAAAATGTATGTTTAAAGTCAGTGGTAGGGATAATACATTGTCTGACCTCTTACTAAATGGCTTACTCTGAATATTATTGTCCAAAAACATTACTAACTGCTTCCTCTGGAAGTTATTTAGAACAATTAGTTCAGGAGCCCACTCAAAGTGTAAATAGTTGTGAAAATATACTCAACCTCTTAGCAACAAATAATCCTGAGGAAGTAGAGCACCATGACATATCAGGGATTAGTGACCACAAGGTCGCTGTAGCAAGATTGAATATCATAAAGCCCAAACCCAACAAAAATAAATGCAGTACGCAAAAATGGTCAGAACACTGCTGCAGAGGGAACAAGTAGAACATGCCAAATTTGGAAGAACACACAAACCCCAACATTGGTGAAGTTTCACAGAAGCTCAAAATTTAGTGTGAATTTCAATGTGAGAGATGTTTTTAACAGTTTCCACAATGAATCTCTGTCTTGAAATCTGGCAGAAAAACCAGAGAGATTCTGGTTGTATGTGAAGTACACTAGTGGCTAGACACAATCAATACCTACACCACGTGATAGCGAAAGTAATGTTACTGGTCTCAGTGCCACTAAAGCAGAGTTACTTAATATGGTTTTTCCAAAATTCCTTCATAAAAGAACTTGAAGTAAGTATTTCAGAATTAGAGTCAAGAACTTAGCAGTAAATACCATGGGTGTAGCAAAGCAGCTTACCGGTACATTACTTAATAAAGCCAAGTCACCCAGTCTGTATTGTATACCCAGTTGACTCCTTTCAGAATATGCTAACATAATAGTTCCCTACTCAACAATCATACACAACCGCTTGCTCAATGAAATATCCATACATGAAGACTGGAAAGTTGGTCAGGTCATACCAATACTCAGAAAGAAAGAGGGGGTAATCCAACGAATTACAGACCTATATCACTAATGTCGATTTGCAGTATGATTTTGGAATATACTCGGTGCTCGAACATTACGAATTACCTAAAGGAGAAAAATCTGTTGACACACTGTCATCTTCATCTACAGCCATACTCTGCAAGCCACCATTCGATGCGTCACAGAGGGTATCATGTACCACTACTAGCCATTTCTTTTCCTGTTCTACTCGCAAGTAGAATGAGGGAAAAATGACTGTCTATATGCCTTCATATGAACCCTAATTTCTCAAATCTTACCTTTGTGGTCCTTACGCAAAATGTATGTTGATGGCTGCAGAATCATTCTGCTGTCAGCGTCAAATGGCGATTCTCTAAATTTCCTCAATAACATTCCTCAAAAAGAACATAGCCTACCCTCCAGGGATTTGCATTTGAGCCCCCAATGCATCTTGGTAATACTTGCATGGTTGTTGAAACATACTGGTAACAAATCTAGCAGTGTCCACCTCTGAATTGCTTTGCTGTCTTCCTTCAATACGACTGGGAGGAGATCCAAAACACATGAGCAGTACTCAAGAGTAGGTCACATTCATAACCTATGTGTGGTCTCCTTTACAGATGAACCACATTTTCCCAAAATTCTTCCAATAAATTGAAGTTGACCATTTGCTTTACCTCACATGCTTGCTCCATTTCATGTCTTTGCAACATTACGCTCAGATACTCAAACGACTTGACTGTGTCAAACAGTACACTCCTAATGCTGTATTTGGTTTTCCTACTCATCCACAGTAACTTACATTTTTTTGACATTTATAGCTAGCTGCATTCATCACAAACTACAAATATTCCCCAAGTTATCTTGTATCCTCTTACAATAACCAACTTTGACACCTTCACGTACATCACAGCAAACAACCATAGATTGATACTCAACCTGTCTGCCAGATCATTCATGTAGATATATAAAAATAAATAGTGACCCTATCACACTTCCCTGGGGTGCTCATAACAATATCCTTGTCTCTGATGAACACTCGGTGTTGACGACAATATACTGGATTCCACTACATAAGAAATCACATATCTGGGAACCTATTCCATATACTCAAACCTTCATTAATACTCTGCAGTGGGGCACAGTGTCAAATGCTTTTCAGAAATGAAGAAACATGGAATCTGCCTGTTGTCCTTCATCCATAGTTTGCAGGATACCATGCGAGAAAAGGGCAAGCTGAGTTTTCCACAAGTGATGCTTTCTAAAACCGTGCCAATTCGTGAACAGAAGCTTTCTGGTCTCAAGGAAATTTATGACACTCAACCTCATTATATGCTCAAGCATTCTGCAGCAAAGCCTTGTTAAGGATACTGGTCTGTAATTTTGCACGTCCATTTTTTTACCTTTCTTATATATAGGAGTCACCTGTGCTTTTTTCTGTTGCTTGGAACTTTCTGCTGGGTGAGAGAATTGTGATGAATTCAAGCCAACTAAGGGGTCAGTGCAGTAGAGTACTCTTTGTAGAACTGAACTGGGAAACCATACGGACATGGCAATTTATATGTTTTCAGCATGGATTCAGAAAATATCATTGTTGTGAAACAATTAGCTCTTTATTCTCAGAAAGTAATGAGTGCTATTGACAGGTGATCTCAAATTGATTCCATAATTCTATATTTCCTAAAGGCGATTGATACCATTCCTCACAAGCAGCTTATAATCAAATTGCAAGCCTATGGAGTATTGTCCCAGTTATGTGACTAGATTTGTTATTTCCTGTTGGAAAGATCACAGTTCGTAGTAACTCATGAAAAGCCACCAAGTGAAACAGAAGTGATATCTGGTGCTCACGAAGGAAGTGTGATAAGACCCTCTGCTGTTTGTAATCTATATATTCATAAATGATTTACGAGACGATGTGAGTGGCCCTCTTACATTGTTTGCAGATTTAGTGTCATTTACCATCTAGTAAAGTCATCAGATGATCACAACCAATTGCAAAATGATTTTGACATGATATCTGTATGGAGGAGTCCTAAAACAGATCCATCAAATTTCGGTTACATGATAAATCATTCAAATTTAAAGGCTGTCAATTTAGCTAACTACCTAGGAATTACAAGTACGCACAACTGAAATTGGAACGATCAGGTAGATAATGTGTGTTTTATTGGCAGAACACTTAGCAGATGCAACAGGTCTACTAAAAGACACAACCTACACTACATTTGTCAGTCCTCCACTATAGTACTGCCGTGCAGTATGGGATCCTTATCAGACCAGATTGACAAGGGACACTGAAAAAGTTCAAAGTAGGGCAACTCTTTTTTGTATTACCACAGAATGGAGGGGGGGTCACAAATATGATATGAGAGTTAGGGCGGCAATCACTAAAACATAAGGCATTTTTCATTGCGGAGGGATCTTTCCATGAAATTTAATTCAGTCACAACTCAAATGCTACCAGCACTCTGTTGCATTAAAAAAAACTGCATGCACACAATTACAGTTTAACTCCATGGTCGACAGGAGTTCAATGAATCCTTTCTTACTACAGTGTTGCTCCTTCCTCCTTCCACAATTTATACACTCCTGGAAATTGAAATAAGAACACCGTGAATTCATTGTCCCAGGAAGGGGAAACTTTATTGACACATTCCTGGGGTCAGATACATCACATGATCACACTGACAGAACCACAGGCACGTAGACACAGGCAACAGAGCATGCACAATGTCGGCACTAGTACAGTGTATATCCACCTTTCGCAGCAATGCAGGCTGCTATTCTCCCATGGAGACGATCGTAGAGATGCTGGATGTAGTCCTGTGGAACAGCTTGCCATGCCATTTCCACCTGGCGCCTCAGTTGGACCAGCGTTCGTGCTGGACGTGCAGACCGCGTGAGACGACGTTTCATCCAGTCCCAAACATGCTCAATGGGGGACAGATCCGGAGATCTTGCTGGCCAGGGTAGTTGACTTACACCTTCTAGAGCACGTTGGGTGGCACGGGATACATGCGGACGTGCATTGTCCTGTTGGAACAGCAAGTTCCCTTGCCGGTCTAGGAATGGTAGAATGATGGGTTCGATGACGGTTTGGATGTACCGTGCACCGTGCACAGTGTCCCCTCGACGATCACCAGTGGTGTACGGCCAGTGTAGGAGATCGCTCCCCACACCATGATGCCGGGTGTTGGCCCTGTGTGCCTTGGTCGTATGCAGTCCTGATTGTGGCGCTCACCTGCACGGCGCCAAACACGCATACGACCATCATTGGCACCAAGGCAGAAGCGACTCTCATCGCTGAAGACGACACGTCTCCATTCGTCCCTCCATTCACGCCTGTCGCGACACCACTGGAGGCGGGCTGCACGATGTTGGGGCGTGAGCGGAAGACGGCCTAACGGTGTGCGGGACCGTAGCCCAGCTTCATGGAGACGGTTGCGAATGGTTCTCGCCGATACCCCAGGAGCAACAGCGTCCCTACTTTGCTGGGAAGTGGCGGTGCGGTCCCCTACGGCACTGCGTAGGATCCTACGGTCTTGGCGTGCATCCGTGCGTCGCTGCGGTCCGGTCCCAGGTCGACGGGCACGTGCACCTTCCGCCGACCACTGGCGACAACATCGATGTACTGTGGAGACCTCCCGCCCCACGTGTTGAGCAATTCGGCGGTACGTCCACCCGGCCTCCCGCATGCCCACTATACGCTCTCGCTCAAAGTCCGTCAACTGCACATACGGTTCACGTCCACGCTGTCGCGGCATGCTGCCAGTGTTAAAGACTGCGATGGAGCTCCGTGTGCCACGGCAAACTGGCTGACACTGACGGCGGCGGTGCACAAATGCTGCGCAGCTAGCGCCATTCGACGGCCAACACCGCGGTTCCTGGTGTGTCCGCTGTGCCGTGCGTGTGATCATTGCTTGTACAGCCCTCTCGCAGTGTCCGGAGCAAGTATGGTGGGTCTGACACACCGGTGTCAATGTGTTCTTTTTTCCATTTCCAGGAGTGTAACAGTAATACATTGTTAAGACTTGCAACATCAGTGTGATAGTAAGTGCACCAAAGCAACTGCTGCAAACAACTACTGGTTTAAGTCCTAAAGCTTGTCTTCCCTTTGTTCACTACAAACAGACTGATATTAAATGCAAATAATACTAATTATATGGAGTGACAAAGCCACAGAGTGAAATCAACAATGTTGCGGGATTCATGTCAATGAAAACTTAAAATTTAATGACTATGTAATAAAACATGCATGGAAACTCAATTCAGTTGGTTTTGCTCTTAGAATTCGTGTAAACATTTGTACCTTGGAGAGTGCCAGCAGAGCATATTTCGGCTATTTTCAGTCTCTTGCAACATATGGAGTACTACTTTGCGGTTCCACCACTTGTTGCCCGATATTTTTTATTTTTTTTCCCTCAAGAAGGCTAGCTGAATAATACTATGCTGTCATTCACAGACCCACTGCAAACACTTATTCAAAAAGCTTAAGATTCTAACAGTACCATCATCATATTTATACAAACGTGTTTCATGTTAGGGTCCACTTAGGGAGTTTTCAGACAAACTTCCACAGCTACAATACCCAAAATAATAGAGCACACCAAACTCAATGAACAAAAAGAAGAACACACAAATGCATGTGAGCCATTTTGGTACTAAACTTAACAGCAGAAAACTAGAACACAAAAACAAATTCAAAGCAGAATTTAAAAAAAAAATTCTGTTCTAACAATGTTTTCAGTTGGTTATTGACTATGTACGTCAATAAACATTTTTTGATAATGTTTATATTAAGGCAAAACTGAAAATACTGTCTTATGTCCCTAAACTTTTTATTATGTTTGCATACCTAACTGACAGCTGTTGCATGATGTAAAATTTTCACTGATTTATTGCAGTGTATATAAGGATTTGCTGTTTATGGATGACAAAAGTGAAACCCTACAGAAAACAAACTATGCATTTATAATACTGTAAACATATTTGTAGATATAAGCTGCGTTATTAAGAGTTCTACGACCTTGTATTATTTTGTTTCTACTTTTATGCACATATTTGTATGTCCCATATCCGTGAAATGGTTTCCCATAAAGTTATACATACATCTGAACAACATCCATACATTAGTCCATGGATGGATACATAAATAAAATTGGTTGTAGGTGTACTATCTTTCTTCGATGTGGTACGGTAGAGCAGAAACTAATCACTGTTAAAACTTTTTGAATGACACTCACATTCCCAGTCAGATGATCAGTTCTGCTTAATCACATTCAAGTTTAGGGCATTTTTCAATTTAAAATAAAATAAAAAAAATAGATATGTTAAACTGTAAATTGTTTGGAGAGTTGCCTTGCTACTCTGACCAAAAGAGTAAACAATATCTTGCACAAAACCCACATGTTAATGACAAAATGAGCCCAAATAACCATACGTACTTACCAACAATACTATCTTCATCTGTTTCATTTTCTATTTTTGCAATGTTGTAACGCTTCTCAACAGTCAGCCTGTAAGAGAGAAGTTGGATATTAAATGCTATTTATACTATCATGAAGTATGTAAAAATTTATAATTTTTTTTTTTTTCTGCATCTACTATACCCACTCAGTTGGGGCTCTGATATTTCTAAATGATTATACGATATGAAATTTTGGTGCCCACACAAATACTTCAGACAAATTTGGTTATGTACACCAGAAAATATGTGACAGTTCATAAAAAAAAAGAATTGTTTGCTTATTCTTGTAGTCTAGTAAATTTATGATTCGACTTTGTTAAAATTGCTTCACAAGTGGCTGAAATGGTATTCAACTCAATAAATATTACTTTTTAACATACCCAAAATCAGTCAAAACTGGACCATAGAAAAACACCTAAAAATGAAATTCAAAATGATGGTCATTTTTCAAAATTATTTTATTGGTTAGTATAAAATTAACAATGTAAGGAAATATAGATTGCTACTCACTGTAAAGATGACAAGTTGACTTGCAGACAACCACAACGAAAAGACACACATTAGCTTTCAGCCAAAGCCTTTGTGAAAAAAACATGTAGGTTCATTCACACCTCACACACACGTGACCTCCATCTCTGGAAGCTTGGACCATAATGCAACTGCCATGTTGAACAGAAGCAGCAATCTGGAGGGGGTGGAAAACGTTGGTTGGTTGGTAGGTCTGAGTTAAAGGGACCAAACTGCGAAGTCTTCATCCTACATGTATCAAACTAGGAATTAGCCTAAGACGTAGAATACAAAAAGCAAATCCTGGGAAGCCTAATTGTAAACAAGGCACAGTAAGACAGAGATAAAAACAAGGAGCAGTAGGAGAGGAGTGAAGAGGGAGTGAGGTGAGTGAGCTGCTCTGCTCAGAATGCAGTTTGACATCCTAGAGGCACAGTATGTTATAGGAGATGTACTATCTGCATCCGACCAGCACTACCTTGCCCTTCATTCCACCAATAAAATGAGCAGCCCAGATAAGGTGATACAATTTATGGAAAGACAAAACATCGAAAATGGAAAATATAAAAAGATAAGGAGAATAAAAGGTTGGGAAGGGTAGAAACCACGCCAGACTGCTGAGCAAGGGATGTTATGGGTTCCCCTGGGCCAGAGCAAGTGATGGGTGCCCCTCCAATGCTTGAGGTAGTTAATGAGGCCAAATGTCCCCCACCTCACAGAGACAAGTAGAAACCACCTTTGAGAGTAAATCGTAAAACTACGTCAATTGCTTTGGCGTCGTCTGCTACCACCAGACGTAGTGTGTCAGAAAGTTTTAAGATATCGCTGAAGAGAAGCCAAACTTGAACAGTCTAGTAGGATGTGGGCCACCGTCAGGCAGGCACCACAATGGCAGTAAGGTGGGTCCTCATGCCAGAGAGAGAGCGGCCATGGGTCAGCAACTGTGGCTAAAGCATAGCTGACAAAGAAGAGTGGATTCCCTGCATGAAGTGCAAAGGCAAGACTGCACACAGTAAGGGTCTCCTTTATTGCCCTCAGCTTGTTTGTGAAGTCCAGGATGGGCCACTCGGAGTTCCAAGCCTCCAACAATTGATGGCGTAGAGTCTACCAAAGGTCCAGTTCTGGGATCCCCCATTCCCAACACTGGCATCCTGGTACATCTACATGGATACTCTGCAAATCACATTTAAGTGCCTGGCAGAGGGTTCATCGAACCACCTTCACAATTCTCTATTATCCCAATCTTGTACAGCGTGCAGAAAGAACGAACACCAATATACTTCCGTACAAGCTCTGATTTCCCTTATTTTATTGTGGTGATCGTTTCTCCCTATGTAGGTCAGTGTAAACAAAATCTTTTCACATTTGGAGGAGAAAGTTGGTAATCGGAATTTTGTTAGAAGATTTCGTCACAACGAAAAATGCCTTTCATTAATGATGTGCAGCCCAAATCCTGGATCATTTCAGTGACACTTTCTTCCATGTTTCATGACAGCACAAAACGTGCTGCCCTCCTTTGAACTTTTTTGATGTACTCCGTCAATCCTATCTGGTAAGGATCCCACACCACGCAGCAGTATTCTAAAAGAGGACGGACATGTGTAGTGTAGGCAGTCTCCTTAGTAGATCTGTTACATTTTCTAAGTGTCCCGCCAATAAAACACAGTCTTTGGTTAGCCTTCCCAACAACATTTTTTTTTTTGCTTCCAATTTAAGTTGTTCGTAAATGTAATTCCTAGTTATTTAGTTGAATTTATGGCCAACTTTGCTCCAAGTGGTCAGCATGTTCATTCCCTGTGATACCAACATATCCACAGATCCAAACAAATACAACTGGCCATCCAGCTTGATGGAGGTCAGAAAGAAGGTCCCAGATAGTTGTGAAACTAATGGGTGATGAGGGTAGGACTGATCTATAGCCTGAAGACTGCTCAGGAAGTCGCTGCAGGTTAAAAGCAACTTGCCAGTGCAAGACTGAGCATGGCTAAGGTTTTGTCCGATGGCCACCAATTCAGCAGTGAAGACACTGCATCCATTCAGCAGGGAGTGCAGTTCACTGCACCTTGCATGTGTGTATGCAAAACTTGATTGTCTATCAACCATTGAGCTACCAACCATTGAGTCCTCAGTACACACCACTTCTGAACACAGAAAAGCATCGAGGAAAGCCAGGAACAGGTAGGAAAAAACCGTGGGATCAACTGATTCTTTCAATCTAAAGGATAAATCGAGACTGATCCAAGGTCAGGATACTCGCCATGGGGATGCACACGATTGGTCCCTGACAAGGGGCAACAGTGGCGGAAGTTGGAGTTCGGAGCAGACACTGTAGCCAGGCTCAAATTGTGACCTAAATTCTGCGTCTCTGTTGTGGAAGGTAGATCTCCCTACCAGAAAAAAGTACATGGTGGTTCAGATGCTAAGGGGAGCTGCGAATGTGTACAGCATAACTGAGTTGCTGTTGGCTCAGCGAATAGTATGTTCACAGGGCTAGTTCGATGATGTATCAGGTCCAGTACCTGCAATGCTGGGGAAAACGATAAACTATATTCCAGACTCCCGTAATCAAGGTGGGACAGGATCAGGGCTTTGTAAAGTTGCAGAAGGGTAGTGTAGTCTGCACCCCAGCTGCTGTTACTGAGACAGCAAAGTGCATTAAGGTGTAGTCAGCACCTTTCCTTACAATGGCGAAGATGGGGAAGCCAAATTAGCCAGACATCAAAGACCGGAACCCATAAGCGATAAGTCTCCATCACATTGAGTAAGTGGTTGTAGAGATAAAGTACTGGTTGTGGATGAGCAGTACAATGCCAACAGAAGTGCATGACACGAGTCTTGGTGGCTGAAAACTTACAGCTGTGGGTAACAGCCACAATCATGCCCTTTGAATGGTGCCCTGCAGTTGGCGTTCAGCAACAGCCACACTAGAAGAGCAATAGTAAAAGCAAAAATTTTCAGCATACAAGGAAGATGGGAGCCCATTCTCTTCGATAAGGGGGTACTGTGGAAAGCACCAACTTGAACCCAGAATGTACGGTGCGATAAGTAGTTTTGGACAAAAATTGGGCGTGGGCTCCAGAGACCCCATTCATGTAAGGCAGTGAGGATGTGGTGTCACCATGTGATTTCATAATCCTTTTGTAGGACAAAGAAGACAACAATAAGGTGTTCATGTTTGTCAAAAGCTGTCATGATGACAGACTCCAGGCAAACCAAATTTCCAGGAGAGGAACAGCCATGGTAAAAACCACCCAGGGATGGGGTCAGATGGCCCCAAGACTCAAGGAGCCAACACAGCTGAAGGCTCACCATGTGTTCAAGTAACTTACAGGGAACACTGGTGAGGCTGATTTGGCAATAGCTGTTTACCTCTAGGGGATACTTAACCAGTTTCAGTACCTGCACGATGATGCTTTCTCGACACTGAGATGGGAACTCATCCTTGCTCCAGATACAGTTGAAGATGGTAAGCAGTTGATACTGACAGTCCACTAATGGTGTTTGAACAATTGGTTGTGAACATGGTCTGGTTCTGTGGCTGTATCAGAGCAAAGGGCCATGGCACTGAGATATTGTCACTCACTGAATGAAGCATTACAGGGCTCTAGGTGAAAGGTATGTGCAATCATTACACCCGCTGTTTAAGGACATGAAAGGCATGTTGATAGTTCTCAGATGCAGAGACTCGAGCATGATGAAGAGCAAAATGTTTGACAACAGTGACAAAACCACCATTCAAGGAAATAAAAGGTGACCTGCAGAGGACTGGCATCTGTAGAAGCATCTGATCTTTTCCCAAACCTGTGTAGGAGGTGTACATGGTCCAATGGTTGAAATATACCGTACCCAGCATTCTTCTTCCATCGTTTTATTAAGTGGGAAGTAGGCACAGAGCCATTTAAGGGCAATGAGGTGCCCCATCAAAGGATGCTGCTTATCGTGTTTGAGAGGCCGCCTGCAATCCCTATTGGCCTCAGCGATTTGTGAGGTCCACCAATATACTATCTTCCAACGAAGAACGATGGATTGTGAAATCAGCTGGCAATAGAATCGCTGCTGTTGCACTCTGGACAGCCATGTGAATGCCTCCATGTAGCACGGAGCTAAGAACAACAGTGGAGGCGAAAGCATTCTAGTCAGCACTGTGGAGAGCCTATCTGTGTGGACACCCAGCAGGGGTGACAGAGAGGGAGGGACAGGAAGTTCAAGAAGTGGTCACTAACACACAGGTCATCATAGACCCTTAAGTGGAAAGATGGAAGAAGAGTAGGGCTGCAAATAGACAGATCAATGGCTGAGTAAGTTCTATGTGCCACACTGGAAGTGTGTGGGGGCACCAGTATTAAAAAGCCAGAGGTCAAGATCTGCAGTAAGTTTTTGATGTTTTTACCGTGGCCAGTGATCATAGTTCAGGCACTGAAGTCACCCACGATTAGGAAAGGTGGGGGAGCTGAGAAACAAATGCAGAAATGAGGCATTCCATCATCAGGAAGGAGATAAACATTAGAGATGGTAAAATGCTGAAATGCCCTTATCAGTCAATCCATATGAAGTGGTCCAGTGATGGTTGCTTGACCATTTTTAAATATTTTAATTTTTTTATACGTGATTGCCCTGTATTTGAGAAATTCAAAACAGTTTTTTTTTACAACAATCTATCTTGCACCTTTACTGGATGGCAGCCATTTTTACACGCGACAATTTTTCAGTCAGTAGACATTAGTGAAAATTTGAATATCTCTGCACTGGGTTAAGTTACAACATTGCAATTGACATGATTGTTTTTGGTATCCAAATTTTCAAAAATCCACTTTTTTAGGCCCAAAAATAACAAACAAGGAGTGATTTATGAGAGTCTATTTTTTTCCTATAGTTAGATATCATACACTACTAGCCTCATATAGAGCAAGAACACTTACAAATGTTTCCTTAATTTTTTTATGAATTTTTGAAATTTGAAAGTTTCCATTTTTTGTAAAGTTTTGGGTTAGTTATCTTAGGTGCGACCACGAATAAAAATATGATTTTTGCACAGTTTGTACATCTATATGATAGCGACGTGCTGTAAAAACTTCAACACTGATATCTGACTGTGAACAAAGATATGAATTTTTGAAAATGATCTTATGGCTGTTGCCTGTTTAAATTGTTTATTGTTTCTTTGTAATAAAATTTAATTGTGACATATTTAGTTAATTCATTCGGTTTATTTATTTTTAATGATGCAATACTAAACAACAGGAGCTTTCGCTTTTGTTCTATGGTAATAAAAATGCCCATTTATATTTAGGTTTATTGTCAATAAAGAAGTAAATTATTGCTGGGTGTGGCATTGCTGTAGCCAGTCTGTTCTGAAACCTATGTTAGAGTGGATGTAAATACTTCATTGAGAGTGTAGAATGTGTTATGTGCTTTGTTCTGTGTGTAATTTGTAATTAATTTTGTGAGATTAACTGGAATGCAATAACATGGATGAACAGCGCTCTGTTGGACAGATAGCAAGTGAAGTGTGCCACAAAACAGTTTATCGTTCAGTTACAAAAAACTTGAAAAATGTCAATTACTTTGATGAAGTTAGACAAACTTTGTTTAAATTTTGAGTAAGTTCTTCTGTACCATCAGCGTGTGAGTATCATGAGAAGAAATATATTCCGAAGTACAACCACAATTTTGGAAGAAAGTGGTGTGTTGGGAAAGAACCAGAGCTCCAAGCCCTAATAGAAAGTACTGAAGCTCAAATAATTGTAGGCACAGAGAGCTGGCTAAAGCCGGAAATAAGTTCAGCCGAAATTTTTTTGAACGATCTAATAGTGCTCAGAAAGGATAGATTAAATACAGTTGGTAGTGGAGTATTTATTGCTGTCAGGGGTAGTTTGCCTTGTAGCAAAATTGAAGTAGAGGGTTCATGTGAAATAGTATGGGTAGAGGTTATACCTGACAATTGGACTAAACTATTAATTGGATCGTTTTACCAACCCCCGACTCAGAAGACATAGTTGTTGAACAGTTCAAAGAAAATTTGAGTCTCATTTCAAATAAGTACCCCGCTCATACAATTACGTTCAGTGGTGACATCAATCTACCCTCGATATGCTGGAAAAATTATACGTTTAAAGCCGGCGGCAGGAATAAAACATCATCCGAAATTGTACCGAATGCTTCCCAGAAAATTATTTTGAACAATTAGTTCATGAGCCCACTCGAAGCGTAAATGGTTGCGAAAGCATACTTGACCTTTTAGCAACAAATAATCCTGGACAAATAGTGAGTCTTGTGACGAATACAGGGATTAGCAACCACAAGGCAGTTGCTGTTAGGCTGAATGCCTTAACACCTACAACCATCAAAAAGAAATGCAAAGTATATCTATTTAAAAAAAGCTGATAAAAATGCTCTTAACGCCTTTTTAAGAGACAGTCTTCACTCCTTCCGATTTGATCATGTAAGCGTAGAAAAGTTGTGGAATGTTTTCAGAGAGATAGTATCAACAGCAATTGAGAGGTATAGACCACATAAATTAGTAAGTGATTTTACTGATCCCTCAGGTACACAAAACGGGTCAGATCGTTGTTGCAGAAGCAACGAAAAAAGCATACCAAATTTAAAAGAACGCAAAATCCCCAAGATTGTCAAAGTTTTACTTCAATGCAAGATGCTTTTAATAATTTACACAATGAAATTCTGTCTGGAAATCTGGCAGAAAACCCAAACAGATTCTGGTCATACATAAAGCACACCAGTGGCAAGACACAATCAATACCTTCACTGCACGATAACAACGGTGAAGTCACTGATTACAGTGCCACTAAAGCAGAGTTATTAAACACAGTTTTCCGAAACTCCACCAAAGAAGACGAAGTACATATTCCTGAATTCCAATCATGAACAACTGCCAAGATAAGAAACATAGAAGTAGATATCCTTGGTGTAACAAAGCGGCTTAAATCACTTAATAAAGGCAAGGCCTCCGGTCCAGATTGTATACCAGTCAGGTTCCTCTCAGAGTATGCTGATAAAATAGCTCCATATTTAGCAATTATATACAACCACTCGCTCACAGAAAGATACGTACCTAAAGACTGGAAAATGACTCAAGTCACACCAATACCCAAAAAAGGGAAGTAGGAGTAATCCGCTTAATTACAGGCCTATATCACTAACGTCGATTTGCAGTAGGGTTTTAGAACATATACTGTATTCGAACATTACGAAGTACCGTGAAGAAAACGATTTATTAACATATAGTCAGCACAGATTCAGAAAATATCATTCCTGTGAAACACACCAGCTCTTTATACTCATGAAGTAATAAGTGCTATCGACAGGTGATGTCAAATTGATTCCATATTTTTAGATTTCCGGAAGGCTTTCGACACCGTTCCTCACAAGCATCTTCTAATCAAACTGCGTGCCTACGGAGTATCCCCTCAGTTGTACGACTGGATTCGTGATTTCCTGTCAGAAAGGTCCAAGTTCGTAGTAATAGACGGAAAGTCATTGAGTAAAACAGAAGTCATATCCGGCGTTCCCCAAGGAAGTGTTATAGGCCTTCTATTGTTCCTGATCCATATTAATGACATAGGAGACAATCTGAGTAGCCGCCTTAGGTTGTTTGCAGATGATGCTGTCATTTACCTTCTTGTAAAGTCATCAGATGATCAAAACGACTTGCAAAATGCCAAGATACCAGTATGGTGCGAAAAGTAGCACTTGACCCCGAATAAAGAAAAGTACGAAGTTATTCACATGAGTACTAAAAGAAATCAGCTAAATTTCGATTACATGATAAGTCACACAAATCTGAGGGCTGTAAATTCAACTAAATACTTAAGGATTGCAATTACAAATAACCTAAATTGGAATGATCACATAGATAATATTGTGGGTAGAGCAAACCAAAGACTACGATTCACTGGCAGAAGACTTAGAAGGTGCAACAGGTCTACTAAAGAGACAGCTTACACTACGCTTGTCCGCCCTATTCTGGAGTACCGCTGTGTGGTGTGGGATTCGTATCAGGTGGGACTGACGGATGACATCAAAAAAGTACAAAGAAGGGCAGCTCATTTAGTATTATCATGAAATAGGGGAGATAGTGTCACAGATATGATACGTGAACTGGAGTGGTACTCATTAAAACAAAGGCATTTTTCATTGCGACGGGATCTTCTCATGAAATTTCAATCATCAGTATTCTCCTCCGATTGCGGAAACATTCTGTTGGAACCCACCTACATAGGGGGAAATGATCATCACGATAAAATAAAAGAAATCAGGGCTCTCACGGAAAAATTTAAGTACTCGTTTTTCCCGCGTGCCGTTCAAGAGTGGAACAGTAGAGAGACAGCATGAAGGTGGTTCATTGAACCCTCTGCCAGGCACTTTATTGTGAATAGCAGAGTAATCACATAGATGAAAGTTCTTAAAAAGCCTATTACTAAAGGTTTGAGGGAAATAAAACTTTAATATCTGCCCTTGTTATGCGAGAGTAAGACAGCTTCCCAAGTGAAACGTAATGTGATTCCTGGAAATTCCCTGTGCCCAAATTGTTACTCAAAACAATTTTTTGTGAAACCAGAACCAGAATCATATAACCTCGTTAACCCTTTAACTGCACTGAACATGTTAACACGCGCACCTTTGTACCTGTCCCTGTGTGCTCTCAATGTGTCTACTTGTAGACACGTTCCGAGTACCAGGTAGAAGGACTGGTGGTGCGCATAAACACGTTCAGAGCACACAGGGACAGGTACAAAGGTGCGCGCATTAACAAGTCCAGAGCAGTTAAAGGGTTAATGACATTTATATTCCTAATGAGGAAGCTGCTAGCATATTGGATTTTGTTTGTACTAAGTTAGACGTATCTCCTGCTTAAAAAAATGTACCAGAAAAAGAAAAGCAGCTATGGAAAATAAGGTACAACAAATTTCAGACAAGTTTGAAAAGACTTGGAATCATGCTTTAATAATACAGATACCAACATTATTTCTAAAGAAAAAGAATACCTATACCAGCATCATCTGACGCTGAATATTTGAGCTTAATAGAGAAATTAAAAATTAAATGTTCAGTGACATCTAAAGAGGAAAACTTTATAATTTTAACTTCGCTCCCTGACTCACGGTCTAGAGAAAAAATAGTTCATGAAATCAACATTTCTCATAGTTTGGTTAAACTAACCCAAAACTTAGTGAAACAGCAAGGCATGCTTCCAGTTTTACGAAAGAAGAAAGGAGTAGGTATTAGTGAAGAAACAAAAAGATCCAGCAGTTTTTTGAAGATGATGAAAACAGTAGAATGTGTCCAGATTGCAAAGATAGCAAAAGAGTTGTTTTAAATGGAGTTAAAGTAACGAAGCAGAAATAACTGGTGCTGTCAAATTTAAATGAACTTTATGTAGCTTTCAAAAATTCCCATCCTGAATGCAAAATTGGAAGGTCAATATTTTGTGACCTCTGCCCTAAGTGGTGTATTTTGGCTGAATCCTCAGCGACAAACTCCGTATGTGTTTGTTTATATCATCAAAATGTCAAACTGATGACTGCAGGTGTAAAACTCTGTTATCATAACTACAAAGAGTTACAAGATTTAATGGTCTATGACATTAACAGTTGTGACTGCATGATGAGTTTGTGGAATAAATGCCCTGGTAAGGAAACCATTATTGAATTGTTTCACGAACATGATGAGGAAATGCCAGACAGTATTACTTTCAAACAGTGGGTCACAACTGATAGGGCAGAAATGATAACATTGGTTAAATCTCAGGAAGATTACTTGGAATCTTTAATTGATAACTTACAATAACTCACGAGTCACCACTATGATTCTAAAGTGATTTTGCAGAAAATTTTACATTTGTGATTCAGGATGCAATACAAGGGTACCACTGGGTCAATGACGAGGCAATAGTGCATCCATTCATTCTTTAAAGTAAAGATGAGAAAGATGAAGTTTGCCGTTCTTCAATTTGCATTCTAAGTGACTACTTGGAGCACAACACTTTGGCTGTACGTGGGTTTCAGAAGTATGTAATAAATTACATAACAGAAAATTTTCCCAAGATTGAGAAGCTGATATACTTTTCTGATAGAAGTGGTAGCCTAGTCAGTATATGAACAAAGAATTTTTCAAATCTGTGCAACCACAAAGTACACCAATGGGTTGGAGGCTGAATGGCACTCTTTTCGCATCTTGCCATGGTAAAAATGCATGTGATGGAGTAGGTGGTACAACAAAACTTGATTTAAGTAAAGACAGCCTACAAAGGCCAACCACAGACCAAATTCTCACAGTACAGAACATGTATATCTTTTGCAAGGATAATATTAAAGGCATTACCTATTTTCTGATCAAGAAAGAAGAACTGGCTCTGCATATGAAAACAACACTTCAAACTAGATTTGAAAACTGTATAGCAATAGAACGAACAAGGCATTTCCACAAATTCCTTGGCACTGCAGAAAACTTAGTTCGATGCTATGTAACATCAGAAACTGAAATTTATGAGGATCATTGTGTCAGTAAAATTACATCTCTGTCTTTAATGTTGAATGACATAGTGGCATGTGTGTATGATGGACAGTGGTGGCTTGCAGAGGTTGAACGAATAAGTTTGGAAAACAATGATGTTTTTGTGCATTTTTACCACCCTGCTGGCCCAAGAACATCATTCAAAAAATCTACTAGTGACAAAGTTTGGATACCAATGAAAAATGTTTTATGGAAACTTTTAGTGCTTAACTTACCACAGCAACTGGGAGGTCTTATTCTATATCACAGAAGCTGTCTGAAGGAATAGAACATTCACCAATAGGTTTAGGAACAGTCGCATCTCGAACGATGTTAATTGAAAATATTTATTTTAAGTATGTCAAAATAATATAAATGTTAATTTCAGTGATCTTGCTCTACATGTGGCTAGTAGTGTATGATATCTAACTATAGGAAAAAAATTGACACTCATAAATCACTCCTTGTTTGTTATTTTTGGGCCTAAACAGTGGATTTTTGAAAATTTGGATACCAAACTTTGGAGGTCATTTTGACTGGTTAGTTTTTAATTTAGGGTATTTTGTGTAATAGACAATGTTGTAGAGGACACTTTTCTGAAAACAATCACGTCAATTGCAATGATTTAACTTAACTCAGTGCAGAGATATTCATATTTTTGCTAAAGTCTCTAAACTGAAACACTGTCGCGTGCTTACAAACAAAAATGGCTGCCATTCAGTAAAAGTGAAAGGTAATTTTTTTTTAAAAACTGTTTTGAATTTCTGAATTATAGGGTAATCACATATAAAAAATTAAAATATTTAAAAATGGTCAAGCAACCAATTTTTATTGGACCACTTCATTTGGGTTGACCCTTATCCAAACAGCCACAGCCTCCAAAGTTGTATCAAGAGGCACAAGTTCGCTATTTACAGAGTCCAGAACACACGAAGCACTGGGGACCATGTAGCTCAGCCAGATGGTGGAAAAAACTACTACAATTTCACTGGAGAATCATGCTGTTGGTATACTTTGAGGGTGTGAAGGGACCATGGGGGCAGGTTATGTCCCAGGGTCACCTGCTGCCACCGGACGAGAGGGGATTGTATCAACACACACAGTTTCTGAGACAATTGTGTGGCATCATCTGGAGCCTAAGGGACCGCTGGGATCACCGCCTTGGCCACTGAAGCAGAACATGTGGGACCCAGTAGCATGGGGTCCATCTTGGAAGATTTCTTTTTGTCTTTGTTCTGCTTAGAGAATCTTTATGACTGGGAGGGCTTCCCATAATTAGTTTCAAGGACTGAGGATCACTCCTCCAACCACTGGTTGGTATCCGGTTGGAGACTGGCAGAAACCTACTAGGGGAGTGTTCTCAAGGGACTCGGCTGGGGTATGGGGATCAGCGTCTTCAGTGGGTGGCGAGCCATTGCTCCCAAAGTGGGTTTGAGGGAAGCAGCAGAAGGAGAGCCACCAACCATCAGGGGGCAGGCACATTTGAGCAGCCCTGAGGGCTCGCTGTAGGAGGCATAATGGATGACAGTACCATTAGCAGAGAGGGTGACATCATCATAGCTCTAGCATAAAACATTCTCATGCATTTAGGATGTAGACATTTATACTTTTTCTGGGCCTCTTGGAGTTAGTCCATCCAGAGGCTTATATTCCAGTATTTTTTTTTCTCTCTGCCAGACGGTGCAGTCTGGTGAGCAGGGTAAATGGTGCTTTCGACACAGACGGGGGCGGGGGGACAAGAGAGGGAGAAGGAATGTTCAATGTTCGTATGCAACAGTCATTTACAATCCCTACAGACTGTGCTGGCATCGCAATGTGAAGACACGCCTGAATTTCATACACACGAAACACTGCATAGAGGGGGTGGAGGGGCGGGGGAGGGGGTGACATATGGTTTCACGTCACATCGGTATACCATCACCTTGACCTTTTCAGGCATTGAATCACCCACAAAGGCGAAGATGAAGGCCCCAGTAGCAACCCTATTGTTCATTGGTCCCCTATGAACACGAGTGTACACTGCGTCACTCGAAGTTGGCATGTAGCTCATCGACAGAATGCAAGAAGAGGTCATTAGGGAAAATGATGCCTTGAACCATGTTTAGACTATTATGGGGAGTGACAGTAACTTGAATGTTACCCAATTTGTCACAAGGAAACAACGCCCCTGACTGGGCAGGGGATGCTGTTTTAATCAAAATTGACCCACTCTTCATTTTGGAGATGGCTATAACTTCCCCAAACTTGTTCTCTGTATTCTCTACAAAGAATGAAGGCTTTGTGTCCAAAAAAGAATTCCCATCTATCCTTGTACAAACCAGGTATTGAGGGGAGTATATCTGCTTTTCACTTATTCCTACTTTCCTCCTCAGACTGCTGGGGCTCCATGACCACAAGCAGCAGAGAGCTTCATATGCAGCTCATCCACCATGACTCCACTCGCTCCGAATGGCGCCTCTCCCCATGTGTGGCACTCAGCCTCAGTAATGGCTACCTGGCCAGTAATCCACTACTTGGAGTCCCCCTGCCCCAGTCACGACAGGCATATACTCATCGGCATAAATGAGGTGCTTCCAGCTCAGACACAAACAGTGTGATCCCTGTGTGGTCACGGGGCTACTACTGTGCTGGTACTTGACAATCCCTCCACAATAGGGGGTTGGGGGGTCATTCACAAAAGCAAGCACACTTGATGCACACCTGACTGCCATCTCCAGCAGCTTGGATCGAAATGCTACTGTCACGTAGACCAGAAGTAGCTATCTGGAGGAGGTGGGGAATGGATAGCAGGGTATGGATGGGGGAAAGAAGAGTGCTGTCTGGTAGCACATACAGGGATTAGGCTGCCAACAGGTGCAGCATTAAGAGGCTGTGGGGAAGGGAGGTGGGGATAGGGGAGGAAAACGGGGAGGGGAAAAATGAGGAGAGTTGGGAAGGGGAAAGACAGGCGGGTACTTTGGCAGAGGTTGGCACATAAAGAGGGTGGGAGAAGAGAATAGGGAGGAGGTGACAGGACAGAGGTGGGTGGAAACTCTCCAGTGGATGGTGTGGGGACAGTAGGTCACCATAGGTTGAGGGCAGGATGATTTCTGGAGCGGAGAATGTGTTGCAAGTGTAACTCCCATCTGCGCAGTCCAGAAAAGTGGCTGGTGGAGGGGAGGATCCAGATGTCTGAGGTAGTGAAACAGTCACTGAAATCAAGCAGGGTGATGTTCAGCTGCATGTTGTGCCACAGAGTGGCCTACTTTGCGTTTGGCCACGGTTTGATGGTGACTGTTCACTATTATGACCACCAACCAGGTGTCCACCAGGATCAACAGCCACTGCCAAACTGTGGCCAAGAGGAAAGTACACCAACCTGTGCCACACCAAGCAGCTGAATTTCACATGCTTGATTTCAATGGCTGCTTCATTTCATCTGGATCCTTCCCTCTATTACCAGCTTTTTTTAACTTTAGAACACATTCTCCACTCTCAGAATTATCCGGGCCTCAACTTATGGTAACCTACTATTCCCAAATCCTCCGCTCAACGGTTTCCAATTGCTTTGTCTTATCACCTCCTCCCTATTTTCGTCTCCCACCTTCTTTAGTGTGCTGCCCTCTGCCAATGTATCCACCTGTCTTTCACTTTCCCCGCCTCTCTCCTTTTTAACTATGTTATATGTGGGAGGTGTATTCTAACCCAATCTGCTGGAGATGACAGTTTACATGTGTGTGAGGTGTGCTTGCTCATATGAATGAATGGGCATGTGTGTCCTTTCCTGAAGAAGGCTTTGGCTGAAAGCTGATGTGCAAGTGTCTTTTTGTTGTGCCTATCTGCGACTTAACATGTCATCTTTATGGTGAGTAGCACCCTATCTTTTCCTCATATTGTTGATATTCCAACCTGGAGTTTCCATTATTTAGTGTAAGATCAAATGTTTTCTAATGCATTATTTTAATGTAAGTAATATTTTCTTGTTTCAGGTAAACTTCACTAAAAATGGTTGCTGCTGGACAATATAGTAGTATTTGTGGGATGTGGGGGAAGCATAAGTTTCGAAGATGGTCAAGATGCAGTCACTCTAATGCAGAAGTGTGCTGACAGCATAAATGCACCCAGTAAACTCAGCGGAAGTGAAGTCTTTGTAAGTGCTGGAAACAAAGTGCATGTGCATGCCAAAAAACTCACACCGATAAAAAAAGAATTGGCATACAGAATAAACAACAATCAACAAGTAATAAATGCAGTTGAAAGAAGTGTCCATTTAGCTGAAGCACTATTTTTCACCCCAAATGGCTGCTTGTCTTCTGGACCTATTGTGGATTTTTCTTCAAATTACAAATGAAAGCATATCAAGTTAAAGTACAAACATCTGTATTAGCTGAAAGCATAAGCAACTGTTGTGAGAAACACTGTGATGAATGGTCTACAACCGCACATGCACATATAAAACAGTTCTGAAAGAGGCAGAAACAAAGGTGAATCATCAATGAAGAACAAGAAGTAGTTGCCCTAAAGACATGTATTTACCTTCAATCTAATAGTAAGGAAAAATTACTAATTGTGGGTCTTACTTAAAAAATGGAAGAGTGTATGGAATAAGGAGACTGCAAAGCATATGATCGAAGACATATGAAAAGAAAGCTTGAAGAACATTATGGTACAAGCATTGTAATATCTGGCGAAAGTGGAAAGGCTGACATAGTAACATTAAGAGAAACTGCTGATCAAATTATCAGATCTTACCATGTAAATTCAAAAGATTGTAATCTTGAATTACAAAAGACATCCAGAATAGAGGCAGCCGTGAGACTACTCAAGAATGATGTGAAATGACAAAGAAAGTTACATATCCATCAACAGACGATCTCACTACACAAAAGACTACGGGTTACCTCCTTGGCAGCTTAATGTTGCTTTGTTCCTAAATGTTTGTGGGGTAAGATGTTTCAACTAAAATTGATGCATTTGGCCAAAGTACTATGGGGGCTATATGCCTATTAGCTTTAATATGTCAATTGCAGATACGTGTAGCTGTTCAAATACATTGCAACTTCAGTTCAAGTTATTATTATTGATGTTCCCCATCATCTGGGTTTTTGGTCTTCATGCACAGAATTTATGAAATTTGAAAAAGATTGTTGCAATAGCAAGAAGAAGTGTTTCAGAGGATGAGAGAGAATAATGCACTACTATTTGCAGCAGCCAATGTTTATCATAATACTGAATGTTATATGGGAATAATACAGCTATAGTTTAATAAAACTGCGTATGATAAAAAAGTTCCGTGCATAGCCACTATTGATTAACCTTTATATTGGAAAGCAACACAATTATTCGTGAATAAAAAGAACCTGAGAACACAGTATTAATGTGATTTGGATGGAAGTAGAATGGGCTGTCTTGTTAAACCTCTTGTAGGGAGTCGCAGATCAGTGGGTGTGACAACAGTGGAACTCAAAACAATGATAATGATTCAGATGCCTAGTTCTTCCAACATCACTTATTTAATTCTTACAGAATGTGCTCATACCTGTCCAGCATGCTGCTTCTATTATCTTCTAAGGTCTCTAATTTTCCTATGTATGGTATCTATCTTTCCTCTAGTCATGTGTATTTCTGCAGCCATGAATTTGGCCATTCCTGTTTCACCATTCAACATTTCCAGTCAGTTTCATTTTTTAGTCACCTGTATTCCTTTTTTCTGCTTAATTTGTTGCATTTTTTATATTTTCTCCATTCATTTATATTAAATTTAATATCTCCTGTGTTATGAAAGGATTTCCACTAGGTCTTTTCTGTTTACCTATATGACCCACTGCTGCCTTCACTATTTCATTTCTCAAAGCTACCCATTTACATCTTTGGATTTCTTTCCTCTATTCTTCAGTCCAAAGTTGTTAAATGGATTCTCAAACTCTCAACAATCTCTGTTTTTTTTTTTTTTTTCAGTTCATCCAGATCCTATCTCTGCCAAACCATTAATCAATCTGAAACCTTCCTGTGTCCCAGGTCTCTTCCTCTTCATACTCCAAACTGTAGAATGCTACTTTGTTTTTTTCTGATGATGAAATCCTCCTGAGTAGTCCCCAGCAGGAGATCCAAAGGGGTTACTACTATACCTTCAGCACTCATTTTAACAGAGAGGACGTTATCATTATTTAACCATACAGTAGAGCTGCATGACCTCAGGAAAAGTTTCAGCGATTTGCAATACCAGCACAGTGAGGCCATGTTGGCTAATTTTATTAGGTCAGATCAGTCAACTATCCAGACTGCTGCCCCTGCATCTACTGAAAAGGCTCCTGCCCCTCTTCAGGAATCACGATTAGTTTGCCCTCTACACAGATAACCCTCCATTGTGGTTGCACCTACCCAATACTGGTGAGGCACACAGGCCATGCCGACTCAGTAATGTTCATGGTTTGTGGGGGTTATCTTGTATTACAAAAGAGTAAATTAATATATAGCACATATAATATTTACATTCATAAATCTGACTATGATGTACAGAATTTGCAAAAGTTTATTATTATAAACACAACAGTCCACTTGAAACCTTTTAATCATGATTAAATTTGGAAGGCTCAAAGAAAGCTGAAGTTTTATTTGTATGTCATCAAAAAGAACTTCTCCCTTCTTCTCACCAAGCACAGGTAATACAACCACCTGCTGGTTAAGTTTTCTAGCTTTTGTGGCTATTCTTATTCATTAAAGATCCAGCTGCCACTAATCAACTTTTTGGAGTCAGTGCTAATATCTGTGAGACAGAAAGCATAAAGAGACGACTTGTTGGAGAACTAAAATTTTCGGTACAAACAAAAACGTTCGATAATGTCTAAAATATCTATTTTCAGTTTTTGTGTACTTCATCCTGTACATGCCCGTATCAATTTGAAAGTTGTCCAAATCCAAGAGGAGTCAATAATATCATTGAAAGCAGTCAATGCTAGTCTTCTGAAAAATGATCTCTTGGCATTATGTGGAAATAACATTGGCCCAAAAAGAGACCCCTTTTCTAAATGTCGCAGCTGCATACCACATTGCTTTGAAAAAGAGTATCTCCCAAAATTTATAGGCATTTTAAGGTGCTCGAGTAGTTTTTCAGAAAAGAATAATTCTTATTAAATACAATAAAGTCAAACAAAACAAATGGTTCCTTTTTATATGAGAGTTATAAATGCCTAACTATGTTATCAATTTGCAGTTGGGAGCCCTAAAATGCCACTGACAGCTGACGTTCCTGTAGCAAGAAAAACCTATACTTACAACACATGGTAATTCTGCTGTTGCTGCTAGAACTGGAAAATGCAACATTGCTGTGAATTCATATGACTGGCTGTCTGTAAGAATAATAATGCTAACAAAGTACCTCCCGTGGCATGGTAAATATTCACATTTTGTGTATTTCTTTATTCAGCTGGTCTTGCTTTGTTGACAGCACATACAGGTATGTGCTTTTGAGTAACACGATTTCTTATTGCAACATTATAACAGCAGTGCTTTTGCAAGTGCTCAAATGCTCTGTTTACAAGAGGAAAAATTTCTGGAAGATGAAACCTGAATTTCGGAAACAGTTTTTCCACTGTTGTGTTGAAATGTTAACGCCTGAAGTGGTTTTGCTAGACAGTCTAAGTATCGACTTTAAGATCACCAGCTGTTTTACACAAATACCCTCTGGAAATCAGCTGTGCCAGTCTGCAATTTAGTCACTACAATGGCTCTTTCCCATCAGTTAAATATCAGAGAAAGACAACTTCACGCTTGGTCTGATACTTCTATTTCTCTTTTAGCAGAAAAAAAAGTATCTCTATCCAGATTAGCAGATAATTTTTAAATACAAGACATAACCTGACAACCCAAACATGTTTCAAAACTAGATGAGTGTTTGTATGGGAGCAAAAATTGATTGAGGAAGAGGAAATCCAGAAGCTAGAACCATATTTCTGGAATCAGTATTTCAGAAGCAATATTCGCTATGAATTAGAAGCAAGGCTTCATAACAGAAGCACATATCTGAGTATGTTTCAAGGTGATAACCAGAGAGTAGTTACTAAAAAAGTCCAATGGTTCTCTGAAGATCCAAATAAGCAATTGCACAAGGTGGTAAGGCACCACCATATGGCTCCACTCATTAGATAGAACTGTGATGCAACACCTTTAAGCTGCCTAGCAAACAAAGCAATCCTATTTTTGTTTCAGGCTTAAGACACACACACACACACACACACACACACACACACACACACACACACACACACACACACACACACACACACACACACAATGCAGGCTCACAGAGTTAAAATTCAGATGTCAAATTAATAAAAGTAATTGTTGCTTGACATGTCACTAGGCACAAATGTTTTCTTTCTGATGATGTTAAAGAAAACACTGGGCCCCACACCTTATCCAGATGAAATTCAATGTCACAATCAACAAGACCTTGTGCCAAACAATTTCCACAGATTCCTTAAAAATTGAATCCCAGAAGAACCTCATCAAGGTCACAATTTCTATGGTAGGATAATCCATAGAACGGCCTGTGGAGATACAATGCTCAGCTATGGCCAACTTACAGGACTATGAAAGACAAGTGGGGCAATCACGTTCAAAGTACCTTCACATACTGCATGTGTGGTCTGATTAACGTAGGCTTTGCCACACTGGTTGGGTAGACTGCAGATTCTGACCACAATCCCAAGTCATCCTTTACTGAATTGAGAAGAACACAACTGTTTGCAAGTGGCTGAAAGATTACTTTTAGCATAATGTTTCCTTACAATCTGCCTAATTTTGATGAAATGTTGCTGACATATGAGAGGAATGCCCTGGATTTTAATCTCCTCTTGACCTAGTGGTTGGTTGGTTGGTTGGTTGGTGGTTAAGGGACTAAACAGCAAGGTCAACTGTCCCTTAATCCAGGGGTAATTCGTCTGGAATTAATGATGTTGATGAAGTATGATGAAAGTACAGAAAAGCTGTAAGGCCGAGGTATTGAAGGCAATACTGATACTATAGCTAAGAAAGTAGTGTAGGTCAGAAAATACAAGGGGTCTCCCAGGGCTCATCCAATCTCTACACTGCATACAATTCCTACCAGCCCAATGAAGGGTGAAGACAGTTACAGAGCAAAAGAATGTCTTCCAGTCAGCAGATTCAGAACAGAAAAGTGAGGGGGCTAAAAATTAACTACAATCGGCTGAATTGTCAATCATAAAAACAAAACAAATAGATAAGGTAGCAGGTGGGAGTCCTCAGGGCTTTGAATCCAACTGGAGTCACCCGACCCACAGCCATCCAACCCCTGCTACAGTGTAGCCAAAGTGCTGAAAGAGCACCCACTGTTCAACATACTGCTACATCTAAAATAGAAAAGGGGTGTGGCACAAAAGGAGACAAACAGTGTATAAAAGCTGTTAAAGCAGAGTAACTCAAGGATGAAAGAGTGAGGTGTTCAAGGAGGCAGGGTTCGGAGTTCCCCAGACCCAGCATCCAGCGGGAGATGCCCCAACCCTACCCACACCGCCCCATCCCATCCCACCCCGAAGGTAGCTTAAAACCTTATATCTAAAAATAAAAACCACTTTCACAGAGAAAATGGAGAACCAGTTTAACCATCCATCAATCACCTGCCAATATCTGAGGCAAGGGATTCAAAGTGTCATGCTCAGCATGGAGGGCCACGAGGATATGAGTTACTGCCTGTAAGGCTCCACAACTACAATGTGGGTGTGGCTCGTTATGACCAATGCAGAGGCAACTATGATGGTGGATTCTTTCTGGGAGGAATGGAAGGAAGAGTGCCATGCAGCAGTAGTCTCCTTGATAGTGCATAGTTTATTAGAGGGGGGCAGTAGTCAACCAGACGTCAATCCACCTCAGAGTGAACAGAGGTCATATTTGCACATCTGCACCCTAAAATCCGCAACTGGGATCATCAAAGTGGATTTGAGGTGGGGGGAATCTGAAATCACTCTTCTAGCTTAACGATCAGCCAGTTCATTCCCACAGATACCCTAATGACTTGACATATGGAGAAAGACATCCCAGCAGTCAGTAAGACAGAGTTCAGCAAGGTGGTCATGAATAGCAGAGACCCCACGGCGACGAGTAACAAAAAGCAATGGCCTGAAGACTGCTCATTGAGTCACTACTCATTAAAACACAATCAATGGAGGACTGTTTAATAAAGCAGAAGTCTCAGTTGATGACTGTCAGTTTCAATGTAGAAACACTACATATTCCTGGCAACAAACAGTGTACCAGACTGACTTATCCCTGGTTTTAGAGCTGTCAGAGTAAAAGATGGTAGCACTTTGAAAGTCCTGAAGAACTGAATGTAACACATGTTGAAAAGTCATGGGGGCAACAGACTTTAGGACCTTGAAATAGATCAGCCTTTATTCGTGGTTTGGGTACCAACCATGGTGAGTGTGTGAGACAACATGGGGAGCACAAACCCAGTGATGATCCTACTTAAGGGGGGGGGGTGTCAGGAGGTTGATGCCCCTCATGTGTAAAGAGAATAGGATATGTTCGTTGATCAGGGAAGTGGCGAATCACAACTGCATGGGAGATCAAGAGTTGGTACCATCAGAATGGAAGAGGGAAGCACTCTGCTTCAGCATGGAGATCGTATATGGGACCAATCCAGAAGGTGCCAGTAGTCAGATGAACTCCACAATGATGGGCTGGGTCTACATTTTAAAGCCAACAGTGCTGTCAAGCCCTAAACCTGGGAACCGTAGTCCAGTCAGGATAAGACCAGGACCCTATAAATACAGAGAAGAATAGCATGATATGCACCAAAGAGATGTGGGCACGGAAGCAAAGAGCATTAAGTTTCCACATACAAGTAGTCTTTAGTTGGATATGGAGTACCCACGATAGTTTTCTTACCAAAAAGGATGCCCAAAAACTGGAGCTGCCGAACAACTTCCAAGTGCTGGGTACCCAAGGAAGCAAAGTTTTGTGTCAGAATGTACCATGGTACAATGACAGAAATGCACGATTCATGTTTCTGCAGGTGAAAATTGTAAACCACAGTTAAAGAGTCCACACAGAGGCACCTTGCAACTGCAATTCAGCCGAGGCTACCGAGTGGGTGCTATGACAAATATAAGTCCTCGACACACAGTGCAGGGATGACCAGCATCCCAACACAGGTCAACAGCACATTGATGATGATGATGATGAAGTGTGTGACACTCAGGTCAGAGCCTTGTGGGACACTGTTCTCTTGGAAATGTGGAGGGTTAAGTGAAGTACTAACTCGAACCTGGAACAACCAGTGGGATACAAACTGACAAATATCAGTAGGGAACCATGAAAGTCACAGTCACAGAGGGTAAGTAAAATATGATGTGATTACAGTAAGTGGTGGTGTATGCCTTATGTAGGTCAGAAACGACAGCAATGAAATGTTGGTATTTACAAAAAGCCTGTTGGATAGTGTTTACAACTGGGCCAGATGGTTGGTTGTGAATCGTCCCTCCAAGAAACCACAGCGATATGGAAACAAAAGGCCTTAAGACTTGCGAATCCACTATACCTGTGGGCAACCATCCTTTCAAGCAGCTTACAGAATGTGTCAGTCAGGCTAATCGGCCAGTAGGTGTCGAGAGATGTTGGGTTTTTGCCTGGCTTAAGTATCGAGACAATGATAATATATCCCCTTTGTGATGGGAGGACATCTTTGAGCCAAAAATATTTGAAGCCATTGAATAGATGTCTTTGAGTAACATTCAGGTATTGGATCATCTGATTATGAATTGAATCAGGGCATGAGGCTGTATTGCGAGATGAAGCAAGAGCCTGAAGCAGTTCCCACTCAGTGAAATGTTTATTATATGATTCAGCTTGGCAGGGGGTGAAACATGAGGGGACACCTAACTTGTCACTTTGGCATCAGAAAGGTAGCTGGATAAGAAGAGGATGCTGGTGCTGTCAAAAAGAGGGTCGGAAGGTGTTCAGCAAGAACCGATGCATCATTTCAATAACCATTCTCTGAAGGACAAGACCCAGAATGGTTTTCATGATCATGGTGGCCCAAAAGACTACGGAGCTTCGCACACACCTGGGATGAAGAGGCATTCATTTCCAGGGAGGGGATGTAGTAGTTCCAGCATTCCTTCTCACTGTGTTCAATCAGATAGTGAGCCTTAGCACAAAGTTGCTTAAAAATGATTAAGTTGGTCTGCAAAGGGTATCACTTGAATTGTTGCAGGGCTTCTTGGTAATCCTGTAAAGCTACTGCAATGTTCTCAGTCCACCACAGTACCAGCCGGCAGTGAAAGGATGCTGCAGAAAGGGGAATGGCAGTTCCAGCAATGTGGGTGATCATATAGGAGACACCTTACACAACCTCGTCGATGAAATCTGACAGAGGAGGCGAAGCTGACAGCAGAAAACCAGAAGGATACAATTGTCAGTTGGCTCTTCGAAGCACCCAATAGGCAATTCCATTTGGCCCTGGCAAGGAAGCGACATCATCAGTGGAAAGTGGTCACTGTCAAAAAGATCGTCATGTAGTGACCAACGCAGTGAACATTAGATCAATAACTGGAAAGGTGCCATGGACAACACTGAAGTGGGTAGGTATATCATCATCAAAGAGAGACAGATCGTGGTTGGTAAGAAGCCGATCAAGTAGAAGGCCCTTACCAGATGAAGTGGCACTCCACCCTCATGGGATGGTACACATTGAAATCCTCGAGGAGGGAGGGGGGGGGAGGAAGGTTGTTGACTTAGGGTGGTCAACTCAAGGCAAGTAAGTGGCAAACTTGGAGGTACATGATCATTACAAGTGATGATTTCTGAGGTCACTTGCACTCTCACCACTGTTGCTTCCAACATGGAATGAAGGGGATTCCACCCACTGACCATTCCTGAGCTAACCAATGTATAGACCCCTCTAGATGTACTGGGAGGGCCAGCACAGTTCTGACAAAGCACGATAACTACAGAGCATTGGAGAATGTTCACTACTATTGTGTGTTTCTTGTATAGCAATGCAAACTGCAGAAGAGGAGGAAATAAGGTGAAGTATGATAACCATAGGGCACTGCGCATTGGGTAATATTCATAAGTAGTATGTGTTTCTTGTAAAGAAATGCAAACTGCTGAAGAGAATGAAATAACGTGGTGTTGTTCCAGCAGGTGATGGTAATATCTACTATAGTTCCACTGAATGATCATATTATGGGCATTCAGGCGAGGCATGTAAGGGCCAGGCAAACATGGTGACACCCCAGGATTATTGCCCATCATCAGTGGGGGTGAACCCACATCAACTAGCACTGGTTCAGAACCTGATGGCATGAGGAGATCTGGCCCCTCTGGGGTCACTGTAGTAGCCTTGTCCCCATTCCTCTTCATCTTCTCCTCCTCTGCAGCCTTTGGTGGGGGGTTCTTGCAAGGGCCTAAACATAATTAGTGTGGGGATGGGTGGAGAGCAGGCAGCCTTTGCACCCACAGGCTGTGGTTCCTTCACCCAATGGCAAACATCAGGTCTCTGATCTGGTGAGAGGGATCATGAGAAAGCCCTGTCACTGGTAGACACCGGAGGAAGAAGCTGCTCCTCCAGCAGGCGGGCAGTGGGGAACTGGTTTCAAAAAGAAATTGAGGTAATGGGAGCAACAGCTGTGGCTTTCACATAACTGGACGTTATATCAAGAGGATGTATGCATTCTTTTTTACTGACACAAGTAGAAACAAGAAAGGGGTAAGAGGGTGAAGGGAGGTGAGCTGAAAGCAGCTGTAGGCTCCAGGACGTATATTATGGGAGAGACATCCTCTGCAGATGACCAGTGTTTCTTCCATTACTATGAGAAAACTAGCAACACAGACAAGTTGACAAAATATCAGGAAAGAAAACAATGACGACAGTGAGCCTGTTCTGGAGTAACCACAAGTGCCGCAATAAAGATGCCGATCGCAAGAGCAGAGAAGGCGGTGAGGAAACATTGGCCAATGGTGAGCAGAATTGGACAACGCTGCACCAAGAGCGACACCTGGAAGAAGTGAATATAAGTGTCGCTCCTGCTAGCCTCAGCCGCTAAGATTGGCACCAGATTGTGTATGTTAGTTATCAGTGACGTGTGTCAACGTGCCTGAACAGTTCACATATCAAGGACTAAAAATCATATTGCTTGTCGCCCCTCATTTGCTACTACTACTTGTAAATCTCAAAGTTAAGTATAGTCAATTGCTTTATAGAAATAAAACCACTAAAGTTATTTGTTTGAATTGTTGTATAGAATTCCAAAAATGCTGCATCCTGTGGGCACTATTAGCTACACATGGTCAAGACCCCACGAAACCAACAACAGATCTAAAAGGATAAGAAGAATTAAAAGGGTGGGAAGGGCAGGAGCCAGAACAGACTAGAGAGCAAGGGCCGCCATAGGCCCCCTGGCTGAGAGCAGGTGACAGGGCACCCTTCTAATACCTGAGGCAACCAATAAGGCCAGAGTGCCCTGCCTCAGAGAGAGGAGTAAAATGCGAAACCAGATCAGCAGCTTTGGTGTCATCCACTAGCACAAAAAGGCAGCATGTCAGCAAGATTAAGGTTTCACTGTAAGGTGGCCAAAATTAGGGAACAGTCCAGTAGGATGTTGGCCACCATCAGACGGGCATCACAATGACAGTGGGGTAGATCGTCACATATTACAGTGTGGTCATAGGTTAGCCAAATGTGGCCAATGCACAGACCATAGGATAGTAGATCTACTGGGAGAAGCATGAAAGAAACACAGCCACATGGTTACAGTCCCCTTTGTTGCTTACAGTTAGTTTGAACCAATCAGTGTTCGAAGCTTCCAACAACTGATGGAATAGAGTCGACTGACGCCCCGGTTCCAGTAACCCCCATCTCCAAAGTTGGGATCCTAGTAGCCAGCTTGGCCAACCCGTCAGCATGTTTGTTCCCTGGGATCCCAATGTGACCCGGGGTCCAGGTGAAGGTAACCGACCATCCAGCTTGACGGAGATCACAAAGGAGATACACTATTTAGTAACGACCAGTAGGGCGTCAAGGGTAGCATTGGGCGGTAGTTCGAAGACTGCTCAGGGAGTCACTGCCTATTAAGAACATCTCGCTGGTGCAAGATTATTATAATTATTATTTCTTTCTTTTCTCAGACGTTATGTCTGGTCAAAAATGGAAAGTGACGCGGACCTTGATCAATCGTGACTTCCTTTTAACTGCACGGTATATGTTATATTGCATTTAGGAACTTTCAGGTAATTGAACATGTATCAATAATTATGGATTTCTGTAGTTGTATATATAAGTTTGGATGTAGCTGTATTGCATTGATGTACTGGTGGATATTGCGTGGTATGACTCCTGTAGTTGAAAGTATAATTGGTATAATGTCAACTTTATCCTGATGCCACATGTCCTTGACTTCCTCAGCCAGTTGGATGTATTTTTCAATTTTTTCTCCTGTTTTCTTTTGTATATTTGTTGTATTGGGTATGGATATTTTGATTAGTTGTGTTAATTTCTTCTCTTTATTGGTGAGTATGATGTCAGGTTTGTTATGTGGTGGTGTTTTATCTGTTATAATGGTTCTGTTCCAGTATAATTTGTATTCATCATTCTCCAGTACATTTTGTGGTGCATACTTGTAAGTGGGAACGTGTTGTTTTATAAGTTTATGTTGTAAGGCAAGCTGTTGATGTATTATTTTTGCTACATTGTCATGTCTTCTGGGGTATTCTGTATTTGCTAGTATTGTACATCTGCTTGTGATGTGATCTACTGTTTCTATTTGTTGTTTGCAAAGTCTGCATTTATCTGTTGTGGTATTGGGATCTTTAATAATATGCTTGCTGTAATATCTGGTGTTTATTGTTTGATCCTGTATTGCAATCATGAATCCTTCCGTCTCACTGTATATATTGCCTTTTCTTAGCCATGTGTTGGATGCGTCTTGATCGATGTGTGGCTGTGTTAGGTGATACGGGTGCTTGCCATGTAGTGTTTTCTTTTTCCAATTTACTTTCTTCGTATCTGTTGATGTTATGTGATCTAAAGGGTTGTAGAAGTGGTTATGAAATTGCAGTGGTGTAGCCGATGTATTTATACGAGTGATTGCTTTGTGTATTTTGCTAGTTTCTGCTCGTTCTAGAAAGAATTTTCTTAAATTGTCTACCTGTCCATAATGTAGGTTTTTTATGTCGATAAATCCCCTTCCTCCTTCCTTTCTGCTTAATGTGAATCTTTCTCTTGCTGAATGTACATGATGTATTCTATATTTATGGCATTGTGATCATGTAAGTGTATTGAGTGCTTCTTGGTCTACTCCAAATGAGTAGGTCAATATTGGTATAGCATAAGTATTTATAGCTTTTGTCTTGTTTCTTGCTGTCAATTCGGTTTTCAGTATTTTTGTTAGTCTTTGTCTATATTTTTCTTTCAGTTCTTCTTTAATATTTGTATTATCTATTCCTATTTTTTGTCTGTATCCTAGATATTTATCGGCATCTGTTTTTTCCATCGCTTCTATGCAGTCGCTGTGGTTATCCAATATGTAATCTTCTTGTTTAGTGTGTTTTCCCTTGACTATGCTATTTTTCTTACTTTTTGTCTGTTCCAAAAGCCATATTTATATCATTGCTGAATACTTCTGTTATCTTTAGTAATTGGTTGAGTTGTTGATTTGTTGCTGCCAGTAGTTTTAGATCATCCATGTATAGCAAATGTGTGATTTTGTGTGGGTATGTTCCAGTAATATTGTATCCATAATTTGTATTATTTAGCATGTTGGATAGTGGGTTCAGAGCAAGGCAGAACCAGAAAGGACTTAATGAGTCTCCTTGGTATATTCCACGCTTAATCTATGTTGGCTGTGATGTGATATTATTTGAATTTGTTTGGATATTAAGTGTGGCTTTCCAGTTTTTCATTACTATGTTTAGGAACTGTATCAATTTAGGATCTACTTTATATATTTCCAATATTTGTAGTAACCATGAGTGGGGTACACTATCAAAAGCTTTTTGGTAATCAATGTATGCGTAGTGTAGCGACCTTTGTTTAGTTTTAGCTTGATATGTCACCTCTGCATCTATTATCAGTTGCTCTTTACATCCTCGTGCTCCTTTGCAACAGCCTTTTTGTTCTTCATTTATAATTTTGTTCTGTGTTGTATGTGTCATTAATTTCTGTGTAATGACTGAAATTAATATTTTGTATATTGTTGGTAGGCATGTTATGGGGCGATATTTAGCTGGGTTTGCTGTGTCTGCTTGATCTTTAGGTTTCAGATAAGTTATTCCATGTGTAAGGGTATCAGGGAATGTGTATGGGTCTGCAATGTAACTGTTAAATAATTTAGTTAGATGTGAATGTGTTGAGGTGAACTTCTTTAGCCAGAAAGTTGCTATTTTATCTTTTCCAGGGGCTTTCCAATTGTGAGTAGAATTAATTGCTTGGGTGACTTCATGTTGCAAAATTATCACTTCAGGCATTTGTGGTATCATTTTGTATGTGTCTGTTTCTGCTTGTATCCACCGTGCATGCCTGTATGCTGTACCGGGTTTGACCATATGTTGCTCCAGAAGTGTTCCATGTCTGTTATGTTTGGTGGATTTTCTATTTTAATGTGTGTGTTATCTATTGTCTGGTAAAATTTCTTTTGGTTTGTGTTGAATGTTTGGTTTTGTTTCCTTCTATTTTCACTTTTTTTGTATCTTCTAAGTCGTTTGGCCAATGCTTGTAATTTCTGCTTCTTTTCATCTAATTGCTCTATCGCTTCTTGTTGTGAGATTTTACCTAACCTTTTTCGTTTTTTTTCTGACATTTCATTTCTTATAAATTGTGTTAGCTGTCCAATGTCTTTTTTCAGTTTTTCTATTCTGATCTGTAGCCTGTGTTGCCATGCTGGTTTTGTGGGTTTCTTCTGTGTCTTGGTTGGTTCTGATCTCTGCCTGGTGTGTATATTTAGTGTAGTGAGTGCTCGTATATAAACCAGTAGTTTTAACTCTTCCATAGTAGTGTTTTCATTTATTTTGTTGTGTATGATTGTGTTGATAGTTTTTATTGTTGTTTCGACTTGTGGGTTATTTGGCGATCTATGCAAGAATGGTATAATGTCTGTATTTGTGTCTTTGTATTCTATATATGTCAGCTGAAATTTTTCTTCTATATCTAACATGTGTGTCATTTCGTGTTCTATTTGTGCTTGTTCTGATGGCTGTCTTAAGATTTCGTTTTCCTCTGATTGTTTAATTGATGTGTGTTGTTCTTTGTTTGTTTGCTCTGGGATGTTTGAGACCATTACTATATTTTCTTCTTCTTCTGATTGCACATTATTTTGTTCCAGTATTTGTTGTACTTCTTGTTTGATGTTTTCTAATTCTGACTGGGGTATCCTGTTATTTTTGATTATTACACGGATCTGATCAGCTAGTCATTGTTCTGTTAAAAATTTTAATTCTGGGTATCTAGTAATAAATGTTGTGTATACTTGTGATCTGTATCCAGTTGTGTTGGTTCCTAGGTTTTTTGCTTGGTAATAACAGAACATGAGGTGTTGATTAACTTCATCTGACCATCTCATCCTCTGTCTTTGTTTTCCTTCTAGGGTGGTTGCAGGAAGCATATCCTGCGAAACACCTCTATTTGGATTTAAATCATTTTCCAGTTGGCTAGCAGTGTTGTTACCATTGTGGGCGGACGTAGGGTTCAAGCGTCGTCCCCGACCATGACGGCGCTTGTCCGAGGCTTCTTTAGTTCTGTCCTGAACCAACTAATCACACTAAAAGGGGGGTTAGCCCTATTAGTGGTTTGTTCTTTTCGTCGCCTTTTACGACTGGCAGAACATACCGGAGGCCTATTCTTTTCCCGGGCCTCCACGGGGTTTATTATTATTATTATTATTATTATTATTATTATTATTATTATTATTATTATTTGGGTTGAGGGGGGTGCTCAACAGCATGGTCATCAGCGCCCTGATGAAAAGTCAACATGCAAATCTAATGGGTGGGGACGACGACTGTCACCACATGCAGAGCAATTTATAAAGTATTAAAGTCTGACACCCTTCCCCACCGATTTACAGGTGAGGCCTGACAGTTCACAAAATTTCACTTCTCTCATAACACTGGTATCAGTATCTGCGAGGATGGTGGGCAGATCTGCAGCAAGACCGAGGACTGCCCTAATATCAGTACACAGGACACATGTCGCCAAAATATGCTGAACTGAAAGCGGCACGCCACAGACTTCACAGAGTGCTTGATCCTCCTGCCGGAGGAGGAAGCCATGTGTGAAAGGGCTATGCCCGATGCACAGTCTGGTAAGCCAGTGCCATCAGAATGCTGTACAACTCTGCATCATAATTTGTAAATTGTTCTGGAAGATGCACTTTAAAAACCCTATCAGGGAAGACAACAGAACAACTGATAGCATTCTCATGCTGGGATCCATCTGTATAAATAACGATAAAACTATGGTACATACTTAAAATAGACAAAAACACAGATGTAAAAACAAAATCTGGAGTACAATTTTTCTTGTACTGTGTCAAGCTCAAAATCACTTTGGGCCTCTGAAGACATCAAGGTGGCAGTGTGTTCCATTCCTAGGTGTGCATTTTCATGCCAGAGAGAGCCAGATCCTTGAGACAGCCTATAGCACTTACACCAAATGGCTTGGTCCATTGGGGCCGATTCCTGGAGGTTGGTTTGGTTGGTTTAAAAGAGGGGGGGAAGGGACCAAACTACGGGGTCATCGGTCCCTTGTTCATAATAAAACAATGCCACAAGTGTGACAATAAAACAGACGAGACATATAACACAAAACGGAAAGAAAGGAACAAAATAGGACAAGAAAACTACAGAGACGCTAGAAACAGAGGATAGTAAAACAAGATAGCAGATTACAGTGGCTCACCCACCACGAGAATAAAAAGGAGAAGTCAGTCTCACTGCAACACATTAAAACTTCCACCCTAAAAGCACTAGGGTGGAGGACACAGAGGGACAAATGACATGTGCTAAGACAAACATAGAAGTATAAAACCCACTCTCATGGACAAAACTGAAAACTAAAGCTGCTTTTGGGGCATTGTAGCCCAACACTGAAGGTAGGGAGCTGGGAAAGTTAAAAAGTCCACCGAAGAGCGGCTAAAAGCAGGCAGGCCAGCAAGAGGTGGACGACTGTCATTTGGGAGTCACAGTGTCACTGACAAGGGAACCTCCCCATCGCACCCCCCCCCCCCATCAGATTTAGTTATAAGTTGGCACAGTGGATAGACCTTAAAAACTGAACACAGATCAATCGGGTAAACAGGAAGAAGTTGTGTGGAACTATGAAAAAAATAAGCAAAATATACAAACTGAGTAGTCCATGCGCAAGATAGGCAACATCAAGGATAACTTAAGCATTGGTGCGCAGTGGTCCCGTGGTTAGCGTGAGCAGCTGCAGAATGATGGGTCCTTGGTTCAAATCTTCCCTCGTGCGAAAAGTTTATTTTTTTATTTTCAGAGAATTATCAAAGTTCAGGCACTCACACATAATCAACTTCGCTCTCCAAAATTCCAGGACATGTTCAGATTTGCTTGGACATATGCAGTATTTGACGGTCTACACACAGAAAAATTTGAAAAGATTTAAAACCTGTTTTGACAGAGCACAGGGAAAACTGTGCAACTGTGAAACTGTTGCATTCAATTGTTGCAGTCTATGTGACAAACTCTTATGTTTTCATCACTTTTTTGGGAGTGGTTATCACATCCACAAGAAAACCTAAATCGGGCAAGGTAGAAGAATCTTTTTACCCATTCGCCAAGTGTACAAGTTAGGTGGGTCGACAACATATTCCTGTCATCTGACGCACATGCCGTCACCAGTGTCGTATAGAATATATCAGACGTGTTTTCCTGTGGAGGAATCGGTTGACCTATGACCTTGCGATTAAATGTTTTCGGTTCCTATTGGAGAGGCACGTCCTTTCGTCTACTAATTGCACGGTTTTGCGGTGCGGTCGCAAAACACAGTCACTAAACTTATTACAGTGAACAGAGACGTCAATGAACGAACAGACAGACCATGACTTTGCGAAAATAAAGAAAAACTTTCTACTCGAGGGTAAGACTTGAACCAAGGACCTCTCGTTCCGCAGCTGCTCACACTAACCACGGGACCACAGTGCTCTTGAGCTCTCAACGTCCTTGATATTGCATATGTTCGCATGGACTACTCCGTTTGTATATTTTGCTTATTTTTTCATAGTTCCACACAACTTCTTCCTGTTTTCCCCGATTGATCTGTGTTAAGTTTTTAAGGCCTATCCACTGTGCCAACTTATAACTAAATCTGAGGGGGGTACGATGGGGAGGTTCCCTTGTGAGGTGGGTCCGTGGTGGGTCCATGTATGGCCAATGCGGAGCCGGCAGAGGACAACTGATTCCCTGAGAGAGGACCGCATGGAAGACTTCCACACATTCATAGTCTCCTTAATGATATGCAACTTGTTGAGCATGCTGTTATGCCATTCCGTCTCTCAAACCCGGAAAACCCTGCAGCGTAAGACAGAACGCAGGTCAGCTTCGGAGATGCCCATCTACAGAAGCTGTTTCTGCACCACCTGTTAGGCCAACCTGTCGGCAAGTTCATTGCCTGGGATTCCGACGTGTCCAGGGGTCCACACAAACACCACTGAACGACGGGACAGTTCCAGGACATAGATGGACTCCTGGATGGACGCTACCAGAGGATGGCGAGGGTAGCACTGGTCGATAGCTTGTAGGCTGCTCAATGAGTCAGTACACAGCAGAAATGATGCACCAGGGCATGAGCGGATGTGCTCAAGAGTATGGCAGCCAGCTCTGCAGTGAAAACACTGCAGCCATCTGACAAAGAGTGCTGCTCAATATGTCTTCTATGAACATACACAAAGCCTATGTGACCATCAGCCATCGAGCTGTTGGTTTAAACCACTTCAGAGCCCTGGAACACATCAAGAATCGAGAGTAAGTGACAGCGGAGAGCCGCAGGGTTAATGGAGTCCTTAAGGCCACATGAAGGGTCCAAACAAAGATGCGGCCGAGGCGTACACCATGTACACACACGTGATCGGACCGCAAGTAGAGGTGATAAAGGGAAGGACTCCAGTTAGGAGAGAAGGGACCGCACATGAACCACAATCGTTAGCCGCGACCTGGGCCACCAATGCAGGAGATGGACTACCACAGGCGGGAAAAGGAGACGGTAATTCGGATGCTCAGGAGAGCCACATATGTGTGCAACGTAACTGGCAAGCAGTTGTGCATGTCTGATCTGCAATGGAGGGACCCCAGCCTCAACCAGTACACTGGTCACCGGACTTGTAATAAAAGCTCCTGTTGCTAGTCGAACCCTGCAGAGGTGCACAGAGTCAAGTAAATGCAACGCTGAGTGTACTGCCAAATCATAAACCACACTCCCACAGTCAGTTTGGGATTGGACAAGGGCTCTGTAGAGCCGCAGCAGTGTAGAACGATCTGCACCCCAATTGGTGTTGCTCAGGCAACGGACGGCATTGACGTGCTGCCAGCACTTCTGCTTAAGCTGACGAAGATGAGGAAGCCAAGTAAATCGAGTGCCGAAAACCAGTCCTAAGAATCGATATGTCTCCACGGGTCCGGATGAATGGTACGACACTGACAGAAGTGCGTGACACACGACTCTGCAGCTGAAAACTGGAAGTCGTGGGCTAGAGCCCATGACTGCGCCTAGTGGATGCCTCCCTGTAGGCGAAACTCAGCAACACCAGTACTGGAGCAGCAGTACGAACTGCAGAAATCGCTTGCATACAGAGAAGGTGAGATGGAGGGCCCAACAGCTGCTGCTAGACTGTTAATGGCCACTAAAAATACAGACACTCTCAATTCAGAGCCCTGCAGGACTCCATTTTCCTGGATACGGATGGAACAGTGGGAGGCACCAACTTGGACATGGAAAGTACGGAGTGATAGGAAGTTTTGGATAAAAATCTGGAGCGGGCCCCGGAGACCTCCCTCATACAATGTGGCAAGGATATGATGTCGCCAGGTCGTGTTACATGCTTTTCGTAAATAAAAAAACAAGACGGCAACCAGGTGTTGCCATCTCAGAAAGGCTGCTTGGATGGCAGACTCATGGGACGTAAGATTATCAGTGGTAGAGCAACCCTGGCAGAAGCCGCCCTGACATGGAGCCAGTAGGCCACGTGACTTCAGGACCCAACCCAACCACCGACATACCGTACATTCCAGCAGCTTACAAAGAACATTGGTGAGGGTCATGGGCCGATAGCCATCCACATCAAGTGAGGTTTTACTGGGTTTCAGCACTGGAATGCTGGTGCTCTCCTGCCATTTTGATGGAAAGACGCCATCGCACCAGATCCAGTTGAAGACGACAAGGAGATGTCGCTTGTAGTCAGATGAGAGATGTTTAATCATCTGGCTGTGGATCCGGTCACGCGCAGGAGCTGTATCGGGGCAATATGCAGGGGCACTGAGGAGCTTCCACTCTGTAAATGAGGCATTATAAGATTCACTGTAGCATGTAGTGAATGAGAGGACGTTCCCTTCCAGCCATCATTTGAGAGTGCCAAAAGCTGGGGGGTAATTCTCCAACGCAGGGGCTCGAGCAAAGTGCTTGGAAATCATGTTTGCACTGGTAGATAACATGCCATTTATGTTAACACCAGGAACACATGTTGGGGTCTGGTAACTGAGAAGACGTTTGATCTTTGCCCAGACTTGGGAAGGTGATGTATGGCACCCAATGGTGAAGACTTATCTCTCCCAACACTCCTGCTTCCGTCATTTGACAAGTTGGCGAATGTGGGCACGGAGCTGATTAAAGGCTATGAGGAGCTCCAGGGAAGGGTGCCACTTATGCCACTGTAGAGCTCGCCGACGTTCCTTAATGCTTCAGCGACTTCCGGCAACCACCAAGGGACTGCCTTATGCCTCGGGCACCCTAAAGAATGAGGGATCGCGTTTCCTGCTACAGAAACAATTGTGGTCACCTGCTCAACCATCACATCGATGTTACCATGTGGGGGAGATTCAACAGTGACAGCAGAGGTGAAAACTTTTCAATCTGCCTTGTTTAAAGCCCATCTGGGTAGGCGTCTGTGGGCCTGACGCCGGGGCAGTGACAGGAAGATGGGGAAGTGGTCACTACCACACAGGTAGTCAAGTGCTCTACAGTAGATAGATGGGAGAAGTCCTGGGCTGCAAATAGATAAATCAATGGCTGAGTAACTATCATGAGCCACACTGAAATGTGTGGTGGCCCCAGTATTTAAGAGGCAGAGGTCCAACTGAGACACAAAAGTTTCGACATCTCTGCCTCTGGCAGTGAGCACAGTGCCACACCACAAGGGGTTATGGGAGTTAAAATCTCCCACAAGTAGGAAAGGTTTAGGGAGTTGATCAATCAGTGCAGTTAATACATTCTGGGGTACTGCACCATCTGGAGGAAGATATTCATTGCAGACAGTTATATCCTGTGTTGTCCTTATTCTGACAGACACAGCTTCAAGAGGGGATTGAAGGTGCACAGGTTCACTACAGACCGAGTTTAGGACATAAACGCAAACTCCACCTGACACTTGATTACAATCACTACGGTTCCTGCAGTATCCCTTATAGCAGCAGAGGGCAGGGGTCCACATTGCCGGGAACCAGGTTTCCTGGAGGCAATGCAGAAAGCAGGCGTAAAGCTTAACAGTTGCCGTAGCTCAGCCAGGCGGTGGAAAAAACTGCCGCAATTCCACTGGTGGATGACGTCATCATGAGACTGGTAAGCCATGGAACATTCAATGACATAGTTTACACCTCAAAGTCACCTGCTGCCACTGACTTATTGCCTGAGCAGTCTATATCCATTGTGTTTGAGGGTCTGGCGAGATCTAGGTCCTCAGCGGACACCAAAATCTCCACCCCATCCTCAGACACAGAGCTTGTAGGTAGCGGTGGTGTGGGTACCACAGCAATTTCCTTGGTCTTAGGGGTTTTCTTTTTGGATTTCTCTCACTGCTCCTTGGGTTTCCCTGGCTGGGAGGACTTCACTGGCTCAGTTTCCGGGACTGAGGGTGACAGTGAAGCCCTACGACCAGCTGCTTTTGGGATCTTCAGCCACTGACGGGTGTCATATTTCCTAATAGCAGAAACCTGGGAAGGGAGTGACCCAAGGGACCCCTTCCTAGTAAGAGAATCCGAGGAAGACTTACGCTTCTCCAGTTTAGAAGTGGGGACGGACGTCCCCGATGGTTGGGGGGTGGGGAGTGTTGCTCCCGAAGTAGGTGGTGCAGTAGCAACGGGGAGGGAAATGCCCCCCCCCCCCCACCAGCAATAGAGCAGGTGTAGTCTTCCGACTCCGAGAGGTGACTCGGGTTGGTGGAGCTTATGGTGCCAGAACTGTTGTAGCAGCAGCATAAGACGATGTCATACGCACAGGATGCAGGCGTTGAAAATTTTCTCTTACCCTCAGTGAAGGTCAGTCAGTCCAAGGTTCTTGTACTCCATGATTTTCCTTTCTTTCTGGTGAATCCTGAAGTATGGTGAGCAAGGCAAATGGTGCTCTCCAGAGTTGACACAGATGGGAGGCGGGGCACATGGAGTATTGAGATGTGATGGGTGTCCGCAATCTTGACATGTGACGCTGGGAGTACAGCAAGAAGACATATGGCCGAACTTCCAGCACTTGAATCACCGCATCGGGGGAGGGATATAGGGTTTTACATCACAGCAGTAGACCATCACCTTGTACCTTCTGGGGCAATTATCACATTCAAAGGCCAAGATGAAGGCACCAGTGGCAACCTGATTATCCCTCAGACCATGGTGGACACACCAGACGAAATATACACCTCGCCGTCTAAATTGGCGCGCAGCTCATCGCGAGACTGCAAAAGGAGGTCCCTGTGAAATATGATACCTTGGACCATATTTAAGCTCTTATGGGGCGTGATGGTTACAGAAACATCCCTCAGCTTGTCACAACCAAGTAACACCCATAACTGGGCAGAGGATGTTGTTTTGATCAAGACTGATCCAGATCTTATTTTGGACAAGCCCTCCACCTCCCCAAACTTGTCCTCTAAATGCTCAACAAAAAGCGGAGGCTTTGTTGTCATGAAAGATTCCCATCAGCTCTCGAACATACAAGGTACTGGGGTGAATATGATCTGCTGCCATCCTTAGCCTGACGTTCCTCTCATGGTGTGGCAAGGGAGGGGAATGATTTGCGGCCATACTTCTGTGCATTGAACTGAGCTCGTGAATGCTTAGAGACTGCTGATGTTTCACCACCAGCAAGGGATGATGGATTACGTATGCTTCATCGTGTGTCATCCCCCCTGATGCCACCCATTCCCACCAGGAGCCCTCCCCACAGGCTCCACCCAGCCGCAGCAAAGGCCACCTGGCAGGATGGCCACTGCCGGGAGTCCCAATGCCCCAGGGGGATGGGCATCTACCCCTTGTCATATGTGAGGAGTTAACGGTGCAGGCATCAGCAGAGCAATCCCTGTGTGGTCAGGGGGCTACAACCAACAGGGTACATGGCGGCCCCACCACAACGCACTGGCTACCATGCTGGATATCAGGTGCAAAGAAGTCCAGGGTCATCGTCGACACGTAAAGCGACACCGCATAGTGCTTGGTGGAAAACACACCCAGGAAGGTGCCCTCACCCAAGAGACAGAGAATGCGACGACGAGAACGTGGGCTAAAAATCTCAATGCACGATGGACACAATGCACCATGTAAGGTGCCCTTCCCCAACTGGCTCACTCTTCTGGAAAATTTTGAAGAATGGAGGTCAAACCCTACAGAGGACTATCTCATAAAGGCCGAAACGTGTGGACTCCTTTTAATCGGCTCTTACAACAGGAAGGAATACTTCGGGCCTATTCTAACCCCCGGACCTGCAGGGGGGCCAATTCCTGAACAGTTGTTCAAAGGTGGGTTGGATCACTGAACTAAATGCCAATGACTGAGGTGACACAGAGATTTTCAGCACCTGTCGAGCCAAAAGGATACGTCACCGAATCCATGGTGGTGGTTCACCAGCCTCTGCACACAGACTCTGAACTGGGCTGGTCTGAAAGGCTCCAGTCGATATCAGAATGCCTTCATGGAGGACAGCATATAACATCTGGAGGTAAGAAGGACGGGCTGCCATAGTCTAAGCGTGATTGAATAAATGTCCTATAAAACTGAAGGAGGCAAGACCTGTCAGCTCCCCATGTTTTTCCGCCAAGGCATTTCAAAATATTCAACAACCGGAAGCCCTCTGTTCGTAGGTCTTTCAGGTGTGGGAGCCAAGTTAATTTTGAGTCAAATAATAAACCTAAAAAGGTGCACAGTGTCTCCAAAACTGTAAAATATGGTCCCCCATTGTAAGCACTGGTTGGTTAAAACTCCAACGAGCAAGGTTAAAATTGACGCACATAGTCTCCTCAGGAGAGAACCGAAAACCAGTTGTCTGGGCCCATATTTACAGCCTCCTAATGGTCAGCTGTAGCTGCCTCGTCATCCACAAACATAGAGCATTTGATAGGGCTCCTGACTGTGGAGGCACACCACTCTCCTGAACATAGCAATCAGACATGGCATCGCCAATGCGGTAAAGAAAACACCAGTCCCTGAGAAAGGATTGGATCAAAAGTGGCAGGCGTCAAAGTAGGTCCCATTCATGAAGTTGGTGAAGGATGTTGTACCTCTATGTAGTGTCATGTGCTTTTTCAAGGTCAAAAAACACACAAACCAAACACTTTCGGTGTAAGAAGGACTCTTGTATCGCCGTCTCCAGTAGAATTAATTTGTCAAGGGTGGAATGGTAGTGCCTGAAACTGCACAGGGAATGGCTCAGGTAACCTCGGGATTCAAGCAGCCAGACGAGGCTGCAGTTGACCATACGTTCAAGAGTCTTACCCATACAACTGGTAAGGGCGACACTCCGATAACTGTTACTGTTACCGGGTACTGTCCATCAAACCAGATATGATTGAAACAAGAGAGCTGCCCTTTCACTTCGATGACGAAGCATGGCATAATGGATCTCATCAGGTCCTGGAGCAGTGTCTCTGGCTGCAGACAAAGCGGATTCCAGTTCCCACACCGAGAATGGAAGGTTGTAGACTTCCTCATTAAATGACAAGAAATTGAGCTTCCTCATCTCTGCAGTCCAACAGAATACCTGAACAGCAGGAGCTCGTCTGGATGACGTAGTAACAGTAAAGAAGTGTTCAGCTAAAACGTGAGCCATGTCTTCCGGCATGTCCACAAAGAACACATTATTTGACAAGGCCGTAAGGGGATGTGTACTACCCCTGCCTGAAATCCGTCATATTGATTCCCAAACTTGTGCAGAGGAAGTGGACCAGTTAATGGAAGTTGTGAATTCCCTCCAGGAAGCCCTCTTCTGTTCTTTGATCACTCGCCTTGCATATGCTCTCACAGACCTGAAGGCATCAAGACTGACTGTGGTTGGACAGTGGTTGAAGTTCCGCAGAGCTGTCCGTCTGGCCCTGATTGCCAATCACCTGAGGTGGTTACTAGACCTGGGGCTGGACTCTGCGGCAGCCCTTTGGATCTCACGAGTGATATGGGCCACTGCCTCCTATGCACAATCCTTTTGTTCCAAAACAGCCTGTCAACTGTACTGTAACCAATTTGCCCTCTGTATCATCCACCTGCATGGTCTCCTGTTGGCCACCATCCTAGTCGGCAGATGGATCCACAATGGAAAGTGGTCACTAGACTGTAAATCTGGAGGCACTTCCCACTGAACTGAGTCTGCAATAGCTGGGTGACAAAAACAAAGGTCAATAGCTGTAGCTGTGGAAAAGTGAGTTATCTGACCTGCATTCAGAAGGCAGATATTCTCAGAATGGACGAGTCACTCGATCATCCGACCCCTGGAGCAGGTAATAGCTGAGCCCCACAGCACATTGTGGGCATTGAAGTCCCCCACAAGGAGGAGTGGGTGTGGGAGCGCCTGGAAGAGGTCTGCCAGCGTGTCTGCATCCAAAGCATCTTTGGGGGGCTGGTACAAAGAACACACTGTGATATTAAAGGGTGCGAGAACTTTCACAGCAATTGCTTGCATGGTCGTGGTAAGAGGGACAGGAGAGGAGTGGCATTTGTCATCACGGAAAATAGCTACTCCACCTTTAGCCCTGTCTCCAGTAGTATTGTCCTTCCCGTATAGATGGTAGCCCCATAATGCAGGTGTATCTGTGACTTTAAGATGTGTTTCTTGTAAGCAGATGCAGAAAGGTTTATCCTATACCAGTAGCTGCATTGCTTCCAAATGTGAACAACATCCATTTACATTCCACTGCAACACAGAAGTCCCTGTAGAAGCCATTGGTTAGCGATGGTTGTTCTTTTCTTTCTTCCTCGGAGGTGGTGATCTACCGGGGAGGTCAGGGGGAACGTTAGCTAGTTCCTTGCTCTCTGGTTCCTCCGAATGGCAGTCCCTATATTCAACAGCATAGTCCCCATCAGAAAGGGAGAGAGCTCACCAAGCCGAAGGTTTAACTACTGCTTTCTTGGACTTAGAACCACTTTTCGAAGGGCAGTTTTCTTTACTGACAGGAGGAGGTGGTTGCCTGGATTGCGGGAATAGCTTAGCTTAGTTGGCTTCTGATGTTGGGAAGTGATATGTGGCTTAGGTGGTAAGTCTATTGCTGACAGCTTCTGAACGACATCAGTTGCAAATGGAGCATTTCCCCCACAGGTACATCAACAAGTACATGAGCTCGTACTTGAATCTGTGGTCTGAGTTTGTGTGGAGGTATCACGCTTAGCAATTGGTGTCTACATCTACATCTACATCCATACTCCGCGAGCCACCTGACGATGTGTGGTGGAGGCTACCTTGAGTACCTCTATCGGTTCTCCCTTCTATTCACGTCTCGTATTGTTCGTGGAAAGAAGAATTGTCGGTATGCCTCTGTGTGGGCTCTAATCTCTCTGATTTTATTCTCATGGTCTCTTCGCGAGATATACGTAGGAGGGAGCAATATACTGCTTGACTCCTCGATGAAGGTATGTTCTCGAAACTTCAACAAAAGCCCGTACCGAGCTACTGAGCGTCTCTCCTGCAGAGTCTTCCACTGGAGTTTATCTATCATCTCCGTATCGCTTTTGCGACTACTAAATGATCCTGTAACGAAGCGCACTGCTCTCCGTTGGATCTTCTCTATCTCTTCTATCAACCCTATCTGGTACGGATCCCACACTGGTGAGCAGTATTCAAGCAGTGGGCAAACAAGTGTACTGTAACCTACTTACTTTGTTTTTGGATTGCATTTCCTTAGGATTCTTCCAATGATCCTCAGTCTGGCATCTGCTTTACTGACGATCAACTTTATATGATCATTCCATTTTAAATCACCCCTAATGCCTACTCCCAGATAATTTATGGAATTAACTGCTTCCTGTTGCTGACATGCTACTTTCTTTCTATGTATTCGCAGCACATTACACTTGTCTACATTAAAATTCAATTGCCATTCCCTGCACCATGCGTCAATTCGCTGCAGATCCTCCTGCATTTCAGTACAATTTTCCACTGTTACAACCTCACGATATACCACAGCATCATCCGCAAAAAGCCTCAGTGAACTTCCGATGGTATCCACAAGGTCAATTATGTATAGTGTGAATAGCAACAGTCCTACGACACTCCCCTGCGGCACACCTGAAATCACTCTTACTTCGGAATACTTCTCTCCATTGAGAATGACATGCTGCGTTCTGTTATCTAGGAACTCTTCAATCCAATCACACAATTGGTCTGATAGTCCATATGCTCTTACTCTGTTCATTAAACGACTGTGGGGAACTGTATCGAACGCCTTGCGGAAGTCAGGAAACACGGCATCTACCTGGGAATCCGTGTCTATGGCCCTCTGAGTCTCGTGGACGAATAGCGCGAGCTGGGTTTCCCACGACCGTCTTTTTTGAAACCCATGCTGATTCCTACATTTCCAGTCTCCAGAAAAGTCATTATGCTCGAACATAATACATGTTCCACAATTCTACAACAGATAGACGTTAGAGATATAGGTCTATAGTTCTGCACATCTGTTCGACGTCCCTTCTTGAAAACGGGGATGACCTGTGCCCTTTTACAATCTTTTGGAACACTACGCCCTTTTAGAGACCTATGGTACACCGCTGCAAGAAGGGGGGCAAGTTCCTTTGCGTACTCTGTGTAAAATCGAACTGGTATCCCATCAGGTCCAGCGGTTTTTCCTCTTTTGAGCGATTTTAATTGTTTCTCTATCCCTCTGTCATTTATTTCGATATCTACCATTTTGTCATCTGTGCGACAATCTAGAGAAGGATAGCAGTGCAGTCTTCCTCTGTGAAACAGCTTTGGAAAAAGACATTTAGTATTTCGGCCTTTTGTCTGTCATCCTCTGTTTCAGTACCATTTTGGTCACAGAGTGTCTGGACATTTTGTTTTGATCCACCTACCGCTCTGACATAAGACCAAAATTTCTTAGGATTTTCTGTCAAGTCAGTACATAGAGCTTAAGGACTGATGCTAAATAAGTAGCAAAAAACAGTTGTTGCGTAGCTTTGAAAGCTTTTTTAGTTTCACAATAGGGTATGCATCTCTTTACTTTCAACTCCTGAATTTTCCTTTCCTCGTTGTAAACCCCACAGAATCCTTGGAGCAGTTTACACATTTCGGAGGAAGTGTACAAGAAGTGCCTGACTCGTCAGCGGAGCCTCCACAATTTCCACACATAGCCTTCCCGTTACACCCCATAGTGGTATGGCCAAATCTGTGACACTTGTAACATCGCATGGGGTTAGGAACAAACAATGAAAGTGTTACGGCACACTAATGCCCAGTTACTATAATTTGGAGACTGACCAACCAAGTTCTTTGAGGAGTGGGTGTAGGTGCTGCCCGACGGTACACCCCTCCCGTCAGTAGTAGTAGTTTCATGAGACAGTTCCATAGGGATCCCACAAAACGCTAGGGAAACAACAGTCAACCCAGGCAGAGCCCTGCGTGCCTAAGCCATGGGGGGGGGGGGGGGGGGGGGGGGCGGTGGCGGCAGGGGCCCTAGAGGTTGCCTGCTAAAGACCGTTTTACCTCTACAGCCATTCACCTCCTCAGCACATAGCACACCTTGAGGTTGAGGCATTTTTTTATAGAGGTGTGTACCTTCGTTGCAGTCCAGGTGGTGAAGCCAAGATCCCTGTTCTCCGAAACACACAACATTCCACCGGTGCACCGCACAGTGCTCGCTGAAGTATGACCAGAGCTTAGAGTGACAGAGGACTGGTGGCTCAGGAAGCGAAGCCTGTACTCAGCAAATGAATGCTGAACCCAAGGGGGCTGGTGCCATAACAAACATGACTGAGGGCGATCACCACAAATTCTGCGGTAAATACACTGCACCCATTCAACAGCGAGTGTTGTTCACTAAACCTTGCATGGGTGCAGGCAAAACCAGTTCATCCACCATCCCTAGAGCAATCAGTGTATACCACTTCCGAACATGGAAATGTATCAAGGATGGCCAGGAACAGATGGTTAAAAACCATGGAGTCCACAGAGTCTTTCAGTCCAAAGGATAGGTTGAGACAGATCTGAGGATGGCGTACACACCATGCAGGCATACGTAATTGCTCCCTGGAAAGAGGCGACAGTGTGGCAATTTGGAGTTAAGAGCAGAGACATTGTATGTCAACTACGATTGTGACTCCAGTCCTGGGCGTCTGTTCCAGTATGCGGGTCTCCCTACAGGGAGAAAGGACACAATAGTACGAATGTACCGGGTATACATAAAGTCCGGAAACACTTTCAATTATTTATCGCGCAGTTGCAAACTTGGTGAGTTCAGGTGCGGAGCAAGCTTTTTGTGTGCTAGAGTTCTACAAAAACAAGTGTGCTGCAGTTGTTCAACGGATGTTTAGAACCAAGTACGGTAAGAAGCCACCAACGGAAGGACATTTACCACTGGCACAACAAATTCGTTATGATGTGTCTGGCAATGATTAGCAAATGTCCCAGTGTGAGTGAAGTGAATGTGGAGCGCATACGAGGGATATTCATAAGGAGTCCAAAGAAATCAGTGTGTTGTGTATCCTGTGAACTCGAAATGGCTCCAATGAAAGTGTGGAAAGTCCTGTGACAGAAGCTGTCTATGAAACCATTCAAGTTGGAGCTAGTGCAGAAGCTCAATGCTGACGAAAAAGACAAGCATTTTGAGTTTTGTTCACAGGTGGAACAACTGAATGAGGATGGGGATGGCATTGTTGATCGCTTAATTTTTAGTGATGAAGCCACTTTTCACACTACTGGGGAAGTGAACAGGCATAACTGGCAAATCTGGGGTACCAAGCATCCACACTAATGCATTGAATTTGAGTGCGATGTTTTTTGTGCCATGTCATGTCGAAAACTATATGGGCCATTCTTCTTCACCAAGAGCACTGTCACTAGATATTCCTACGTGGACATGTTGCAGCAATGGCTGATGCCTCAAATGCAACTGGACTCTCCATTCATCTTTCAGCAGGATGGGGCTCCACCCCAGTTTCATCGTGAAGATCATGGGTACCTGAACACGGAAGCTACCGCAACAATGGATCAGCCGTGCTACAGAAGGGGACAGCTGTTTCATGAAATGGCCTCCCCGATCACCAAATCTCACTGTGTTACTTCTTTCTGTGGGGACACATTCAAGCTCTGGTGTATGTACTGCCTGTACCATGTGATGTAGCAGAGCTCTGGGAGAGAATACGGGAAGCGATTGCCACAGTCTACGATGACATGCTGTGACGGAATTCGATTGCCATATTGACATCTGCTGGGTCACTCATGGTTCACATATCGAATGTTTGTAAAAAAAACCTCTTCAAAATGCAATATGTATGACATCTGTAAAATGTTTAGTTCTTGTGCAATAAATAATGGAAAGTGTTTCCAGATTTTATGTACACCCTGTATATCACATAGTTGAGCAGCAGTAGTTGGTGCCTGATCTATATTGGTGGGCCCCAGCTCTGTGAGTAGGCTGTTCACAGAGCAGTTCAGGCCCCACAACACTGTATTGATTCTAGCATCCGCAATGCTGATGGCAATGCCAAGCCATATACCAGAATGCCATAATCAACATGTGACAGGATCACAGCTTTGCAAAACTGCAAGAGTGTAGAGCTGTCTGCACCCAAGACAATGTTACTGGTGCTACTAAGAATATTAAGGTGTGACCAACACATTCCCTTAAGATGGTGAAGATGAGGAAACCACATAAACTGAGCTTCAAAGACCAGTAAAAAAGTCCCAAAAAGTGATAAGACTCCACCACAATGGACAATTGGTTGTCGAGGTAGAGTTTGATTTATGGATAGACAATATGAAGGCGTCGGGAGTGCGTGACACATCTTGGTGGCTCAATACTGGAAGCCACAAGTGAAAGCCAGAGTGTGTTCCTTTTGTACGGCATCCTGCATTTGGCGTTCAGCATCTCCCACGGTGAAGGAGCAATAGTATATGAAAAAAATTGCTTGCATACACGGAGGGTGGCACTTTTTTCTTTTGAAGACAGTGCAGTGAACAGGATGAATAGTGCTCCCACAGTTGATACACAAATGGGAAGACAGTGGCACAAGGAGCATTCATGTGCAACTGACATCCTCAGTCCCTACAGACGGCGCTAGCATTACAACATGAAGACAGGTGCCGAAATCTCATGCATTTGAAGCACTGCATGGAATGGGGAACATGGGATTTCACACTGGATCAATACACCATCAGCTTGGTCTTTTCACACAATGAGTTGCCTTCAAAGGCCAAGGTTAAGGTGCCAGTATCAACACTGCTGTCTTTAGGTTCCCACTGGACATGATGATCGAAATGCACACCCTGTCACCCCAAATTGGCATATAGCTCATCAGTCTGTAAAAGGAGGTTGTGGTGGAAAATGATACCTTGTATCCTATTAAGGTTGTTATGGGAGGATGATATCTATAAGAACATCACTGTTGTAATCAGAACTGAACCACTTTTGATTTTTGAAACGACTGCTTCTTTCCATAACCTGTCCTCAACAAATTCAACAAAGAATAATGGTTTTGTGGTCAAAAAGGAATCTCTGTTGGTCCTAGAGCAAACTAGTTGTGTGGGGAGTATTCCTCCCCTTCCCTTTTAGCCCTACATTCTTCCCATGACATAGCCATGGAAGGACATGTTGTGGGTTATATTTCTCCACATCGTAGTAATTGTTTCTATCCAAGTAGTTCTTTCGTTCTTTCTTTCTCAAGAGACTGCAGCACATGAAAGTTTGATCTGCTTCATTTGCGAATCATCCGCCTTAGTGCCACCAACTCCGAGTGAGGCTCACCGTCCGGGCACCACCCAGCCACAGCAATGGTAACTTGGCTGGTTACCCATTGACTGAAGGACCCATGCCCCAGCCATGATGGGCACATACTTCTTGACATAAGTGGGTAATTTTCACCTCAAGAAGCAATAGTAGTGTGAGCCCTGAGTGGTCCGGGGGCTGCCACCATGCCGGTATTTTATGACCCCCCCCCCCCCCCCACAAAAAAGGAATGGCCTTTTGGTGTAGTACTTTTGCTAGGAATCAAGGGGTGCAAAGACAGAATGTACACTGCACTGGATGATCTTCCCTGCACGATCTGCATGTCTAAAATTTTGGAATGGTAGGTCAAACCCAACAATGTGGACCATATCGTGAAGGACGGAAAGTTGTCAAAAGTGCCAGAAGGGAGAAAAAAATGAGTGTCCAAAATAATAAACCAAACTGAAGCATGATCGGCACCAAGAAGACCACTCAATGGAAAGGCAGATGGGAAAAAAGAACAGTAGGATAAATTTGCAGCACAGAAATGGAAGTTGTGTTGCAAGGGCTGGGGGCCCTGTGGTGGTCACACAAATACTCTCAAAAGAGATGTAAGCCCCCTGGGGGAAGGACAGTGTTCCACAGAACTAACAAAGGTGGTTGTTCACAAGGACTACTTTCATGGAGTGATCACCTACAGTTACACATTTTGGGTCAGACATGCAGTGAAGTGAAATATGACCAAATCACAAGCACTGGAAGCACCTCATGGGTGGTGGGACATTAGGTTTCAATGTCACATATGTACACAATTATTAACTTCTTCCAGGAGGACATTCCCTTCAAAGGTATTCAGGCACTTGTACCTATTCCATTATCCTCAGGACCTTTATGGACACATTGGACAAAATGTATGTCTTGCCTCTCAAGATTGGAATTCATTGAATCAAATTCAAAGCCTTGTGCAGGGTGATGGTTCACTCATGTGTCACCCACCCAGATGTTCACATGCCTGAAGAGCTGTAGATTGTCCAGCAGAAGAGACTTTGATCAATAGCAATCCATTGCACATTTTTCCAACTAACCCAACTTCTCTACATTTATCATCAATATGTTCCACAAAAAATAATGGTTTTGTCGCAGTAGAAATTTCCCCATCCGTTCAAGTGCTACTGTGCTCTATTGAATACATTTTTCACTCCTAGATGTTTGACTTTTCCTCCTTTCCATGTTGTAGCCAGGACAGGGAAAGCAGTAGGGTTGTAACTGTCTGGGCTGAGGTTTCAATTCCTGTCATCCACACCGTTGCCACCTATTCCAACCATGGGCTCTCCCCATGAGCATCACCCAGCCGCATCAAAGACCATCTTGCACAAGGGCCATTGCCTGGAGTTCTGGCACCTCATGATGACAGGCATCTACTTCTTGGCATGTGTGGGGAGCAAGCACCTCAGGCATCAGCAGTGTGATCCATGTGTTTTCAGGAGATTCAACCAAAAGGCTACATACTGACCCCACAACTATTGGCTACTGCACTGGCTTTGAAGTGCACATAACAGGCTATGCAGGTACTGTGCACAGATGATATGCAACACTGCATGCAGTATGTGCTGTATAAGGTGTACTTCCCTAGTCGGTCCACACTTCAGAAAAGCTCAAACCCGGAATGGGATCACAAATTACCTCAGCTAAAATGTAGTGAATGAAAGAATATTCCAAAAATGGAAGGCAAAATGCAGTAACCAAGTCAACATCAAAGTACGCCACCATGAGAATGAGAGAATGAGAAGGAAAGATAGTGAGAAATGAGAGACTGCAGCACAGGAAATTCTTGACCTTGTGAGTGGTCATGTTTCTTCCTCCTTAAAGCTGTGCTGATGTGGAGAATATTCATTATCTTAGAACACCTAGTGTAGATGTTCCAGCTCCTTTGCAAGGCTGTATCTATCAGATACCACATGCACGGTGCACCAATATTCGAAAGACGCCCATAGTTTGAAAAGGGTGGTGAAAGCTAGATGCCTGGAAATACAGTGCCTTACAAATTGGCTTATGGTAAACAGAATGCCCCCAGTAACCAATCTGCTTTCCATCTGACCAAGATGTCGAGAAACAGCAAGCGGCTGCTCTTCTCCAGTTTCATACTAAATGTGATATTATCATGGATTGAATTCAACTGCTGAAAAAATTGAGACATTCCTTCTTCACTTTTGGTTTAAGTTTTCCCAAATCAAGTGCCCTCTCCTTAAAGTCTTCCATATAAAAAGTTTGGCACTAGAGGGAGGAGAGGACTATCCACACTAACACAGTCTATTTGCTCAAAATATCCACTGCTGAATAAAAGGTAGGTTGAGGAAAGGGCATGACAAAATAGCACATATCAGCTTTGAACTTACTGCTGATTACTAGCAATGAACCTATGAGAGGGATCTTAGTGAAGAGTGAGACAACACGGAGATTTACTAATAAGTCTGATTCACTGATTCATAATGAGTTCAGTTTATTGAGAAAGTCACCAGAGTTGTGAACATGATGCAAGCATTTCCCCACAAAATCTCTCACAAGGAGAACGCGGCAAGTGTCACAACCCAATTTTCCAAAAGCTTTGCTCAGCGGAAGAGGATTCATAATAAATAAACACGTCTCAGTTTACCCGTAGATACTCAACTGTTTCTGAGAAAATGATGGTTGAAGTTTTCAGTGTAATTTACATGCCTTTCAGTGCATGCCAATGTCAGCTGAAATGGTGGCACAGTATTTAGTGCCATGACCTCTCACTTTTGGGCCTATGTTCAAAACCCAATTGTTTTTATTTTATTTATTTATTTCATTTATCTATGCTTGTCCATAGAAGGTAACTTACACCAGTGTTTCTTATCAAGTTCGGGAATGCAAGGGTGTTATATTAATTGCAAAATTACAACTGGGTTTCAAAATAAGAGTCACACACTTACTGTATAATACACGCACATGTGGTACTTTCATAGGTTATGGTTCAAATGGCTCTGAGCACTATGCGACTTAACTTCTGAGGTCATCAGTCGCCTAGAACTTAGAACTAATTAAACCTAACTAACCTAAGGACATCACACACATCCATGCCCGAGGCAGGATTCGAACCTTTCATAGGTTGCAATAGTTTTAGATTCTCATAGTTATATTTCAGTCTTATATCAATTTTTATATTTTATTCTTATGTTTATTCTTCAGGAAGATTTGGTGCATTCCCTTGGATGATACCGTTCATAGAAATATTCGAAACACAGAAATTCTGAACACTCTGCACATAATCTGAGGGCAGGTTTACTACAGAGACATTTCTTCGTACGTATCTTACTCGAGAAAGAAATGTCGTTAACATTGCTGAAGATTTCATGCATTGGCAATAATTTTGTGGCGAACCACACATAACAAATCACTTTACTGAACACTGGTGCTTGCAATCGATTATGAATTAAGATGCACAACAGGAATTTCACCGAAAACCATTTCAAATAATTTTCTCATTCATTTATTATTACTTTTTATACCAGATGTACAGTTAGTAGATGAACAAGGATAGTATTATTTCAATATACATCAGAAAAAAATTTGTGTAATAATCTTCCAGGGACATGGATAGATAAATGAAAAACAAAATAGTAATAATCAGATTTCAAACACAAGGTACAGAAGTGTGGAGCTGGGACACTAGCCACTGTGCCACCATTTTGGCTGAATGATTTACCCACTACAAGGCACATAAAGTATCTCAAAAACTTTGATTGTCATTTTCGCAGAAACGGTCGAGTATCTACAGATAAGCCGAGACATGTGTTTGCTTATTGTGACTCGTCTTCCACTGACTGAAATTTCTGGGAAATCAGGTTATGGCACTTTTTGTGTTCTCCTCGTCAGTAATAATGCAAGGTGTGTTGCTAAATCATATGTCACAGTGCCAATATTGCTCATAAAACATTATGTGGGAAAAAATTAAGGGTGCTATGCATTAAGCAGTGTAATTTGTGTGCCACCTTCTCATTACATGGTCTGGACTTCACACTTTCAATCTTTCATGTGTTTGGAGTAAATGTTGATGCATATGGGCCATACCATGCCAAGTGGTCTAGAGGTTCCCACATGAACATCATCGATTTTGATGAAATTTTGTATGAGCAATCACACATGTTCCCAATGAATATCGATAAAGTTTCATGATTATGATCATTAATTCATTATTTCCAGAGATGTACTCATTTGTTTGATTCCATAACACACCTATCAAAAGTGCATCCATGAGCTTTCACCAAATTTGACATATAATATCTCTGGCAATATTTGCTTGAAAGAAACAAAACTACATCATTTTGTACATTTTTTGCACTCTCTTAATTGAAATATTATTATTATTATTTCTTTCTTTTCTCAGACGTTATGTCTGGTCAAAAATGGAAAGTGACGCGGACCTTGATCAAGCATGACTTCCTTTTAACTGTACGGTATATGTTATATTGCGTTTAGGAACTTTCGGGTAATTGAACATGTATCAATAATTACAGATTTCTGTAGTTGTATATATAAGTTTGGATGTAGCTGTATTGCATTGATGTACTGGTGGATACTGCGTGGTATGACTCCTGTAGTTGAAAGTATAATTGGTATAATGTCAACTTTATCCTGATGCCACATGTCCTTGACTTCCTCAGCCAGTTGGATGTATTTTTCAATTTTTTCTCCTGTTTTCTTTTGTATATTTGTTGTATTGGGTATGGATATTTTGATTAGTTGTGTTAATTTCTTCTTTTTATTGGTGAGTATGATGTCAGGTTTGTTATGTGGTGTTGTTATATCTGTTATAATGGTTCTGTTCCAGTATAATTTGTATTCATCATTCTCCAGTACATTTTGTGGTGCATACTTGTATGTGGGAACGTGTTGTTTTATAAGTTTATGTTGTAAGGCAAGCTGTTGATGTATTATTTTTGCTACATTGTCATGTATTATTATTATTATTATTATTATTATTATTATTTGGTCTTTAAATATGTCTGCTTATGTCTGTGTATGTGTGTGTGTGTGTGTGTGTGCGCGCGCGCGCGAGTGTATACCCGTCCTTTTTTCCCCCTAAGGTAAGTCTTTCCGCTCCCGGGATTGGAATGACTCCTTACCCTCTCCCTTAAAACCCACATCCTCTCGTCTTTCCCTCTCCTTCCCTCTTTCCTGATGAGGCAACAGTTTGTTGCGAAAGCTTGAATTTTGTGTGTGTGTTTGTGTGTCTATCGACCTGCCAGCGCTTTCGTTCGGTAAGATTAGATTAGATTAGATTAGATCATCTTTGTTTTTAGATATATTATTATTATTAATTCTGTTGTAAAAAAGAACACTAAAAATGTGAAATTTAACTTTGTATATCTCTGGAAGTAATTGCGGGATACACCTGAAACCTTGCTGGTAATAACTTACCCTTACAAATTTCATTCTCCTACTGCTTTCCAGTAGTTCGCAAACTGAGGGCTAAGTTGACGATTCTTCTAAATACCACCAAAAAATGGCTATTTGTTGCCATATTTACAAAAAAGGGTTTTTGGAAATCTTTTTTCACTGTGTTCATTAGAAAGACCATGTTACAACAGTATTTGGTTTTGCAATGCAACATATAAGGCCCTAAAAAACAATGACAAGGTGGAGTTGCACTAAAAATTGGCCACATTCCACTGCAACTTTTATTATGTTCTACAACTGTTTAGTATTCCCTGGGTAATCTTGTATCAAAAGTCTTGGTGACTAGGAAGTGAGGTAAAGTCTGAACAACCTGAAAAACTCCAGAAAGACATGTATTTTGTCATGACTCATTGTGACACATTTCAGTCTGTTCTGCTATACCAACAGAATCAAACTGATTATACACTTCATAATTTAACTGTGCATCACCAAGGCAGTGGATATCATGGCAACACAATAGTTGCTTAACAGCTGCAGCACACATCATCTAAATAACCTGCAGGCTTTACACCACTGCCAAACTGTGTAAATTTTGGTGAAGTTCACAACAGTCTTCCTAACTTTTTTTTGGAATGGATTCATGTTATGGACAATTAGCCTTTTAATTCTGGCTTAAGGTATAGCATTCTTGAAGTTAGTATAGTTTGCAGTTCATGTGGAACATTAGTGTACACATGAAAAATTGTATAAATGTGTTGGTATGGTCCATGGTGGATTATACCAGTTATTAGGGTTTTTTCCCATTCCATTCACATATGGAATGCGGCAAGAATGACTATTCAATGCCCCAGTGTGTGCTGTAATTATTCTAATCTTATCTTCACAATCCCTATGTTAGTGATACATGAAGGGTTGTAGTACATTCCTACAGTCATCATTTAAAGCCAGTTCTTGAAACTTTGTTAGTAGACTTTCTCAGGATACTTTACTTATATCTTCAAGAGTCTGCCAGTACAGTTCTTTCAACATCTCACTGAGACCTTCTCACAGATCAAACAAACTTGTGACCACTGGTGCTGCCCTTCCCTGTGTATGTTCAATATGCCCTGTTAGTCCTATTTGGTAGAGGTCCCACATATTTGAGGAATAGTCTAGAAGTGGCCACATGAGTGATTTGCATGCTATCTCCTTTGTACACTGATTGCATTTCCCCAGTAGTCTACCAATAAACTAAAGTCTACCTCTTGCTTTACCCCGACTGATCCTATGTGATCATTACATTTCAGAGTGTTACACCCAGGTATTTGTATGAGCTGGCCGATTCCAACAGCGACTCATTGATATTATAGTCACAGGATACTATGCTTTTTATCCATTTTGCGAAGTGCATAGTTTACATTTTTGAACATTTAAAGCAATTGCCAATGTTTGCACCAATTTGAAATTTAACCAAGATCTGACTAAATATTTATGCAGATTCTTTCAGACACTACTTCATTAAGATAACTGCATCATCTGCAAAAGCTACGAGGTTACTATGAATATTGTCTGCCAGGTCATTAACGTATAACATGAACAGTAAGGTTCCCAACACACTTCCCTGGGGCACACCTGAAGTCGGTTCTACATCTGATGTTATCCACAACAACATGCTGCGTCCTCCCTACCAAAAAGTCCTCAACGCAGTCACAATTTTCACTTGATCCCCCATATGATTGTACTTCTGATAATAAGGATAAGTGTGCTACTGAGTCAAATACTTTTTGGAAATCAAGAAATACTGCATCTACCTGACTACCTTGATGCAAAGCTTCCAACTACTTGTATTTCTTAAATTTCATTAATTTGCTGAAGTATGTCATGAGGAAAACTATATGGCTGGCCAGATGATGTCACTAATGGGATTGTTAGGAAAGAAAATTTGATAACACAGGACCCAAAAAATTATGCATTTCAGATGTGATTACCTCAAATTATTAGAGCCACAAAATGAGAGAACTATTCTTTGTATGGATTCCTTATTTCATTTCACTTTTTATAAAAGGAATTTTGTAGAAGTGAATGCTTTAAAAAAACACCCTTATTTACAGTTTTTCTGACTCTTTTCCAAGTCATCGGGACTTTTGATATTATCTTCCACAGGGACTAGTAAGCAACTGTAGAACATAATAAAAGATGTCACATTTAATTTAAGTACCATGGAATATGGGCCATTTTTGGCACTTTTAGAAAAATTGTCAACTTTGTCCTCAATTTGCGATCTGCTACAAAGCAGTAGGAAAATGAAATTTTATATCTCAAGACCTTGTATTGGTAAGTTACTATGTACAAGTTCCAACTGTATCCCAAAATTACTTCTGGAGATATAAAAAGCTAAACTTCACATTTTTTTCCCCAAGCATTTACTTTTGTGGCCAACTTGCTTTCAAATTATCTATATGCAAGTCTCTTGGGAAATGTATTTTTATTCTTTTGTTTAAAAGAGTACATGATGTTGTACAAGATCACGTAGTTTTGTTCCTTCCAGGAAAATACTTCCGGAGACACTACGTCTCGAAGTTGCTGAAAACTCAAAGGTGCACTGTTGATAGCTGTGCTATGGAGTCAAACAAATATTACTATATCTATGCATGTATTAAATTGACAAAAATAAAACTTTATTAATGTTCATCGGGAACATGTGTTAATGTTCACACAAAATTTCAGCAAAATCTGCGACGGTTGCAGGAACTTTCTTCCAAGTTAGACCCCTTGGCATGGAATGATCCATATATCAAGTGGCTTATCCTTCTTTTTATGAACTGACAGCTCAAGAGCCAGATATTCTTACCAGCAGAGAGAAAGTACGATCATTCAATACAATATAACTTTTAAAACCATAGCAAATAAATAAAAAGTTGTGCTACCACAACATAGTAGTTCTTTATTCTGATGGATTACAAACATTTTTACCCAAGAAAAGCCAATAGACATTTTCCCTTGCACTCCTAATTGTTACTTTTCCACCTCTCTCTCTCTCTCTCTCTCTCTCTTTTTTAAGAGGGTATAAAATATTATTACCATATATCCACAGCAGCACTGAATTTAAAAAAATCAATATAATTATTTCACTAGTGCAGTAGCCACAATATTAATATGTAAATCAGTTCTATCAGTTGGAAGTTATTTGTAGGCTATCTTAAATAAGGTTTACTGTGAATGTCACCAGAATTTTAATTGAAAAATAATAGTGAAGTAACTGTAAAATTTAATAGAAATCAGAACAGACTGTATGTACATCAAAACAATGATGCATAGCAGACTTTGGGCTATTCAAGTCAAGGGAGATACACAAGATGTTCAAATGGGAGGATTGTGCCAAGTCAGAAACAAACGGCCATAATAAGTCATGCAGTAAAAGGGGGGGGGGGGGTTGGAAGTTTAATTCAGCCAAGAAAGCTCAAAGAAAATATAGCATTCGAGGCAGCGGTATGGGAAAGGAGGGTGAGGGATGCAGGTAGATACTTGAGGTAAATTAACAAAGGTTATGTGTGAGAGAACTGCACGACATATGAAATGAACAATTCTTCACAAAATGTAGACATCTTAAGGTGTAAGGGATTATCTTCAGTGTCTATTAATAAAGTGTGAATAGCTCCGGGGACAGGCTTCTGTGATACACTATCTGACCAAAAGTTCAAAAGTATCCAGACATCTGTTAGTGGACATTAATATGGTGTGTGTGTCCACCCTTCATATTTATGATGGCTTGAAATATGTTGGCGACACTTTCAACAAGGTATCTGTATGTATGTGAAGGAATGGCATCACAAGTTGGAACCAGAAAAGGTAGTAATGTCGGATGCTGAGGTCTGGAGGGAAGTAGACATTCTAAATGATCCCGAAGATGTTCCAACTGGACTTAGGTCGGGACTCTGGGCAAGCCAGTCCATTTGAGGAATGTTATTGTGCACAAACCTTCACCTCTGAGATGCTGCTTTATGACAGCTTGCGTTGTAATGTTGATAAAATCATAGTCTCTGAACTGCTTCTCGACTGTACACAATGCTCTAAAATGTGTTTATATTCTTTCACATTTAGTGTTTTCTTAACCCCAATAAGAGGATCATATCTTAACCACAGAAAGCACCCCCATAATGTAACACCACCTCCTTTTTGCTTACACGAACTGCAAGAATGAGAAATTCTGCAACACCAAACGAAACCTGAAACCTGTTTGTGAGCTGATATAGGTTAAGTTAAATATTGACAGCAGTGCATCCAGATTTGATTAAAAAGAGTTAGCAAGCTCTCAAAATGACAATATGTATCGTGCAAGCGTGAAACTGACTGAAGTTCTAAAATTTCGCGACAAAGTTGTCCCATATGAAGTTCACGGAAATTTGTAACAATCTACAATCTGTAACAATCTACACGGAGAAATTTCGCAAACTGCATTTTGTTTCGGTATGTTAGCTGATACACGATATCACGGGAACGAAACCATAATTGGCAATTGAAATCCATTAATTTTTTGTAAAGAAGTTGTGTACTGACTAATCTACCGCAACTATCATGAAGCATAGAGTAAATGACAGGAAGCACTTTAATGAAAAACAATGCTGTCCGGAACTGAAACAATCACTTACATATCAGACGTATGCCGTTCGTTTGCTTCTTTCTCCATTACTTAGTCCGGCAACAATAAACAACACTTATTTATTGATTCGAATTTCAATCACAAACAATTATGAGGTTTCTTTCTCAAACCGAACAATTTCTTTAAAGCGACGGATAACACGTCACCTTCCTCGGCTGTTGTATCTACAGCCGTACACAAGCATAACTTTGATAAACAGACACCTTAATTTTCCGTAGTTGGCTGCTTTAATTTATTCTCTGCTCTGCCATAGATAACTAGCAAGTAACTCGGAGCGCAACGAAGGGGATCCAAGGGACTTCCATTATTATTCGTCTGTCACTGCAGATCTGCATTTTTCCCACTCCGTCATTTGCCATAATATTTCTCGGGTAGAGCGTCAATAAATGAATAAATTCCACTATATTTGTATTGTTCTGGTCTGTCATTCGATAGCTCCTCGTTTGAGATATCCGCATGAAATAAAAATAAAAATGACGGGGCTCGCGACAAAGGCTTTCGTCGACCCATGAACCGTGAACTGGGACAACAAATTGAAGATTTGTTAATGATTTAGTTAATTTATCGAATGTCAAATGCGTTTGAAGTATTACTGTTAAACTTTTTAAGTTTTATTAGCGGGTTTTTACTATTAGCTGACATGTCATGCATTTATTTAAAAAAATATATTCATTAAATAGCAGATTGGTACAGGCATATGTTGTATCTTCGTCATGCCATATGAAGAACTTGCTACGAAAACCCTGACTTAAAGTTAGCCAGTCACACAATAATGCCACTCGCTGCTTTTTTGTTTTCGTAATAAATTGTTTTCATTTTATTTATGTACTACAGTATTTTGCTCACTGTTTATGCATTTTGGTTACTTCACTTCGTCCATGTGATATGACACATAATTACTGTGCCACCTGTACTTCTTCCGTATTATGCCTTATCTTTTACCTTGTATTTCGTTTATATGTATTGTTATTCTCTTGATTCAGAACTTTATACTGGTGTATTTACAGTTTTCACTGTATAATTTTCTATTTATTATGAACTGTTATTAAGCATTTTTGTATCTTTATCCGGTTTATCGTATGCAATGCTCATAATCGCGTCATTTGGTGGCCATGTTAGTTACTTTGTACGTAATGTTAGTTGTAATATGAAGCTGGTGACTCACACACGACGCCATAACGAGTGTATGAAGCTTCTTACCTTCTATGGTATGTTCATTTTAATGTAAGTTTTTAACTTTTGTCTGCTTTCTTATTATTTGTTTTAAATAAACTGTAGTTCCTCATGACTCTTGTATCCTTTATACAAATACTCGGAAGATGAGTTCACTCGAAACACGCATTGGTAGATAAAACTGAGTTGTTCAACATCATCATCAGTGTTCTACCAAAAGGCAGGTTTTCACATGGTAGTTATCCAGGCTGTCCGATTTTCTGCCATCCTCTTCAGATCTGCGTAATTTCCTCTTCCCTTTATGTCGTCTGTCATCTTGTCTCTCCTTCTTCCTCTTAGTCTTCTCCCACAAACCCATCCTTCCAAAGCATCTGCTAGCAAGCACTCCCTTCTCAATGAATGTCCCAACCAGTTCTTTATCCTTTCTCTTACGACCTTCAGAAGACATCTTCTCTCACCAACCATTTCCAATACTCTGTCATTACCGGTACTCACTCTCTCCATCCAGCTTATTCTCTCCATTCTACTCCACATCCACATCTCAAATGCTTCTAACCTTTTTTCATCCTCTCATCTCAGAGTCGATGTTTCTGCCCCATATAGTGCACACTCCAGACAAAACATTTGCCAAGCCTTTTCCTTAGACCTTTATCTAATTTGCCACATAAGAGTCTCATCTTTCCATTGAATGCCTCCTTCGTTAGGGCAATTCGAGTTTTCACCTGCTTCTTGACATCTCAAGTCTTCAGTTATTGTGCTTTCAAGATATTTAAAGGCACTTCCTTGCCTAATGGTAGACTGTCCTATTTTAATATTGGACAATCTGCGTCTTGTACTGATGACCATACTCTTTGTTTTTTCTGTGTGTATTGGCATTTCATATTCCACACAAGCTTCATTCAGATCTTTCAGCATGTTATTCACTGTCTGCTCGCTTTCTGCCACTAATACCATGTCATCAGCAAATCTTATACATCCTATTCTCTTTCCACCAGTACATATTTCTCTTTTCCCATCTAAGCCTTTCGCAATAATCTCTTCAAGATATATGTTAAACAATGGTGGGGAAAGGCAACAACCTTGTCTAACACCTCATCCAATGCTGCTTCCTTCTGACATTTCATTTCCAATCCTTATCCTTACTTTGTAGTGTAAATATAGAGTCTGTATCAGTCGTCTCTCTCTTTCCAATCCACTCTTTTCCTCTTCAAAATATCCATCAGGTTGTTCCACTGAACTCTGTCACAATCTTTTTCTAAATCTATAAAAACAGCAAAGATTTCTCTACCTTTTCCCTATATCTTTTCCCTATAGTTCTTAACAGACCAGTAGTACCTCTTGCTTCTTTTCCTCTTCTAAATCCGAACTGCTCCTCTGAAATTTCTCTATCAAGCTTGCCACATAGCCTTCTATTCAACACTCTCAGCAAGACTTTAGCTGCATGAGAAATTATACTGATGGTCCTATGCTCTTCACATTTTTTAGTGTTTCTCTTTTTGTCTATTAGTATCATAACTGTTGCAAGGAAGTCCTCAGGCCATTCCCCTTTGTCATATATCTCGTTACAGAGGTACACCATTTCTTTTCTTGAATTGTTTCTCAGACTCTTCAACAGTTCTGCTGTCAAATCATCAATTCCACATACCTTCCTATTCTTCACCTCCTTCAACGCCTTTTCTACTTCTGCTTCCAAGATGGTGAATCCCTTGCCACCTTCTGGCACATATTGCTCCTCTTCAACATTAATTTCGCTTTGTATTTCATCCCCATTCAATATATTCTTGCCATCTGTTCAAAACCTCCTATGATTCTTCTGCTAGAGTACCATCTGCTTTTTCTATTTCCATGTTATTCCTCTTTCTTTTATGTTTAAAACTATCTCACTAGCCAGTCTATACATCATTTCCTACTTTCCCTCTTTCTCCATTTTCTCTATTTTGTCGTATTTCTGTTTCATCCATTTTTCCCCTGCTTCTTCAGTTTCTCTTCCTAATTCATCATTCAGTTTCCTGTACCTCTTATTGCCTTCTTCAGTTTCTACATTTTTCCACTTTCTCACCTCTTCCATCTTTTTTAACATGTTTTCTGTTATACATTCTTTCCTGGTAGTTTGGGATACACTAATTCCTATTACTTCCTTGGCAGAGTCCATGAGGCCTTCCCTCATTTTTATCCATTTGTTATTAACACTTTCATCAACACTGCCTCTTTCCCATTTTTCCATAAATCTGTTTTCCAAATCTAATGCCTTTCCTACCTCTTCGAGTCTTTCTATGTTTAATCATTCTTTTGTTTTACCTCTCCAGACTTTTTTCAACTTCACTTGTGTTTCTCCCACTACCAATTCTACTAGATTGTGGTCTGAATTTATATCCACTCCTGGAAAAGCTTTGGCATTCGTCAAGTGACTAAAAAAATTCCTACAGCGACCATAATACCAGTGTTTAACATTTGTAAAGAATAAGAGTTGCTTATTACATCCAAAAATGACGAGAAAATAGTATTTATGTCCACTGATTATTGAATAAAGGAAAAGGGAAATATATCTGTTGGCAGGAACAAGTAGAGATCCTGCAGTTGTTGTGCAACACGAAAACTACCCAAAGTTACTAAAAAGAAGTTATTAAAAAGTCAAAGAACATGCACATAATGCAAGAAATCAGTAATTCCGACAACAGACTTCAGGCTATATGGAATGTAGTGAACCAATTCATGAACAATGAATCCAAAGTATAGAACACCTGACTATTAAGCAACTGGAGACTGAAGGTATTTATATTTTCAAAGTAAATTAAATTTTATATGTAGTTGTGTATCTTTACCTTAGTAGTTTTCGCTCTTGAATGTTCATGTATCTGTATCACATGACATAAAAGCCGTATTTTTCACATTAGATCAAGTTCCAAGTCTGTATAGTTCACAAAATCTCGAAAACGAAGGAAATAATGGCTTTAAAGGTAAGTTGAGTTTGAAGTAATATTGCTGAAGAGTGTTTACATTTTTTATTTCCACTTCTCAGTTCCTGTACAGTGTAATGTAGTCTGTTTAACGAATAATATATGATTTTTATATGTTTGCATTAAACTTTTGTACTGGAAGTAGCATCAAAAACTGTTATCGTCATTGTGCCTGAGTCTGTGAATAGCAATAAGACTTTGATGTCCAAAGAGACAGTTACAGGCCTCTGTTCACATAGGACTTGCCTCCAGCAATGATTATCAACCAAAAATAAGGCAGCACTTAGATTAGGTAAGGAAAATAAAATAATCAATATAATTAGCATCATATATAAAGGACAAAAATCATACCATAAAATGTCTAAATAGGTTAAAGAGAACTGAAAACAGAAACTAAGAAAAAACTGTAGGTCCACCCCTACCTGCCAGAACTGCATGGGTAATTCAGCTGAAAGGTCTCAGGAAGGAAACAGCATACTATGTCCAGTAAGATTGTGCCTAGTTAAGTGTTCAAACAAACCTTCAGGTTGAGAACAGTATTGACTTACACTAGAAACGACCATTTAAATGACTCAGATAAAAATATAAATAATTTTCCACCGTCTATTTCATGTTACTGACCTGAAAATCTCATTCATTATGGAGGGATATTTACCTGCTTTCCCTATTAGGGAAATTGGAAAATATGGAGTGTGTGAATAGCTGTGCACCAGTGGCACTATAAGTTTGTGATCAAATATTGGTGTGTGTATAATATGTTTTATGGAGTATTTCAGTGGTCTGATATTATACATATTTTGTTTATATTGATATTTGTGACTTAATATATTTCATTATTATTTCATTTATTATGTACATGTATAAATTTTATTCTTCAAAAAGGAAGTTAATTATTAATACTATATATCAATATGCTGTTTATGGCCCATTTAAGAAATGTTGATCCCTGCTTTACTTATTGACGTCTGTGATATAAAAAAAGATGGTGTATCAAAGAAAGCAAAGTACAATTTGAATGGAATACTGTTTTTCCTGCTCTAGCTAGTGATACATAAATGGGCTTCTGGTCAGTAGCTAGTAACATCTTAAGCGTGTACATTGTACTACTCAAAAGCTACAAGTGACTTGCTGATACGATGCAGCAAGTAATAAGTAATTTCAATCATTCTACATGCCCCAATCCTTTAGCGCTGCTACTGAAGTTTCCTTTGAATTCATATGTAATAAAATTGATACTTCGATCATTTCAAACAAATACATGGGTAAGTAACTTCAAACCTGTTTACAGTACACAGAATTAGATACTATGACATGGAAAAAGTAGATAATAGAAGCTCTGGATAATTGAAATATCAGAGGAAAGAACAGGTAAGTCATTTTCTCTTTGATCTTGAGTTATTGCTACAGTCCAAGTCAGACTGACCACAAACATCTGTTGAGAGGTTAAAACCGGAAAAAACCAAGTGAGTCAATATACATTTTTTTTCGAAATTGAGTTATAGCTACAGCTCGATTCAGACTGATCATAAACATGTGTTGAGAGGCTAAAACTGAGAAAGAAAACTTAGCGAGTCCAGAGATATTAGCATACAAAATTTGCTGTAAGAGGAAAGAACCAGGTAATACAATAAAAATGTTAGGTTATGGAACAGAAAGGCACTGATGGAAGCACTCGAAGATTTGAAGTAAAGTGATAGAAGCATACAGATGTAAGCTATCTCGTTTCACTGTGTTCAGTGTTAAGCAAAAATTGTTGTGGTCTAGAAGACACTATTAGATTCACAGTGCACTTCAAAATGCAGCCTATTAAGCTAATGTCATATGAATCCAGCGACTGCCCTATGCTGAAATATCAAACGACTTATCATAGAGGAATGCAAACGCATCAAAACGACAATGTCGACCAATCGATGAGCTGCCTGAACTGCCCATTCGTGATAGTAGTGGTATGCATAACTTCAGAATTCTATACTTGTCTAGTTCATGGGAGCTTTGCACTTATCTTCTCTCTGCCGCAATATAAATTGAACTATTCCATTATTTATTCCAGATCTTCTACCAGTTGACAGGCTAAAATATGAAGATTTTTAAAGCCTAGTGGAGTTTTGCCCTCCTGGTATTGTGACGTTTTTCAGTCAGCTTCCCCATAGGTAAATATACATGATGTGAGTACTCTCACTGTGTTATCACAACCAGAAATTCGTTTAGTCTTGGTTATTAATGGAATTATTGCTTCCGTTTCACTTGACTTACCTGTCTCTTTCCCCATACAGAGTGAATTTTGATTGCATTTTGAGAAATTACTTCATTCTGGGAACATTCGATACACCCAAGCTGTTTAATTTACGAAATAAAAAGTTATTTTATGTACTTAAATATTGCTGTAATCACAGTTCAAATATTAAAATCGCTTTTTGTCGAGTTTCATAAAAGTTGACTTATCTCGTTCTTTCCCCTGACTCTTCATATGTGGTGCTGCAGAAGAATGCTAAAGATTAGATGGATAGATTGAATAACTAATGAAGAGATAATGAATCGAATTGGGAAAAAGGACGTTTGCAGTACAATTTGATTAAAAGAAGGGATTGGTTGATATGTCACATACGGAGGCACCAAGGAATCATTTGGTTTTGTAGCTGAAGAAGTGTGGGGGTTAAAAACTGCAGGGGGAGATTAAGGTTTGGTTACAGAAAGCAGGTTCAAACGGATGCAGGTTGCAGCACAGACGAAGAGGGTTGCACAGAATAGGCCAGGCATGGTAAGCTGCATCAAATAGTCTGAAGACTGGAGACAACTAAAAGCGCAAAAAAAAATTTTCAAATTTTTCTCACTTTTACAGTTTTTCGTTTATATATCTAAAACTATGCGTTTCTAGAAGATAACCAATCTATACAAAATTAAAGTAGACAAAATTTCCTACAAAATACACTAGTTAGGTCTGATTTTCTAACGAATGGTGTCGGCGACATAGCGTGCTGAAAAACAGTGTTTTTTAGCCTTCTGCGAAAACGTCAAAACTCGTAATCCTCGTCCCCTCCAAGTTAAAAAATAAACATGTGATAAACAAAACCACCTGACCAAATGAAAGTACACTAAATTTCCCGCAAGAGATGTCTGAACGAAACATTTTCTCGTACGGGGGAAGGGAGCAGAGCCAAAATTACGAAAAATGCGCTCTACAGGCAAATGAACCCTCCCACCTCTCTGTCTCTCATTGGCGCTATTCTTTCGGCATATTAGGCTTGGAGGAGGAAGAGATTAGTGTTTGACGTCCCATCGACAAAGAGGTCATTAGAGATGGAGCACAAGCTCGGATTAGGGAAGGATGAAAGCGATTTAGGGAAATTACGGAAAGCCTAAATCAGGATGTCTGGACGCGGGTTTGAACCGTCGTCCTCACGAATGCGAGTCCAGTGTGCTAACAACCACTGTGCTACCTCGCTCGGTACATCGCACTTGAACGTGGTTGTTAATAAACTGATTGGAAAACATGTTTGGGTTAAAACATTAACTAATTATATTTACAAAATATGGGTCACATGAGATTGACTAGAATGATGAAAATGAAATCTGTATGTAGTAATGTACATGCGTCAGGACCGACCTATGCAGTCTGTCTTGTATTTGCATTATATAAGCTAAAGAAGGTTCCCTGTCTGGAAAGGAAAGAATCCATATAGTAATAATATAATTTGGATACAATACACAGATAAGCTGTATTGTAAACTGTTGATGTATGAAGAAATACCTATACTGATGTCAAGTGTGCAGATTTTTGCTCTTCTCCATTTGGCTGTTGGTGGTCCAGACAAAGTTTTTTGGGTGCTAGGAGATCCAAGTGATGGGTATTGGGCACTGAAACGTCCAGACAAAGGGTCAGGGGCTGTGGACGGTCCAGGCTGAACTGTGAGCTGTTTTCAGTGTATGATTTGCAAGGGCAGATTGGGGGGGGGGACTCCCCCCCCCCCCATCTGTATCAAATGATCCCCACTGATTTTAAATTACTCACCCCGACAGGGATGTTTATTTTCCTCTTACTGGATATGTAAAACATACCATTTAATTTAAATTTGTGGAGCTGTACAGAGAAAGTATTAATACACTATTACTATAAACATGTTTGTTCATTAATTTCGGAAAAAGTGTTACGTATTTTAGCGTTTCAAATCATTTCAAACTGAATCGTTGTTCTCATGTTGTCATTGTTGCATTCATCTAAGGTCGGCCGTATGTTACTTGCGAGCTTGCGAGGCAAGTAGTGAGGCAGCTGTTCCACAGCCGTATCACAAGAGGTGAGTGACGGAGCTGAAATTCACCCCTTGGCCCTGGCACAGGGCGAGCAGCCTGGTACCAAAGTACACATTTACCGTTAGGCCAGATTTTGACAACGGTGTGGCGTGGACGAACGCGTAAAGGACAAAAGCATAAAGCAAGGCAAGCAGAGTAACGGTACCTGACATACGGGATTCGATAGTCTGACTTTGCTAACCATGGACCACGTAGGTCGAGCTTAACGCAGGTTCCCCCAGTATCGCGTACGCGAAGTTAATTGGTACCTTTCGGTTCTTCACTCGCGTCCGCAAAAATATGGTGATCGCATGTTCCCGTTTCAGTAGCATTGGTTTGGTGCTTACGGGAGCTCAACGGCGACGTTATCAGCGTTCAGTAGCACTGTTAGTGAGTTGAGTATGTGCAGGCCTGTCATAACTATGGAATTTCAGCATGGCTTTCAAACAAAGCAATATTTCGTCGTTCCTTAAGAGCAGTGCATTAGCAGATATGTGTGCAAACATTGACAGTTGGGATATTAACAGTGGTGCTAAAACAGTTAAAACAGATGGTGAATCTAAACAGGAAAACGGTAATGATGGTGCTAACAAAGAGAGAGAGAATGAATCTGTGAGAAGTCATAAGGTAGGAATGAGAGCGGCAGTAGGCTCGAAGTTATAGTAGGAAATTGTGTTGCATTGTTGTGTTTTCAGAACTGGCAAAAGAGTAAGCCACGGCTGTCTGTAAATGACCAAAACTTGGTAATATGCACAGTGTGTTCCGGTATTCGTGAACTTAGGATGGAAAACATGGAATGTGTGCTGATAATCCGTTTTGAGCTGGAGTTTCTGATGATAATGCAAAAAAGCAAGTGATAAAACAGGTGGTCATGCAAAGTGTAAATCATGCATGAAATATGTAGAAATCATATGTAACAAAGAAAAGCAAAGTTTAGAAAAATCCATGAGTGAAAGTGAAAAGTTTTGACTCAAGCAACATCAAGAAAAAGTGAGCACAACTGCTTCGTTGTTCAGCTCTTTATATGTAATAATAAAACAAAAATTATCATTCAAATCATATCCTGCAGTAATCAAACTACCATTCGGCCATAAGCTTCATTCTGACCATATATGCCGAAATATCATGATGTTTATAGGAGAAGAAATGAATAAAAATCTTGGTCACTTCCTTGTAGAATCAGGTATAAACTTAAGAATCACGATGAACGAAAGAACAACAATTTCCAAAAAACTTGTTAAGTAATATATGTATGTTTGTTCTTTGAGTGTGTTGGTTGCAACTATTTTGTCGATATTGTTGATCGGCAATGGGGCAGGAGAAAGCATTTTCAGTGCACAGTTAGCAGCTTTTGAAAGTTATGACATTAACTATGATATACTAAAAAACCATACTGTAATTATCGGAACAGGTGGTGCATCAACAATGCTTGCACCTTACAAAGGCGTAGCCACTCAGCTGCATAATCAGTTATGTAAGGGTTTAATTGGTGTGCGCTGTATGAACCACAAAAAGTGGAACTAACTGTCCACAATATTATGAATGTAGCTGATGTAAACCGCACACATGGTTTTTTTAGATTCTTTGTATACTGTGTTTTCTCAGAGTCCCAAAAATCAGAGACTACTGCATGGTGTTTCACAAGAATTATCCTTGTAAATATTAAAACTAGGCTGTGTTTTTCATCTACGCTGAATTGCTTCACAATTTAACGCTATTCTTGTTCTTCTTGAAATTCACAGTTCTCTTGTCAATCTTTTTGAAAAATTTAACCATGATGGTTCCTACTCAACTCAAGAGAGACCTAAATTTGAAGGTTTGCTAAAAAAATTCCACAAAGTTGTTGTTTATAATGAAATTAATTGTGCTTTATGAGGCCCAATCAACTGTATGAACCACAAAAAGTCTAACTAACTGTCCACAATATTATGAATGATGTAGCAGATGTAAACCACACATGGTTTTTTAGATTCCTTGTATACTGTGTTTTCTCAGAGTCCCAAAAATCAGAGACTACTGTAGGGTGTTTCACAAGAATTATACTCGTAGATATTAAAACTAGGGTGTGTTTTTCGTGTACGCTGGATTGCTTCACCATTTAACGCTGTTCTTGTTCTTCTTTTCTTGAAAGTCACAGTTCTCTTGTCTATCTTTTTGAAACATTGAGTCATGTTGGTTACCACTCAACTCACGAGAGATCTAAATTTGAAGGTTTGCTAAAAAATCCCACAAAGTTGTTGTTTATAATGAAATTAATTATGATTTATGAGGCCTAAGACATTCTGCACCTATTACTGTTCTTTATCCAAAAGTCCTTAAAACGAAACAAGAAATTGATGAGACTATGAAAACTCTTGAAACATTGAAAACTAATGACTCACTGCGAATTAGGATAATAGTACAAGAGTTGGAGGAAAAGCGCACATTCAAAGCAGTATTAACGAAAAAACCACCTTGTGATGAATGTAACAAATTTTTGACATTTCAAAAGAAATTTTCCCAGTCTTTGGTAGACAATATGAAAAACCGCTTTGAAGACTTGGGTTTCTTTTCGGATGCAGCCGTATTAAATTCAGAAACATGGCCTTCAGACGATTATGAAAGTGTGTTTTATAATGACATGTCAATTCTTCGCTTATATAAGAAGGTGGATTTTAAATTAAGTGAAAGCACATGTCGATCACTAGTTAAACATTTTGGAATCTATAAAGAAAATCCTCAACAAAAGTCCACTTCCATGAAAGAACTTGTAAAAGCAATCGAGATCATACCTATACCTACAGCTGAACGTGAAATAGTGTTTTGTGCCATGAATTTAACACTGATTGATCATAGAAAACATGTACAAATTCTGACACTTTCAAATCTGCTCTTTATCTTAATAAAAGTACTTCCACTGCATTGCTTCGATTTAGAAAAATTTGCAGCAAGACGGATCAAGTCTGAGCACCATAGCACCCTTGACAAACCAGCTGGCAAACCCTCGAATCTGCAGGAGCAGCCCCATTCATCTCGTATCTTCAACTAAACTCTGAAAGTGTGTGTGTTAATTGTGCAATAAATATCTTTGTAAAACCAAGAATTAAATTAAAATCAACTAACCTTCACATGATGACTAAGAATAGACATTACGTGCTTTGCAATTTCAGGAATAATAACTGAAATGCTTTATTTTGAGGCGTGAAGCAAATAGCTCAAACTAGTATATGAATCCCCAGTTGCAGGTAATACTGTGTTATTGCAAGCCACATCTCTACAGAAAGTGCATTTCACATAACAATATCTTGTGTAGAGGTGCGTGTTTCAGTTTCATAACCAGAAAATTAAAATCTTGCTGTAACATTTTTGTGAAATTTTCAAACAAAACGTCTCAGTCATTATGTATATCTCGTAGTAAAGTGTCTCTGTTATTTAGATACTTTTTTCCCGTGGTCGCCTTTGTAATGTCTTTTTTTATTGTCGCTTTTTTTATCACAATAAGCACATTGCAAATTGCCCAGCAAAGAAACGGATCCGTAGCAGATGGCTGCAGCAGTGTGGCCATGTGTGGACATGAGAGTGTGCATCTGCACATCACTTATTTCCACTAAATTTTTGTGTATGTACTTTTGTTCCCAGGCATCTGCGATTGCCTAAGAGGAAAGAGGCATGGCCTGGACATAATGTTACTACTTCACACTGAAATGGCTGAATGGATTGGGATGAAATATGGCATGGAGATAGATTATACTCTGAATTAAGACATAGGCTACATATTTTTAATGTATGTAGTATATACCAGTTCATATATATGTAACATATAAAGTGGAAACGTTGGTACCATATCTCTCAAAAAGTTATTGACTGCTTTACTTCATATTTTTGCATGAAACTGTAATGAACTTTTGTATAGACATAGGCTACACAAACACACACACACACACACACACACACACACACACACACACACACACATATACACTCCTGGAAATTGAAATAAGAACACCGTGAATTCATTGTCCCAGGAAGGGGAAACTTTATTGACACATTCCTGGGGTCAGATACATCACATGATCACACTGTCAGAACCACAGGCACATAGACACAGGCAACAGAGCATGCACAATGTCGGCACTAGTACGGTGTATATCCACCTTTCGCAGCAATGCAGGCTGCTATTCTCCCATGGAGACGATCGTAGAGATGCTGGATGTAGTCCTGTGGAACGGCTTGGCATGCCATTTCCACCTGGCGCCTCATTTGGACCAGCGTTCGTGCTGGACGTGCAGACCGCGTGAGACGACGCTTCATCCAGTTCCAAACATGCTCAATGGGGGACAGATCCGGAGATCTTGCTGGCCAGGGTAGTTGACTTACACCTTCTAGAGCACGTTGGGTGGCACGGGATACATGCGGACGTGCATTGTCCTGTTGGAACAGCAAGTTCCCTTGCCGGTCTAGGAATGGTAGAACGATGGGTTCGATGACGGTTTGGATGTACCGTGCTCTATTCAGTGTCCCCTCGACGATCACCAGTGGTGTACGGCCAGTGTAGGAGATCGCTCCCCACACCATGATGCCGGGTGTTGGCCCTGTGTGCCTCGGTCGTATGCAGTCCTGATTGTGGCGCTCACCTGCACGGCGCCAAACACGCATACGACCATCATTGGCACCAAGGCAGAAGCGACTCTCATCGCTGAAGACGACACGTCTCCATTCGTCCCTCCATTCACGCCTGTCGCGGCACCACTGGAGGCGGGCTGCACGATGTTGGGGCGTGAGCGGAAGACGGCCTAACGGTGTGCGGGACCGTAGCCCAGCTTCATGGAGACGGTTGCGAATGGTCCTCGCCGATACCCCAGGAGCAACAGTGTCCCTAATTTGCTGGGAAGTGGCGGTGCGGTCCCCTACGGCACTGCGTAGGATCCTACGGTCTTGGCGTGCATCCGTGCGTCGCTGCGGTCCGGTCCCAGGTCGACGGGCATGTGCACCTTCCGCCGACCACTGGCGACAACATCGATGTACTGTGGAGACCTCACGCCCCACGTGTTGAGCAATTCGGCTGTACGTCCACCCGGCCTCCCGCATGCCCACTATACGCCCTCGCTCAAAGTCCGTCAACTGCACATACGGTTCACGTCCACGCTGTCGCGGCATGCTACCAGTGTTAAAGACTGCAATGGAGCTCCGTATGCCACGGCAAACTGGCTGACACTGACGGCGGCGGTGCACAAATGCTGCTCAGCTAGCGCCATTCGACGGCCAACACCGCGGTTCCTGGTGTGTCCACTGTGCCGTGCGTGTGATCATTGCTTGTACAGCCCTCTCGCAGTGTCCGGAGCAAGTATGGTGGGTCTGACACACCGGTGTCAATGTGTTCTTTTTTCCATTTCCAGGAGTGTATATATATATATATATATATATATATATATGTGTGTGTGTGTGTGTGTGTGTGTGTGTGTGTGTGTGTGTGTGTGTGAGGAGGAGATTACAGAGAGATGGTGGAGTTGTATATGGATACAGACATAGGGGATATATTTTTATAATGTGTATGTAATACAGAGGTCCAAGAGATAAGTTTTGAAATGGGATATATGCATGGATAGTGAGTCTTGGTATGAAAATTTATTCATAAATAATTGTTCAACTATGAGTAACACTGTGGGGCGAATCTGGTAATGAACTATACTAAGCTTCTAGGACATCCCACCAACTGGTCAAACCACAAATCGCTAAGTGGTTGTCGCTCTGCAATTGAAAAAAAAAATTGTAGTTGAATCATTAATTTTATGATACACAAAAATTTATTAGTAAAATGCATAATACTACAATTATTATGTACATTAAAACCTTCTATCGTCTCAGCTGCTACAGACATTGGAACTGAAAGGCGATGGTTCATGTCGTCTTTGTCTTGCATCTCAAAATTGTCATCGATGTTGGAGCATGACTGTTCACATTTCTTGCAAAGTTTCCTTTAGAACAGTCCTGATCACCTACATCCACACCAACCTTTGCAATCTGTCTCCAATGCGCAAGATATAAGCTGAAGAAGCCTCTCAGGATGCAGGTGATTTAGTGTACTAATGGAAGCCAAGCCACTATGTTGTCAACTTTCATCTCCACTGCCCTGGAGCTATGTAGTTTCCAATCTACTGATGCACCTGATGGGAAACTCGAAGGGGGTGTTGTTGAGCTGCAGCTTCAGTGGGAGGTATAGAAGCTGTGTTTGGTGTTGCCTTGTAGGCTGATGTCACCTACTGCTTATATCTCATCTTGTTGCGCTGTGTGATTGGGTGGTTACCACCATAAAGAGCAGCCAGAAAGCTTTCACCAGCAGCTGTTGTTTCTCCTGGGTGCGCTAAGGATCAGTAAATTTGCTAATGTATGACTCAAAAACCTGATATTTGGAGAGAGTCTCTAGAAATTTAACCTTTCCGTGGTTGAATAACACAAGCATAGGGTCACAAGCACTCATTGCGTGGAGGAAGAGTAAGTGGTCGGTAGCACTCTCCTACACTGCACCTTCCATGTGGTTGAGGAGCTGAGGGGCTGTACTTATCATTGTCTTGAGGAAATATACGTTGCAGGAGAGTTTGGAGACCCATCATTATGACCAGAACGCCACATCTTTGCCCACAATTGCGACATTGTGAGCTGATGCCAGGGATTCAGCCATGCAAACCGTAAGTGTGTCTGCATCGTCAGCTGCCTGCTTAAAGGCCATCCTACTTTCATTGCATTTTGACATCACATCCTTGTTTATCACATTCGGTAGAAAATTTACTTGTGAAACAGTTGCTGCCATGGTGTTGCTAAATTATATCTCTATGGATCGCTTTTTGATTGACCTACTCAAGCACTCCATGGAGTTATTAGTTTTCTGTCAGTCCGAGTACCCATCAAACACAATTGTTGCACTTTGATTGTACTTTATTAGTCGCAGATTTGTTCGACAGTATGCTCACTGGACCGTACGAATCTCTGCAACAAGGAGCCTCCATCAATCATATAAAGTGTACTACTTGGATCCAGAGCAATGGGGTGGAAGCTAAAAAAAATTGAGCTGGCTCCCATTAACAGACAGAATGCCCCGACTCCCAAGAGGTTTCTTCAGATTACGACTTGCAAGTGCAAGACAGATCACCAAGGTTAGTGTGGGTATATGTGAGCAGGACTGTTCTTCACGCATCTGTGTCAGCAGCATGAAGGGTTGTGTTCCAACATCGACAACAATTTTGATGTAGAAGACTAAAACGATGTGGGCGAGCTCCTTACAGACCACTGTCTGAAGCAGGTGAGGCGATAGAAGGTATTACACTACTGGCCATTAAAATTGCTACACCAAGAAGAAATGCAAATGATTAGCTTTTCAGAGCATTCACACAAGGTTGGCGCCGGTGGCGACACCTACAACGTGCTGATATGAGGAAAGTTTCCAACCGATTTCTCATACCCAAACAGCAGTTGACCGGCGTTGCCTGGTGAAACGTTGTTGTGATGCCTCGTGTAAGGAGGAGAAATGCGTACCATCACGTTTCCGACTTTGATAAAGGTCGGATTGTATCCTATCGCGATTGCGGTTTATCGTATTGCGACATTGCTGCTCGCGTTGGTCGAGATCCAATGACAGTTAGCAGAATATGGAATCGGTGGGTTTAGGAGGGTAATACGGAACGCTGTGCTGGATCCCAACGGCCTCGTATCACTAGCAGTCGAGATGACAGGCATCTTATCTGCATGGCTGTAACGAACCGTGCAGCCACGTCTCGATCCCTGAGTCAACAGATGGGGACTTTTGCAAGACAACAACCATCTGCACGAACAGTTCGACGACGTTTGCAGCAACAAGGAGTATCAGCTCGGAGACCACGGCTGCGGTTACCCTTGACGCTGCATCACAGACAGGAGCGCCTGCGATGGTGTACTCAACGACGAACCTGGGTGCACGAATGGCAAAACGTCATTTTTTCGAATGAAGCCAGGTTCTGTTTACAGCTTCATGATGGTCGCATTCGTGTTTGGCGACATTGCGGTGAACGCACATTGGAAGCGTGTATTCGTCATCACCATACTGGCGTATCACCCGGCGTGATGCTATGGGGTGTCATTGGTTACACCTCTCGGTCACCTCTTGTTCTCACTGACGGCACTTTGAACAGTGGACGTTACATTTCAGATGTGTTACGACCCGTGGCTCTACCCTTCATTTGATCCCTGCGAAACCCTACATTTCAGCAGGATAATGCACGACCGCATGTTGCAGGTCCTGTATGGACCTTTCTGGATACAGAAAATGTTCGACTGCTGCCCTGGCCAACACATTCTCCAGAAATCTCACCAATTGAAAACGTCTGGTCAATGTTGGCCGGGCAACTGGCTGGTCACAATACGCCAGTCACTACTCTTGATGAACTGTGGTATCGTGTTGAAGCTGCATGGGCAGCTGTACCTGTACACGGCATCCAAGCTCTGTTTGACTCAATGCCCAGGCGTACCAAGGCCGTTATTATGGCCAGAGGTGGTTGTTCTGGGTACTGATTTCTCAGGATCTATGCACCCAAATTGCGTGAAAATGTAATCACATGTCAGTTCTAGTATAATGTATTTGTCCAACAAATACCCGTTTATCATCTGCATTGGTGTAGCAATTTTAATGGCCAGTAGTGTACTTTTCCACATAGTCACCAAACACATTGAGGCACTTATCATAGAGGTGGACAAGCTTTGAAAGACTTTCATCGTAAAATTCTGCCATCTGAGACTTCAACCTATGAGTCATGCCCTCCTGGAGTTCCACGTCGTCATCGAAGCGCTGCATTGCAAGACAGTTCTTCATCTTGGGAAGTAAGTGGAAGTCGGTTGGTGCAAGATCGGGGCTGTAGGGCGGATGAGGGAAAATATTCCATTTGAATGAATTAAGGAGTTCTTTAGTGCAGTTTGCAGTGTGTGGTCGGGCGTTGTTGTGCAAATACAAAATTTTGGACGTCAGCTCTCCTCGACGTTTTGACAGTACCTGGAAGAATTTATGGTTGCTCCACGTTCGAGAAAATGAATAAGAAGCACACCTTACCTATCCCAAAACACTGTCGCTATCATCTTCCTTGCTGACATGGTTTGCAAACATTTTCTTGGTTTTGGGGGGGGGGATCTTGTGTGACCCCACTCAATCGACTGTAATTCTGTCTCGCAGATGACAAGTTTCACCCAAGTCTCGTCACTGGTTACGATTCGATCCAGTACTGAATCACCATGTTTGTGGTAGGCCTCCAGATATGTCAACGTTGCCCCCATTCGCTGTTCTTTATGGTGCTCTGTACGCATTTTGGGTACCCATCGTGCACAAAACTTGTGGTCGCCTAGCTTTTGAATGACAATTTCAAACAGCAAAGTCCGTGAAACTTGTTGAAAAGAAAGCGAAAGCTCCGTTATTGTGAAGCGATGGTTTTCACGAATCGTTTCATCAACTTTAGCGAGAAGATCGTTAGTCACAATGCTCGGGCGTCCACTCTTTTCTTCGTCATGAACGTTGGTTCGGCCATTTTTAAACCGAATGCACCATTTACGGACGGAACATTCACTCATTACGTTGTTTCCGTATACTTCGCACAGTTCACGATAAATTTCTATGGGTTTTAGGTTTTTTGCCAACAACAACCGTACCACAGACCACAGCTCATAACTGGCGTGATTTTCGATTGCAGCGTACATTTCAAATTCGAATATCTTAAAAACCAGACGCGCAGAGACATTCCCGCTGTCATGGATGGATGCCGACTGAGCTGCAGAGCATGCACATACCAAAATATACGCGATCGGCGCGCGCCCAGCGGCGTCAGACGGAAACGTTCCCTAGTTTCTGAATAGCCCTCGTATAAGAGGACAGAAATCAATGAAGGCATATAGTTCACAACGTTCTTGCCTGGCTCGCGGGAAGCTAATCCTGATAATGATGATGGTGATGATAATGATGATGATGATACTGAAAAAATAGAACTAGATGGGTCGAACATGGAATACTGCAGAGGGTAGTCTTATGACAATGGGGCAAACAGGCCTCAAAAGTACAAAGGGGTCCAGTCAAGAAAACTTGAGAAGAATGGAATGACCTATTTTGTCCCATGTGACGCACACCCTTTAAACGTAGTAGAAGCACATGTATCTGACGAACCTCAATCTTTTCTTGTAACTATGCATCATTAATATCTATTCTTTAGCACCTCAGCTTCAAGATGGAAAATCTTACAAAAAGATGTACTCATAACATAAAAATACCAGACCGTCTGCAAGAATAGAGGTGATTGAAGCAGTTTTACAAGCATTTTGATAAAGCTATAAAGGCTCTGAAAGAATTTGGAACTTATAAACACTAGGAACAAAAAGTGAGGGAAAAATCTATTTTAAAGACTATCAGAAAACTAATTCATTGCTTCAGCTTTTTTTCTGATTTTTAAAAGAAAGTGAGATCATATTGTCAAGTTTCACGGTGTAATTAGATGAATGACGAACGCTAACTTCGCTTAACGAAGGTTTTTTCAGCACTTGCACATACAAGAATGCGGAGCGAACTGTCTCTGAACAGAAAACATGCAGGATATATACAGCTACTGAACATTCCAGTACAGTGATGCTTGGCATTTGTTGATACTTCTAGAATGTACTCGAACCGAATATGTTGTTGTTGTTGTTGTGGTCTTCAGTCCTGAAACTGGTTTGATGCAGCTCTCCATGCTACTCTATCCTGTGCAAGCTTCTTCATCTCCCAGTACCTACTGCAACCTACATCCTTCTCAATCTGCTTAGTGTATTGATCTCTTGGTCTCCCTCTACGATTTTTACCCTCCACGCTGCCCTCCAATGCTAAATTGGTGATCCCTTGATGCCTCAAAACATGTCCTACCAACCGATCCCTTCTTCTAGTCAAGTTGTGCCACAAACTTCTCTTCTCCCCAATCCTATTCAATACCTCCTCATTAGTTACGTGATCTACCCACCTTATCTTCAGCATTCTTCTGTAGCACCACATTTCGAAAGCTTCTATTCTCTTCTTGTCCAAACTATTTATCGTCCATGTTTCACTTCCATACATGGCTACACTCCATACAAATACTTTCAGAAACGACTTCCTGACACTTAAATCTATACTCGATGTTAACAAATTTCTCTTCTTCAGAAACGATTTCCTTGCCATTGCCAGTCTACATTTTATATCCTCTCTACTTCGACCATCATCAGTTATTTTACTCCCTAAATAGCAAAACTCCTTTACTACTTTAAGTGTCTCATTTCCTAATCTAATCCCCTCAGCATCACCCGATTTAATTTGACTACATTCCATTATCCTCGTTTTGCTTTTGTTGATGTTCATCTTATATCCTCCTTTCAAGACACTGTCCTTTCCATTCAACTGCTCTTCCAAGTCCTTTGCTGTCTCTGACAGAATTACAATGTCATCGGCGAACCTCAAAGTTTTTACTTCTTCTCCATGAATTTTAATACCTACTCCGAATTTTTCTTTTGTTTCCCTTACTGCTTGCTCAATATACAGATTGAATAACATCGGGGAGAGGCTACAACCCTGTCTCACTCCTTTCCCAACCACTGCTTCCCTTTCATGCCCCTCGAATATAGAAATTAAAATTGTACAGTCCTGGTGTGTTTTGAGCTCATGACCCTCAAGGCAATAGTTTAGTATCATAACCACTACACCATGGTGCTCCTCAGCTTATTCTGCGACATTGCTCCCTTGTTAAGCGAACAGCGTCTCGGTGTTTGTCGTCCTAGTCCGGGAACGAGTCATCGGTCCTGCATACTCCGACTCCCGATGACTGATGCTCGCCCTGGTGGTGATCTTCTTAGAACTTCTTTTGCCGCTACGCTCTTCGTCACCTTTCCGCTTGTTACCTGTCCCTGGTGCTTCGATTTACACTGGGTTGCAGGATTCTTGTAGGGCTTCATTCGAAGGACATGGACCGTATCTCTGATCTTTCGTCGTCTTGTGTCGGGGTCGAAAACCGCAACTTCATAAGTAACATGAGACAACTGTCTTACAACCTTATAAGGTCCCAAGTAGTGCCTGAGGAGCTTCTCAGAGAGACCGATCTTCCGAACAGGAGAGAAGATCCACACGAGGTCACCAGGCTGGTAAACACCAGGCCGGTGGCTCGCGTCATAGCTTCGGCGATCGTTTTCTTGAGCCTGCAGCGTGCGGAGTCGAGCTGACTGCCGAGTTTGCTCAGCTCTGGTTAACACCTGGCCGATGTAGGCGTTGTCCACGTCATCAGGATGTAATGGAAACACAGTGTCCATCGTCGTAGTCGCCTCACGCCCATGCACCAGGAAAAAAGGGCGTTATCCCTTGGTGTCTTGTTTGGCAGTGTTGTAAGCAAACGCCACGAAAGGTAGCACCTCATCCCAGTTGCTCTGCTCAACATTGACGAACACTGATAGCATGTCGGCCAAGGTCTTATTAAGGCGTTCAGTAAGCCCATTAGTTTGCGGATGGCAGGTAGTCGTCATGTGATGAGTAATGTTGCACCGACGGTTTATCTCTGTCACAAGATTCGATTGAAAAACTTTCCATCGGTCCGTCATTAACGACCTTGGAGCACTGTGTTTTAATACAATGTCTTCCACGCGGAATTTGGCTACCTCGATTGCTTCGGCTGTTTTCACGGCTTTTGGAATGGTATAGCGTGTCAGATAATTTGTGCAAACAATAATCCATCTATTGCCACTAGCAGACGTTGGAAATCGTCCGCGGAGGTCAATCCCAACAGGCTGGAAAGGCGTTTCGGTTGGTAGAATTGGTATGAGTCGGCCAGGTGGTTTCTGAGGGACTGCCTTCTATATAAAGTTAACACACATGCTTGGAATGACATGGGGTTTTATTAGAACAAAAAGGCCATAAATAGCTTAACAGCCAATGAAATTCAGTTTAATAGAAGCCTAAAGGATTTATTGGTGGCCAACTGCTTCTACCCCATTGATGAATTTCTCAGTAGAACCAGCTGATATATATATATATATATATATATATATATATATATATATATATATATATAAGGTTGACACACATGCTTGGAATGACATGGGGTTATATTAGAAAAAAAAACACCCCATATTGCTAGATGCATTAAAGATCTCTTGCGCACGTCGTTTGGTGATGATCGTGTGCTCAGCCGCCACTTTCGTCATGCTTGGCCTCCCAGGTCCCCAGACCTGAGTTCGTGCGATTATCGGCTTTAGGGTTACCTGAAGTCGCACGTGTATCGTGATCGACCGACATCTCTACAGATGCTAAAAGACAACATCCGACCCCAATGCCTCACCATAACTGCTGACATGCTTTACAGTGCTGTTCAAAACATTATTCCTCGACTAAAGCTATTGTTCAGGAATGATGGTGGACATATTGAGGATTTCCTGTAAAGAACATCATCTTTGCTTTGTCTTACTTTGTTATGCTAATTATTGCTATTTTGATCAGATGAAGCGCCATCTGTCGGACATTTTTTGAACGTTTTTATTTTTTTGGTTCTAATAAAACCCCATGTCATTCCAGGCATGTGTGTCAATTTTACCTCTCTATCTACATTATTCGGTGATTTATTCAGTTTTCAAATATATAACTTCTGCACAGTTTCAGTGCAGTAATGTGTTCATTGTAAATAAATGTGTATGTGTGTGTGTGTGTGTGTGTGTGTGTGTGTGTGTGTGTTTATATATGTGTGTAAGTACAACCTAACTTCTGCACCATTTCAGTGCAGTAATGTGTTCATTGTAAATAAGTATTATAGTAGTTGTATTACACGTTTATTACCTTATAAATAAATTAAAAAAACTTTTTTTATTTTAAATTCAGTGCATTAGTATTCAAAAATGATCCTTTCATATAGTGTTCATTAAAAAATGACAATCATTCCACCTGGGTGCTGTGGGATGGTACATTAGCTTATTTGTTTGAGTTGTAAATATTTGTCATGTATTGTTGTTTTTCTGACATGTTCTACATCCTGGAGGACCTCCTTACTACGGATCAATTGGAATGAAAGTAAATCTAATCTAATCTAATCTGAAGGTTTGTAACAGCTGTGAATGGCCTTCCATAGAGATACTGTGGAAATCTGCATATGGCCCAGATCACAGCAAGACATTCTCTTTCTGTAGTTGAGTAGTTTTTCTCGGCTTTTGTAAGTGTCTTAGAAGCATAGGATATAATCTTCTCTTTTTCATCCGAAATTTGCACCAGAACAGCATCGATTCCATACCCACTCCCATCTGTGTGTGGTTCTGTAGGTGCTCTCTCATTATACAGACCAATTACAGGGTCAGTCGTCAGGGCTTTTCGCAGCACATCGAAAGAATCTTGTTGAGCACCACCCCAAATAAATTTAGCATCAGCTTTTAACAACACTTGGAATGGCCTGGCTTTGATACAAAACGACAGTAATAAAAACATAATCCGAGGAAGCTTCTCACATCTCTAATACTTTTAGGAATAGGAAATTCCGTTATAGCTCTCGCCTTTTATGGGTCTGGCCGTACACCTTCGTTTGAGACAAGGTGTTCAAGGATTTTGATTTCTTTTGCTCCACAGAGACACTATCTTTGATTAAGTTTCAGTCCGCATTGTTGGAGACACTTGAGAACGGCCCTCTGTCTTTTTATATGTTCATCGAATGTCTCTGAGAACACTATAATGTCATCTAAATAAGAAAGACACATCGTCCACTTCAGGTGTCTTAGAAGATTATCCATCATTCGTTCAAAAGTTGCTGGTGCATTACACAAACCAAACGGCATTACCTTAAACTCATAGAGGCCCTCAGGGGTGATGAATGCAGTTTTCTCACGATCAGCCTCATCTACTTCAATTTGCCAGTATCCCAAGTACATATCCATGGTTGAGAAAAACTTAGCCCACTTCAGAAAATCTAGTGTATCGTCAATTCGTGGAGGAGGGTAAACGTCGTTTTGAGTTATCTTGTTAAGCTTCCTGTAATCAACACAAAAGCGCCAGCTGCCATCGTTCTTTCTGATGAGGACCACTCGTGACGACTATGGGCTCTGCAAAGGCTGTATGATGTCATTCTTCATCATTTTCTCTACCTCTTCGCGAATTATTCGACGTTCATATGGTTCTGAGCACTATGGGACTTAACATCTGAGGTCATCAGTCCCCTAGAACTGAGAACTACTTAAACCTAACTAACCTGGACATCACACACATCCATACCCGAGGCAGGATTAGAACCTGCGACCGTAGCGGTCGCGAGGTTCCACAATGAAGGACCTTGAACCGACGGCCACACCGGCTAGCTTTATTCGACATTCCGTTGCTGACACGCGGTATGCTCTCCGGCTTATTGGTTGATGATCTCTAGCGCTAATCCGGTGCTTCACCGTCGATTTGTCTAATTTGCTCTTCACCTGTGGATTGAAGCATTCAGAGAACTCTTGAAGAATGGCTAGTAGCTTCTTCTGTTGATCCTTAGCGAGATCTGGTGATAGTCGAACTATAAGATCTTGTCTCGTAGTGGTAGCGCTAACTTCGCCCACAGACTCGGCATGGGAGGTTTCTATGACGCTCAGCTGTTCTTCAATTAACGGCTCAGTGTTTCTTACGCACATGTGTCTTGGAAGGATCTGCGGTTCTCGGAGACAGTTAACTATTCACAATTCACCGAATCCGTTCTTAAACGAGACGATAGAGGCTGGGATGACCAAGTTATTCTTCAGTGGTATGCTTCTCTTTCATTCCACTACAAGATCCGTGGATGATGCATGGCATGACACATGACAGCTACCTTTCTAGCGCTGCCTGCAGGAATGATCACTTCATCCAGCACACATAGTCTCCACATACTCGGATGCCCATCTTCCTGTCCACAGTATCTCATCTCGTCTAGCACAATCTTCGAGCGACCACAATCTATAACTGCCTGAGAAGCTTTCAAAAAGTCCCATCCGAGAATGACGTCATGAATACGAGGTGTGGCTAGAAAAAAACCGGACTAGTACTGGTGAAACAATAAAACGAATGCAATAAGGCTGAAAGTCGCGTGGCCTGTCACGTGACTCTCGCTCCGCCTACTGCTCGAGTTTCATCTGCCTCCTGCACTCAGTCTGCCCGTGGCGTCTGTTTTAAGTAGTTGACGTTTTGTCTGTGCGTCGGAAAATGTTGAGTGTACAGAAAGAACAGCGTGTTAACATCAAATTTTGTTTCAAACTAGGAAAATCTGCAAGTGAAACGTTTGTAATGTTACAACAAGTGTACGGCGATGATTGTTTATCGCGAACACAAGTGTTTGAGTGGTTTAAACGATTTAAAGATGGCCGCGAAGACACCAGTGATGACACTCGCACTGGCAGACCATTGTCAGCAAAAACTGATGCAAACATTGAAAAAATCGGTAAACTTGTTCGACAAGATCGCCGTTTAACAATCAGAGCAGTGTCTGAGTTAACAGGAGTTGACAAGGAAAGTGTCGAACAAGTTTACCGATTTTTTCAATGTTTGCATCAGTTTTTGCTGACAATGGTCTGCCAGTGCGAGTGTCATCACTGGTGTCTTCGCGGCCATCTTTAAATCGTTTAAACCACTCAAACACTTGTGTTCGCGATAAACAATCATCGCCGTACACTTGTTGTAACATTACAAACGTTTCATTTGCAGATTTTCCTAGTTTGAAACAAAATTTGATGTTAACACGCTGTTCTTTCTGTACACTCAACATTTTCCGACGCACAGACAAAACGTCAACTACTTAAAACAGACGCCACGGGCAGACTGAGTGCAGGAGGCAGATGAAACTCGAGCAGTAGGCGGAGCGAGAGTCACGTGATAGGCCACGCGACTTTCAGCCTTATTGCATTCGTTTTATTGTTTCACCAGTATTAGTCCGGTTTTTTTCTAGCCACACCTCGTACACTCTTGTAAGACGATGAATTCTAAGGGCTGTGTATGGCCACTTATAGGGCTTCATCAAATATCCGCCGCAGCACCACATGTCCCGGTCGTTCGTAGTGGAAACACTGGTTGGTTATCCTGGGTCCTGCAGATGTCAGTCTTCCTTGGTGTCCAAACAGGTTCCTCATGCGGCATTGTAGAAACGTAACTTCGCCTGGGTCTCGGCTTTTTCACCGTTTTAAAGGGAAATGAAGGACGAGAGATTGGGTTCAAAGTCTGTTCCACTTCCTCCCTTACAACCTCTTGAAGCTTCTTTTTTTCTTTTTTTTTTTTTTTTGCTCGCCGTGCAAACTCCCTCTCTCACTATCTGATGAAAAACACTTGTGAAATCAGTTGCTTCCTCCATCACAGACATCGATACGACGTTTGGAAGCCGTTCAAACTTCTTGCGTGTAATTCTTTTTTGATGCATTGTCTCGATATACTGGCACCATTTTATGAAGTCGTCTGCTGTCGGAACTTCCTTCGGGAGTAAGGCTTCATACATGTACTCAGCAACACCCTTCATGAGATGTGCAACCTTGTCTTCCTCCTTCATTCTAGGATCCACTATTTTACACAGCTCCAAGACGTCTTGAATGCAGGATGCTGTAGTTTTTCCTGGACTCTGTGCCCTGCACTTTAATTTATCTTCAGCCTTGCACTTCTGTCGTTGTGTGTCGCCGAAATACTTGCGCCGTACCGCCTGTAATACTTCCCACCTTGTGAACTTCTTCTCGTTGTTCTCATCCCATTGCTTGGCAGTGCCCTCCAAGTAGAAAAATACGTTAGCCAAACGCACGGTGTCATCCCATTTGTTAAATTTGGCTATACGCTCATATACCTTCAACCACTTGTTTGGATCTTGGCTATCGTCACCAGAGAACCCAGAAGAATGTCACATGTGGTGGCTCACCGTTGCTGTCTTCTTCTTCTGTCTCCGGTAGATTGTGATCTGTTGAATACGGCTCGAACTCGGGTTTCTCGCCACGTAAACGGCAGCTCTGTCGTGGCCTGATGGGAGCCACTGTGTCGTCGATAATGAGCGCTATCACAATTTCCAATACCTAGCGTCTCCACCAGAAGAATGTCACGTAGAAGACGGTGTAATTAGATGAATGACGAACATTAACTTCAAGTAACTAAGGTTTATTCAGCACTTGCACATACAAGAGCCCGGAGCGAACTGCCTCCGGCGAGAACACATACAGTATCTATACAGCTACAGAACATTCCAGTACAATGATACTTGACATTTGTGGATACTTCTAGAATGTACTCTAACCGAATATAGAGTTTCGAACTCACGACCCTCCAGACAACAGTTTAGTATCATAACCACTACACTACAGTCCTACTCATCTTCTTCTGCTACAGTATAGGCTAACTCATTTTCTGCAGAGAGAAAGGCTGACAACTGATAAAGTAGCTCAAAATATTCAAGACCTTTTGAGTTTTCTTAAAGGTTCTAGAGACTCTTGTACTCCTGAAGCAATTTCAAAGGCCAAAATATTAACAGAAAATAATAAAATAAGAACGGAATTTTCAGAAAAAGGTATTAGAGGAAAGTAAAAAAAAAAAAAAAAAAATTCGATGAGCTTTGTGTGAATGAAGTATCTTAACATTCACAGGAATACTTGTTCAGGCTGTCCCTGTTAGAAATAGGTGACACAGGAGTAATAGAGCTGGGCACCAGCTTTAAGACACTGCAGAAAACTAGTGCAAAATTCAGTTTTTTGTGTGGTGCCCAAATTCAAGAAATCAAAGTGGAGGACTTAAAGGCCAAAGGAATGGAACTGGCAGTTACCTATGCAGAAGACCTTAACAAGGAAGGGCATATTTTTGAAATTAAAAGCTTCTAACACCATGAGCTGGCAATAGCGAAAGGCTTGAAAGATGCCACTGCACCATCCACATTAGCTGAAACTAATTAGAAATTATTTGAGGCATATGACTGCTCAACAAAGGTTGACAAACTTAAGTATAATCTCTATAAAGCACAGACAAGTCATTTCCATAAACTATGACCAGATCATAATCATTTGTATTGTAGAAAAACTCGAATAGCGAAATTTTTAATTTATTATTTGTACAAAGAGCAATCATATTTTATTTTTTTGTATTTTTTAAAATGATTTTGTTTGTTTTAAACTTTTACCTTAATTCAGTCAGTAAAAGAAGTTAATGTTATCAGACTATGATATTTATTTTAAACCAAATTCTCTAAATATCTTATATAAAGCTGTCAATTTTTATATGGGAGGGTGATGAAAGAAATGGTTGCAAATTTAAGCTTGTCCCCTTTGCGAAAATCCTAGTTGAAGTCCTGTTGGCGACCTAAAATACATTGCCATGACTTTAGTATAACTTTTTCTTTGAACAAAAGTGTAATTTTCGTTCATCTCACTGTGCGTTTCTTTCAGTTACTTTCTGTACTACAATGTAGCAGTTGTTTCTATATATGGTCCAAGTTTCATCAAGCTGTGTTACTTGGCAGTGACATATCTGTGAAAGTTACTTTTGCCCTTAAGTTCTTCATATCAGTGTCTTTGATGCTTTTGAAACAATGAGAACTGTTAAAATTACTCTCATCCATAAATCAAGAATTAAAAGATCACAGCAATTAAAAAAATGTGGGAATGAAGTTATTCAAGGTGAACTTTAAGTTCAGATTCATTTGCAAATGTTGATGTTTATTCATGACAGTTAATTAATTCTTTGATATATTTATTGTAGTTAAGATAATGTGCAATAAATCCGCTGACAATGGTTGTAGATAGAATTAAGGTTGTTTTTCTTGATTAATAAGTAAACTTTTTGATTGGAATTTGTATGTGCTATTTACACTAGAAAAACTACTATCTACCTCATCAGTAAATTGAGATATAAAGAGATAATCATATTACATCCACAGAAGATCAACATATCCAGCAGTCTCAACTTTGAAGTTATGAACTGGGAGAATCAATTTATTGTGTGTCACAGTAAACTTGTTGATAAGTACATTGTTTGAATGATGACATGTAAACCACAGATCAATTGGTAATGCAAAATGTTAATCCCTAAACTGCAGCTCCAATAGTTACAGGTGCTACTGAAAATATGGAGTGTATTTTTACTGTTGTAGTGAGGAAACAGAAGAGGAGGATAAAGGACGATGAAACAAGAAAATAATACTGATGAACATATATCCAAAAACCAATGTTTCCCTAATCTCCACAAGGACAGTCATGCGAGTGTTACAACACTGTTAATGTCTAAGGCTACATTTATTTTGAAACACCACAACTGAGGCATAAATTATAAAGTGATAAACTGGTCTCATCTGATTTTGTCACCATTCTAGATATCTAAGTATTGGTAAATAGCATTTTGATAACAAATGTATTGGTAATGGCTCACCAATAATGTAGCCTCCCTGGTCTCAAAACTGGAACCCACTGGATTTTTTTGTTTAGTATATTCAGAAGCTCTAGGGTATTCCAGCCCCATTGATAGTGTCGGTGAACTTTGGGAATGCATTTTGGATGGTTGTTCATGCATTTGAAACACACCTGTAATTTCTGAATGTGTGTGGGCATCTATGAGCGGCAATGCTGACGCCTACTTTCACATGAAGAGTGACCAAAATACTTGTAATACTTTCCAGTTTACTTCTTGTATCAAAGCAAAGATTAATAATGCACATATTATCATAAGTGGTATTGAGAACCAAATAAATTCGTTAAACTGCAACAAAGCACTTGTGCCAGATTGAATCCTCATCATATACATTACTTGCAGTTGACTCAACCCCAATTTTAACGATAAAATACCATAGATACAAAGCAAAAATAACCACACCCACTGAGTGGAAATATTTATGCAGGTGATGCAGTTATCTATAATTGTGTACTACATGAAAAATTACACAGATATCAAGTCAGAATTTAAGATCACTTGCTAGTGAATTGGCTTCAAAAATTCGAATTTTTTTCCATCTTAAATTAATATTAAGGTTTTGTGAACAAAATGGTAGTTAAATGAATCGTTTATGACATAGGGAACATCTTCAAAAACGCATTTAAATATATGTCGGTATGCGGCAACGACCGTATTTCCGCTGCGGTCGGATGTCAAATGGCGTTATTATTATTTTGCCACTTGGAAAAGAGACACTACGTAATCGTTTTTTGAGTTGGCAGCCCTGTTAGCACACACGCTTTCCGACGGTCCTTTGTTTTCCTTTGTATATCTATGATTTTCGAGAGTTGTTTGTGTTCAAACTTCTGTATGTTGTTGAGTTGTTGGTGCTGTGTCATTCTCGGAAGCGCTTATGCCTGCAAACAAGTGTTTTGGAACAGGAAAACGTAAGTTTTATGGTAATCGGTTTACTTCGTTGGAAAGTAGAGACTGTGTAATTACATCCAGAAACCAACTGGATGTTATGTCGACTCCGCCAAGTGACTCATGACAGAAGCTAAAATATTTGAGTACCCAGAGTGACATTTCTATAAAATATGATCAAAACACTGTAACAAAATGTGTTTCCATAATTGCTGAATTGAGTGCTTTATGTTCGCTTCTAAATAATGCTGTTGTGTGTGTGCTTTATGGAAAAGGTGGTATTAAAATCGTCGAAGATTTTGAAGGCAGGAAAGGTGGGGCTAGTAAGTTACAAGTGTTTTGTGATTTCTGTGGGGTAACTAAAAGTGGGTATTCTTCTGGGTTGTGCGAAGGAAGAGTTTATAACACAAATATCAGACTTTCATATGGAATGACATGTATTGGGAAGGGTAGAAAGGCAGCTCAAACATTTTGTGCTATCATAAATTTGCCTCCACTTACAAGATTTGAGAAGTACACACAGTTACTTCTTGAAAATCTTGGTCAAGTGAGTGCTGTGTCAATGAAGAAAGCAGTAGAAGAAAATGTGTTATGCAATAAAGGTGACATTGATATAGCTGCAGCTTTTGATTGGACATGGCAGAAGTGTGGACACCTATCATTGAATGGTGTTGTCAGCGCAACAAAAGCTCAGTGATTGCAAACCAATTGGTGGTCAGGGTCGTCTTCTACATCTACATCTACATCTACATTTATACTCCGCAAGGCACCCAACGGTGTGTGGCGGAGGGCACTTTACGTGCCACTGCCATTACCTCCCTTTCCTGTTCCAGTCACGTACGGTTCGCGGGAAGAACGACTGTCTGAAAGCCTCCGTGCGCGCTCTAATCTCTCTAATTTTACATTCGTGATCTCCTCGGGAGGTATAAGTAGGGGGAAGCAATATATTCGATACCTCATCCAGAAACACACCCTCTCGAAACCTGGCGAGCAAGCTACACCGCGATGCAGAGCGCCTCTCTTGCAGAGTCTGCCACTTGAGTTTATTAAACATCTCCGTAACACTATCACGGTTACCAAATAATCCTGTGACGAAACGCTCCGCTCTTCTTTGGATCTTCTCTATCTCCTCCGTCAACCCGATCTGGTACGGATCCCACACTGATGAGCAATACTCAAGTATAGGTCGAACGAGTGTTTTGTAAGCCACCTCCTTTGTTGATAGACTACATTTTCTAAGCACTCTCCCAATGAATCTCAAGCTGGTACCCGCCTTACCAACAATTAATTTTATATGATCATTCCACTTCAAATCGTTCCGCATGCATACTCCCAGATATTTTACAGAAGTAACTGCTACCAGTGTTTGTTCCGCTATCATATAATCATACAATAAAGGATCCTTCATTCCATGTATTCGCAATACAATACATTTGTCTATGTTAAGGGACAGTTGCCACTCCCTGCACCAAGTGCCTATCCGCTGCAAATCTTCCTGCATTTCGCTACAATTTTCTAATGCTGCAACTTCTCTGTATACTACAACATCATCCGTGAAAAGCCACATGGAACTTCCGACACTATCTACTAGGTCATTTATATATATTGTGAAAAGCAATGGTCCCATAACACTCCCATGTGGCACGCCAGAGGTTACTTTAACGTCTGTAGACGTCTCTCCATTGAGAACAACATGCTGTGTTCTGTTTGCTAAAAACTCTTCAATCCAGCCACACAGCTGGTCTGATATTCCGTAGGCTCTTATTTTGTTTATCAGGCGACAGTGCGGAACTGTATAAAACGCCTTCCGGAAGTCAAGGAAAATAGCATCTACCTGGGAGCCTGTATCTAATATTTTCTGGGTCTCATGAACAAATAAAGCGAGTTGGGTCTCACACGATCGCTGTTTCCGGAATCCATGTTGATTCCTACAGAGTAGATTCTGGGTTTCCAAAAACGACATGATACTCGAGCAGAAAACATGTTCTAAAATTCTACAACAGATCGACGTCAGAGATATAGGTCTATAGTTTTGCGCATCTGCTCGACGACCCTTCCTGAAGACTGGGACTACCTGTGCTCTTTTCCAATCATTTGGAACCTTCCGTTCCTCTAGAGACTTGCAGCACACGGCTGTTAGAAGGGGGGCAAGTTCTTTCGCGTATTCTGTGTAGAATCGAATTGGTATCCCGTCAGGTCCAGTGGACTTTCCTCTGTTGAGTGATTCCAGTTGCTTTTCTATTCCTTGGACACTTCTTTCGATGTCAGCCATTTTTTTCGTTTGTGTGAGGATGTAGAGAAGGAACTGCAGTGCGATCTTCCTCTTTGAAACAGCTTTGGAAAAAGGTGTTTAGTATTTCAGCTTTATGCGTGTCATCCTCTGTTTCAATGCCATCATCATCCCGGAGTGTCTGGATATGCTGTTTCGAGCCACTTACTGATTTAACGTAAGACCAGAACTTCCTAGGATTTTCTGTCGAGTCGGTACATAGAATTTTACTTGCGAATTCACTGAATGCTTCACTCATAGCCCTCCTTACGCTAACTTTGACATCGTTTAGCTTCTGTTTGTCTGAGAGGTTTTGGCTGCGTTTAAACTTTGAGTGAAGCTCTCTTTGCTTTCGCAGTAGTTTCCTAACTTTGTTGTTGTACCACGGTGGGTTTTTCCCGTCGCTCACAGTTTTACTCGGCACGTACCTGTCTAAAATGCATTTTACGATTGCCTTGAACTTTTTCCATAAACACTCAACATTGTCAGTGTCGGAACAGAAATTTTTGTTTTGATCTGTTAGGTAGTCTGAAATCTGCCTTCTATTACTCTTGCTAAACAGATAAACCTTCCTCCCTTTTTTTATATTCCTATTAAGGGGCTCCAGAAAGGCTCAAAGTCATGAAAAGTTCAATTTTTACTTTTTTGCGTTTTCTGAATCTGCAGACTATTACCTTTTAGTAGATATATAATTTATTCAATTCCGAAGACTACAACTATTTTTAAATTTTTGTTGAAATGTGTTCTACATGGGCGTGACCCACTGTGGCGCTGTTAAACTGCTGTCAAATGGTGTTATTATTAACGTCCATGTTCATCAGCTACATTTTAGTGATGTGAGATAAAGTATGTGTTGTGGCTAACCTGTGATGGTTCAATATATATCGCTGGTGTGATTGTCGATTGTTTCATGTTTATTTACTCTGTCATTATCTCGAAAATATTCGTAATTAATTCTGTTTCTTGAGTCTCTGTTTTGTTGAAGTATAATAATGAGTAAAAGTAAAGTTATTAGAAATCCCCTGAAGGCTTTTAAGAAAAGGAGAACTGTTGGAAAGCCAAAGGTATGTGTTATTACTGTAAACAATAAAGACGATAACCAAGTGAGTGAACCTAACCTCTCAAGTACACCTGCCCATAGCAGTCAAAGTGGGAAAGAAAATACTTCACAGAAGAAGCTTGGTTCAATGAGTGAAAACTATGAATGTTTTATGGGCGAATCGGATGTGAATGAAATATTTGATATGTTGGTTCTCAAAGGAATTTTTTCAAACTGTGTAAGATGTATTCATTGTAGTGAAGTTGGTCTGGAACTCTCCATAATAAAGCACGTAGGACTTGCTAGTGAAATACAACTGAAATGTGATAAGTGTTCATACATGACCACCTTTTGGAACAGTGTTGCAGTAACTGCAACTGAAGAAAATGGTAGCAAAATCTACGAACACAACATTAGATTTGTTTATTCCTTGCGTTCAGTTGGTAAGGGTGCTACTGCAGGTGCAATTTTCTGTGGCATGATGAATCTTCCAAATCCCCCAACCAAGTTTACGACCTATAATAAATTAGTAGGGTCTAAAGTAGAAGATGTCTGTATAGAATCTATGAAGAACGCTGTGGAAGAGGCAGTAATGGAAAATAATGGTAACAGAGATTTGACTGCAGCGTTCGATGGTACCTGGCATAAACGGGGACACACATCTCTTTGTGGTGTAGTATCTGCCACCAGTATGTATACAGGGAAAGTTTTAGATGTAGCAGTAATATCAAAGTATTGTAGATGTCCACAAAAATATAAAGGTACACATGAAAATAATTGAAAAGCTAACTATAGTGGCAGTAGTGGAGGAATGGAAGTGGCTGGTGTTGCCAGTATATTCCAGCGTTCTGAGGCGTGTGATAAAGTGCGATATGTTAATTACCTTGGTGACAGTGATTCTAAAAGTTTCAAACATGTTCAAGGACTGAAGCCCTATGGTGATGATGTAGTGCAGAAATTTGAGTGTATTGGATACGTACAGAAGTGAATGGGAACAAGACTTCAGCGACTGAAAGCTTTGTACAAAAAACAAAAACTCAGTGATGGTAAAGGGTTGGATGGGAAGGGAAGGTTAACTGACAGTGTAATTGACAAAATACAGAACTATTATGGAATGGCTATTAGGCAAAATACACAAAGTGTCGACGAAATGAAGAAGGCTGTTTGGGCTCTTTTTTTTTCATACTTCTTCAACCGATGAAAATCCCCAACATAGCTTGTGTCCCAAAGAAGAAGACAGTTGGTGAAAATATAACAAAGGATTGCTAACTGGTGAAGTGTACACTCATAAGCATAGTCTGCCTCATGCAATAATGGAGGTGATAAAACCTATTTTCAGAGACTTAGCAGCACGTGAACTGTTGAAAAAGTGTATTCACAGAAAAACTCAAAACCCCAATGAAAGTGTAAATAGTGTTATATGGTCGAGAATCCCCAAGACTGTATTTGTTGGAATAGAAACACTTCACTTTGGTGTGTATGATGCTGTTGCGACTTTCAATGATGGCAACATTGTAAGGTGCAAGGTATTTAGAAATATGGGAATGAAGATAGGTTCTAACATGGTACGAGCGATGCTTGCTTTAGACAAGGAACGCCTTCGGGCTGCAAACAGGGCTGTAAAGAGTCTAGAAATACAAGCAAGAGTAAACAGGAGGAGGAACAAGAGGAAGCTGGAGGAGGAGTTTGCAGAGGATGAAGATAATCCATCCTATGGACCTGGAATGCACTAAAAAGTTAATCCAATCTTTGTCGCTCGATTCCCAAAACTTTTATTTTCTCATACTAATTACATGTTTTCTAAGGATCTTCCAAACATATTTGTTTCAAACTTTCAGTAAATGTTACACAGTACCTTCCGCATAATTTAACACAGCCTTTTTCCAAAAAACTGTATATTTTTGAATATATAAATAAAAAATTGCAAAAAATGTTGTGAATTTTCATTACAATTGAAAAAAAATCATCTTTAATAACTGAACTAAAATTTTGTAAAATCCCTGTGTTAAGTTGTAGCCCATATTCCAATAAATAATCTGTAAAAGGTTCAACTTCCTACCTCAAATACTTTGTGAGGAAAGATGTAATTTATAAGCGTTATTTTAACATTGCAAGTATAGGGCGTTCCGGAGCCCCTTAGCTTCCATATTCAGGGATGCTGCAACGGTCTTATGATCACTGATTCCCTGTTCTGCACATACAGAGTCGAAAAGTTCGGGTCTGTTTGTTATCAGTAGGTCCAAGATGTTATCTCCATGAGTCGGTTCTCTGTTTAATTGCTCGAGGTTATTTTCGGATAGTGCACTCAGTATAATGTCACTCGATGCTCTGTCCCTACCCCCCATCCTAAACATCTGAGTGTCCCAGTCTATATCTGGTAAATTGAAATCTCCAACTAAGACTATAACATGCAGAGAAAATTTATGTGAAATGTATTCCAAATTTTCTCTAAGTTGTTCTGCCACTAATGCTGCTGAGTCGGGAGGTCGGTAAAAGGAGCCAATTATTAACCTAGCTCTGTTGTTGAGTGTAACCTCCACCCATAATAATTCACAGGAACTATCCACTTCTACTTCACTACAGGATAAACTACTACTAACAGCGACGAGCACTCCACCACCGGTTGCATGCAATCTTTCCTTTCTAAACACTGTCCGTACCTTTGTAAAAATTTCGGCAGAATTTATCTCTGGATTCAGCCAGCTTTCTGTACCTATAACGATTTCAACTTCGGTACTTTCTATCAGCGCTTGAAGTTCCGGTACTTTACCTACGCAGCTTCGACAGTTGACAATTACAATACCGATTGCTGCTTGGTCCCCGCATGTCCTGACTTTGCCCCACACCCGTTGAGGCTGTTGTCCTTTCTGTACTTGCCCAAGGCCATCTAACCTAAAAAACCGCCCAGCCCACGCCACACAACCCCTGCTACCCGTCTTACTAAGGAAGATGTGGACAAACTGCAGCTCTATTATGGTTTAGCCATAAGAAGGAATCGGGACAATAATGAGGCCATGAAGAAAGCAGTATGGGCTACCTTTTCCATAAAGCTTCTATGGATGACCATCCACAGCATGCTTTCTGTGACAGTGGTGTAGACACATGCTGTGGATACAATAAAGCAATAGCATATGGTGAGACTTTTTGCTTTAATGATGGGGCAGTTAACAGATGTGATGTTCAAAATGGCTCTGAGCACTATAGGACTTAACTTCTGAGGTCATCAGTCACCTAGAACTCAGAACTACTTAAACCTAACTACCCTAAGGACATCACACACATCCATGCCCGAGGCAGGATTCGAACCTGCGACCGTAGCGGTCGCGCAGTTCCAAACTGTAGCGCCTAGAACTGCTCGGACACTCCAGCCGGCTAACAGATGTGATGTTTTAGACTTGTTGGAACTAACTCCTGGTTTCAATACTAGACAATTAGATGGCAGTTGATTCCTTGAGAGCAGCCGAATGCGAAAAATGAGTTCGTGAGGCAACTAAAGAGGCCAGAATAGCAAAGAGGAGCAAGAAAAGGAAGAGAGAAGATGAGGAACACACAAAACAAGAATATTATGCTACTGGAGGGTTTTAAGAATAACAGAGGTGAATAACAGATGAAACGTACCTTTAAACTGAATTTTCCAATAATCAAATTTTCTGACATGTTTATTTTACGCAAAAAAACAATTTGAGCTAGAGGTCTGAAATTTTTTATGTTATTTCAGGCTACCATTTGGAGAAAAGTAAACTACAGACACCAGCTTACTGTCACCAGGAGGAAAAATATACTCTTATTAATTATAAAAAATTACCTTAATTTTGATTGTCTAATTGAAGTATTTGTAGTATAAAAGCTATTGAGTGAAATCATTTGATTGTAGTCTACTTTTTAGGTAACAATGTCATAAATATGTGCACAAAGTTTTAAGCATCTAAGAAAAGTAGTTAATAACTTCAAACATAGACTGGCAGGAAAAATTTTAAATTACTGACTGACATAAATTTTTATATAATAAAGTTTATATCAAAGCTGTTCTGATTATTCTTACACCAAAACCTACATCCTTAAAACACTTTCATTGTCCTGAAATTTCTTTGCATTAAGAGTTCACATTATGTAGTTAGACCCTCATAAAGGCATTCACTGGCAATTAACCTTAATAATATTTCATAGAGGAGTATATGGACAATATAATATAGTCATCAAAGTCTAAAGCAAAAGAAGAATATGAACGATAGGAAGATTAATAATCTGAACTTTGGACGCTAATAATTAAATAACAAAATGAAAATATTAATGAAAAAATTGAAAAATAAAATAATTGGTACCATACTATGTTTTATTATATTTAATTCAGCAAAAATATAAAAAACTGTGCATAAAGAGTAATGAAGCAACTAACTATTAATAATTATTTAGTGAACAAAGCAAGATAAATGACATAATTATAAAAATTTAAGAAACAGATAAATTAAAAGAATTAAAAAATTTGTACCAAACAAACAGTTACTGAAAATACTGTGTAAATACCTTCAGCACACTTACAAACAACAAACTAATAAATAACAGACAAAATTGTAATCTATCTCTGGAAAATAAAGTAATAATTTAAAATAAATACATGAGAAACAGTATAGCCCATTCTTAATGAAACCTTCAGTAAATATTATCACTGTGAAGAAAATACACGAACACTACTAAAATGTACTAGAGAAGTAAAAATATAAAATTTTTACATCAATTTTCATAGTTTAGAAAAATATTAGACTTTCGTGGAAGAAATAAAACCAGTCTGTGCATTAAATACTCCTTGGGGTAGGAAAATATCCCTATCATCAGACTCGAGACAGATGTTTTATAAAGCTAACCACCATTTTGATTAAAATTGTAATTTAGTCCTATTAATTGATATAAATATTAATGATATTGAATTGAAACTTAGTGTGTGATAAACAGGTTTTATAAATTTACGAATATTCCTTCCTGGATTAATAATAGTTACAATGTTAGGGGGTTTTGATTTTCATACATTTTATTTTCAAAGTTTGTTGGTGGTACAGTAGTTCAATTTATTTTTATAAGAAGAATTTATAGTAATGGAAGATTCATTTTTTAGGTATATTTGTTATTGTTATATTAATTATTGTAAAAAAGTAGTTATAGATTTCTTTAACATTTCAGAAGTAATAAAAAACGACAGTTCAATCAACCACCACTAAATAACATCTCGAGAGATCATATTATAACCCACAGTTTATTTTTACTATAACAATAGTTTGTCTACTTTTAGCACTGCTGGCAGTAGTAAAATTAAATAATATTTCCAAGATATTCTTAATTTAAAAGTATTAAAATAGATTTACCAGCAACTAATGGTATTTTATTTTGATAAAATTTTGATTCATAGTTACACATTGTAGAATGGACTCAAATAATATCTCAAGTAGTGCTGGATGGAATTGACACCTTAAACCCTGGAGGGCTGTCCATAAATCCATAAGTGTACAGGCGATGGAAATCTCTTCTGAGTAGCACGTTGCAAGGCATCCCAGATACGCTCAATAATGTTCAGGTCTGGGGAGTTTGGTGGCCAGCCAAATTGTTTAATCTCAAAACAGTGTTCCTGGAGCCATTCTGCAGCATTTCTGGACGTGTGGACTGTCACATTGTACTGCTGGAATTGGCCAGGTCTCTAATAAAGGTTATATAGTATATATAACCTTTATTAGAGACCTGTAGTAAGTCATTTACAAAATCTTTAAAAAGTTAAGTAATTATAAAGGAATAGAAAAGAATAATGAAACAACATAATCAAAAAATGTTTGGTGTGAATTCTACTATTATGTTTAGCAGGAGTATATTTTAAGAGAAATTATAGTTTACCCCTGAAGTTAAAATAGCTTAACATTTTCACTTGAAAATTAAATAAACACAAAATGAACTGTAAAAATAAAATATTTTGGGCAATGAGGTAACTTAGAGCATAATAAAATTTCCATTTTTGCAATTAATTCTTTCATAACTGCAGTAAAATAATTATGCACATATTCAAGAAGAAACTAAATCAGTATCAATACAGAAATATCTAAATTATGATAAACCTTAGTAGAAAAACGACAATAATATAAATTTACCTCAGTAAATTAAAAATTCTTATTTCTGAATTGACTCAAATTATTAATAAATTACATTAATACAATAACACTCGGAAAAATTATTTAAACAGAATAATAAAATACAAAATAACAAAGTGTTATAAATAACCAAGGATTTGTGGTTTGCACAGAAAGATATCCAATGGTATTGGAACACATTAATAGTAGTTTATGTTTTATATGTCTGCCGATGGCCTTGCCACAGTGGTAACACCGGTTCCTGTCAGATCACCGAAGTTAAGTGCTGTCGGGCTGGTCTAGCACTTGGATGGGTGACCATCCGGTCTGCCGAGCACTGTTGCCAAGCGGGGTGCACTCAGCCCTTGTGAGGCAAACTGAGGAGCTAATTCATTGAGAAGTAGCGGCTCCGGTATTGGACACTGACATACGGCAGGGAGAGCGGTGTACTGACCATATACCCCTCTATTTCTCCATCCAGTGATACCTATGGGCTGAGGACGACATGGCGGCCGGTCGGTACCGTTGGGCCTTCATGGCCTGTTCGGGAGGAGTTTAGTTTTAGTTTTTTATGTTTTATATGTCTACCTAAATATTCTTAGCAGTGCATATACTTTTCTACAGCTTCTGTCATGTGATTTAAAATCTTTATCAAAATCCTGTATTACACAAAGCTATTGAATTCAAATGGCAAGGGTACACTCCACAGAGGCAGTGTTTACTATATTAATAAAACAAAATTTCTGTTAAATCTGCTTTTATTTACAACTTTCAAAAACAATGCATTGTAAAAGAAGTGATAAGTTGCACTATGGCCTGAAACAGTTTATAATTATAAACAAAACAAATATAAAGCCAAGAAGCGATTTCTGACAATAGAGAAGTACAACAAAATTAAGTACAGCGAACTGCGTGCTATCACTCATGGGATAGATTCCTCTGAACAAAAGATGTAATTTATCTCTACTGCTATAAATAACATTTATTGTTATGAGGTTTGATCTACTAGTGTCCCTGAGGAGTGTAGTCCAGGACAGAGAGAAGGTCAGCTTCATTCATAATATCATTTGTATTTTATTGCAGATCTAGATTTCGTATAGCAGCACAGTACTCATCAGTACGTTATAGGTAGTTACGTAGACTCAGCATAGTTATAACGACACCTATTACAGTGTAACTTTAGCACGTACATGCCAAAATTGTATTGTAATATGTATTGTTATTTCTACACTGATTCTACATAACTACCTATAACACAATGTAGCTACACTGTTATCTGAAATTTAGATCTGTAATAAAATACAGATGACATTACAAATGATGGTGATCTTCTTTCTGTCCTAGATTTATTTGTTAGTTTTGAAATCTCTGCTGCTGGCACACATTATGTCTACACTATGTCAGTTGCCTATTCCAAAATAACTTGCTAATTATAACAAATTACTGGGTAAAAGAACTTTAATCTTACCAAAACTTTCGTAATATACAAAGAAATAAATAAATAAGCTAAAACGAATCCACTGAGGAAGTAGATAGTACTGTTAATTTATAACTAATTCAGTTCTAAATTACACCTGCCCAGTTAGCCATCCATGTTAAGAGGACCACTTCTGTAATATAGATGGACGATAACCACAAATAGAATCTGCTTCAAAAATTAATCATGAGACGTCAGCATGCTACCCAGTCTGGATGTGGTTTTTAGGCTGTTTTCTGCATCCCACTTGGTGAATACTAGGCTGGTTCCCATATTCTGCCTCATATACACACTATGCAAACATTACGAAAACTCTCTCACATTTGCACACAGAATTTACCATAGTCAGGCAGTTTGGGTACACTATAACTGTTCTGGTGGTGGATAGGCAAATGAAGATCTTTTCTGTTTGGGCTCCTTCAACAGTTAACCAGTATCAGCATCTGAAATAAAAAAAAAATATTTAACAGAACTAAGAAAATATAAACGAAAAAAGATAAGTGTCTATCACAGATGATCACAGCAACTTCTGCATTGTACATAAATAGTCTAACATTTGGCTCAATTTTCTTATAAAGATGTTATAACAATTGTAGTTATTACATTTCTATCTACTAAATAACATATTTTGTTATAGTATATATGAAGACTGAAGTGTTACTAATTATATTACTATAAATTTTTATTACATCTCTCTTTAAAATAACTTTTGATAAATGTATCGGTCAAAATTAGGTAAATGAAACTTATAATGGTATCTATTATTAAATGTTTTTAAATTAATTTGATTAGTTATGCCAAAAAAATTTAAATGTAAGAAAAAGTTGAACAATTTTAAGGACAATATGAGTCGCAAACCTAAAATACTTTTATTAAACATATTAAAAAACAAGAGGGAAATGCTTGGGTCTATTAAAGAGCCATCTTGATACAGTAAATAAAGCATATAAGTGTACCTCAATTTAATATCTTATTAATTCATAGTAACCTAATTTATTTAGTCATTTCTGTCCTGTTTAATGACCAGCTGCAAAACCGTCTATTCCTATCAGGATGAGTCACAGGAACTGTCCTCTAAAATTCTTCAAATTCTTGATTTAGATTTTGGTTAGGACTAAAGATGAATTTAGTTTCATTTTTCTCCTTACTATCAAATAATAAAAACATAGTAACTCATACTTCTATTTTTTTCTGTTCAATAACAGTATCAACAATATTCATTTTTTATTTTTATTGATTGTACTGATCTGTCCATTACCATAGAAAAGAGAGTTAATACAATCATTAAGAGTCATAATTAGATTGTTATTCAAGCAGATTAACATATGACAAAAAATTGCTCCAATTATCATCTTTTTGGAATTTCATCAGAACATTTTCCTCTAGAATCACTATTTTAAGAATTGTTATTGCAGCATTAAATTGAACATCATTACATTTTTAGCATATTCAGTAATTAATCACCTAATACGAATAAAAAATTCAATAATTTCAAAAGAACTATATTTTATTCTGTTTTCATAATTGTTATAAAATGCAATTTAAATATTTAAACAAATGAATTTATTCTACATCAATTAAAATTAATCAGATTCTAATACAAAAACGAAATTAAGTGAATAATGTTTTTATCCTTACTATCATTAGGTGGATTGCTGCCATTCCTCGACTTCTTAGCAAAACTATCACCTGTAACATATCACAGTACCACATAAGGATCCCTTGTCAGGCAGTGATGGTGTAGATGAAGATTTTCAGTAGGATGGAACTGGTAGAAGATGCAGTCCTGCTCTTAGAGTTAACATAAAAGGTAGACACTAAAATCTGAACATGTCTGTTACCAGATTAGGCAGTGTTTGGTCAGTATCCATACCCCATGTCAGGGGCAGTTGGCAAAGTTCACTCTGAAGCTAACAATCTTAATTTTGACTTGGGTACACAAATGTCTACACACACTGCAAAAATAGGACCACAATAATTGTGATGAAAAAAGCAATATTACTACAAGTGACTAATCCCCCATTTCTCAGAGGAGTGAAAGGAGACTTTCAGATTCTGGAGTGTCTGCATCATCACATAATGAACAGTTAGGGGATACAGAAAACATTTTTTACCCTGAAATTTAATTTAAGGGAAGTATAAATTTCCAACTATAAATATTCACACCTTTGGCCAAGTTGAGTAACTCAAGCAAATTATAAACTTTGTGAACAGCAACAACATCCCGCTAGCAGCCATCCAAAAAACACGTTAAGCTGATAACCTAACAAAGGATAGTGAAAACTATAGAATTTTAAGGTGAACTAGCCAGTAGATTTTAAAATTTACATCCTACAATTTTAGGGTCCAACCCCTCAGTTTATAACAGTGTAATCCCAAATGTTGATTTTGACTCCTATAGTGAAATACATTCTGCTTTAACAATAAGTGCTGGAATAGATATGAATCAGTGTTCCACTGCTGTGCACCAGTAAATGAAGATCGAGAAAACAGGCTGTCAAATGTTTACAAGAAAAACATAATAATCATGATAGAGGATTTTAATGCCCAACTGGGTAAGGAGAAATCATTCCAAAAAATTATTAGAAATTATCCATCTCAGCACAAAACTAACTCAAAGGGCTCAAGATTAGTAGATATAGGCAAGTCACACAATCTTAAAATCATGAAAAAAACACTTCAAAAAACTACCTAGAAAGCAAAACACATGTATATCAACAAACTGCAATTGAGGGGAGTTTCAGACTGATCACATAACCCTCTACAGGCATAATTTTCAAGAGATGAAGAACATTGGAATCATGAGAGGTATGGTAGTTGATTCAGATCACTACACAACTGTGATCCACATGGCATTTGGTCCAAAACATAAAAACATGAAACAAAAGAGTACAACTAAGAGAATTAATGATGATAGCTTGAAGGAAAAGAAATGTGATTTTCAAAAGGTATTGAAGGAACAAACAACTTTCTGGGGAGGGCAGCCTGAGCTTAGAGATATTATGAAAGACAGTAATAACACTCAATAACTATTCACATTATTATAAAAATTATAACAATTAAAAAGTCAAGTAGGATGAGGTGTTCCCAGAAGCAACGTAGCTTTATGAAGGTGCTTTATTTGCAACTACTGGTTTCATATCAGTATAGACTCATCTTCAAGTTTATTTGCCTAGAATACAAATCACTGTTTGAAATCTTGGAAAGTTAGAAATATAGATCCATAGTGTTGGCGTTCAACAAAAAACAATGTCGAGTGCTCACATTCGTTATATTACCACAATGTAGATAGACAGTTACAGAGTCCCAGCTTTCAGGAAGTAAGAGTCAAAAAACAATAGTGGGTTATCATCATAAAATTTAGTATCCCCAAAAGATGCTTTTCAAAGTATACAAAAAATCAGAGCTGAATGAGCGAGACCTAGAAAAAAAGTATGGCAAAAACTAATAATGAATGATACACTACTGTGAATGGTGGTACTTACTGTGATGCATCTCCTTCAAAATAGTCCCCTTCTGACTGAACACACCAGCTCTAATGGTGGAAACATTCCTAGAACTTTTTTGCCTGAAGTGTGTTAAGGACGCCCTCCGTACCTGCCTGGATGTCTTCAGTCGAGTCAAATCTCTTGTGTTTCAGTGAAAATTTCAGTTTAGGAAACAGGTAGAAGTCCGCAGGGGCCAAATCAGGGGAATATGGTGATTGTGGAAGCACAGGAATTTTGAATTTGGTAAAAAATTCAACGATGGAGAAGGCATGATGGGCCAGAGCATTGTCATAGTATAGCACCCAACTCCTGTCTTTCCACAATGCAGTTGTAGTATTCCTGGTTAATTGTCTGTCCTACGAGGGTAAATTTATGATGCAGAATACCGGTAGAATCGAAAAAATCACCAACATTGTCTTCACTTTTGACTGACTTCACTGTGACTTTTTAGGTCGTGGTGAACCTGGAGTCTTCTACTGTGAAGACTTCACTTTGGTTTCAGAATCATATCCATATAACCATGATTCGTCACCTGTAATTACCCTGTTTAACAAATCTGGGTCATTTTTAGTCTGATTAATAAATTCTTGGCACACTTCAAGTCGGTATTGTCTCTGTTCATTTGACAGCACATTTGCAATGAATTTTGAGGACACTAGACGCATGTTCAGATCTTCAGTTAAAATTGACTGAACTGCATAGAAACTTAAATAGAGTTCATCACCGGGTTCCTGGGTTCGATTCCTGGTGGGGTCAGGGATTTTCTCTGCCTCGTGATGACTGGGTGTTGTGTGATGTCATTACGTTAGTTAGGTTTAAGTAGTTCTACGTTCTAGGGGACTGATGACCATAGATGTTAAGTCCCATAGTGCTCAGAGCCATTTGAACCATTTTTTAAGTTCATCATCCATCTCCCTAATTGTAAGTCTACGATCAGAGCGCACTAAGTCGCGAACTTTCAAAACATTTTCATTTATTTTTGAGGTGGAAGGATGGCCGGACTGTGGTTCATCTTCAAATGATCTATGGCTATTTTGAAATCTCTTGAACCAGACAAAAACATTTGACTGGCTCATAAAATTATCTCCAAAAGCTGTTCTTCATAGTTCATAAGTCTCAGAAGCTGATTTCCCGGTTTTGAAACAAAATTTCACACAAACTCGTTGCTCCGTTTTTACGTCCATTTTCACGCAGACAGAATCCGGCAACAAGCCCTAACAGACCAGCGCTAAACTAGCTGCCACAACGAACAATGAATAAAGAAACCGCAGTTTCTTGTCAGAGGGCGTTCAAGGACATGGCAATGACTCATTCCCCACCCCTATGTAACTGCCCACCTAACCACTTACCAGTAGCAAATCCATTCTTAAAACTTTCCAGTCACATCTCGTATTATCAGGTACGCTACTTTCCAGATCCTTCCATTCTTGATGTTTTGGTTCTATACTAGAGTATTACTTTTTGGATGATTTTTCGTAACATTAGGATTAATTTAAGCTATATTATGAATAATTATCAGACTAATAGGATTTAATGAAGGAGCACAACTTATATACATGGTACTGATATAGATACACAACCATGATATACATCAGCAACCATAATTATTGCTGTAATGGCTGGAACTAAGGTATTTAGGTGAGTCATAACACTTTTATCTACATCTACAGCTACATACATACTCCACAAGTCCTCATATGGTGCATGGCGGAGGATCCCACGTACCACTATTAGTCATTTCCTTTCCTGTTCCACTCACAGATAGAGCAAGGGAAAAACAACTGTCTAACAGCCTCAATACAAACCATAATTGCTCACATCTTATCTTTGTGGCCCTTAACCGAAATGTACCTTAGCATAAAATAGAATATTCAAACCCTTGTCTCCAATTTCTAAAAACTCATTACAAAATTAAACCAAGCATCCGAAATAAAGTGTATGATAAGTTAATAGAATTTTGTATAACCAATTCATGGAACTGATCTTACACTGAGGTGTCATAAGTCATGTGATACCTCCCATATTGTGTTTGACCTGCATTTGCCTGGCTAGCACAGCGACTTAATGCGGCATGGACTCAACAACTCGTTGGAAATTCCCTGTGGAAATATTCAGCCATGCTGTCTCTATAGCCGTCCATGTTGTAAAAGTGTTGCCAGCACGGTATTTTGTGCACAAACTTACCTCTCGATTATGTCCCAAAAATGTTCGATGGGATTCATTTCAGGCAGTCTGAGTGGTCAAATCATTCGCTCAAATGTTCTTCAAACCATTCATGAACAGTTGTGGCCTGGCAACATGGTGCATTGTCAGCCATTAAAATTCCATCCTTGTTTAGTATATGAAGTCCATCAATGGCTGCAAATGGTCTCCAGGAAATAATCATTTTCAGTAAATGATTGGTTCAGTTGGACCAGAGGACCCAGTCCATGTTATGTAAACACAGCCTACACCATTATGGAGCATTCACAGTGTCTTGTTGACATCCTGGGTCCATGGCTTCATGGGGTCTGTGTCACACTCTAACCCTACCATCAACTCTTATCAACTGAAGTCAGAACTCATTTGACCAGGCCACTGTTTCTGAGTCATGTAGGGTCCAACTGATATGATAAGAAGTGCAGGAGAGGCGCTGCAGACGATGTCATGCTCTTAGCAAATGTACTCACATCGTTCACCAACAGCCATAGGCCATTTTGGCCAAATTTCGCCACATTGTCCTAATAGTAAGTAAAATCCAGTATCATGGTTATTAACTTACAAGTAACAAGTGACAAGATTCACCTGGGAATGAAGCTAAATTAAAAATCAAATTTGAACTTCCACAAAACTACTAAAATACATGCAGGCCGAAAAACCGAATAATAATTGTATAACATAAAAATGCCAGACAATTGAGGTTAAAAATCATAAGTACCCCAGAGTGGATGTAAAAATTACCCATAACGTATGTGCTGTTACTTCTCTAAGTTGTGGCAACTAATTAAAGCTACCAACTAGGGAAAAATCACGATATTAAAATAAGTGAAGTTGATTCAATCTGAATTTAGCAAAATTTAGCATGGGTGTAGCACATAGTATTTGGCATATGAAATACAAAATTACACATAGCAACAGGATGGCTACGACACAGCCATAGCTGATGGTATTTTTCTTGTGCTTGTCAGACAAGTCTTATGTGTGTTAGAAGTGTAAAAGTAATGGAGGAAGTTATTATTGTCATGCATAAGTGAGAGCTTGATTAATAATTTCTGTGCACCTAAATTCATCCCATTATTTAATTAGAACAAAGATGAAAAGTCCAGAGAAAGTAACTCATACCCTATTACAATAAAATACGAAGGTTAATACAAATCGATACCTGTAACATAAAGCAAATGTAAAGTCAACAGATGTTTCAGCTACCAGAAATTGTTTTAAATTCCATGTTAAGTTTAGACTTGCAGATTCAACATTAAGGCAAAGATTATCCATGATAAGTACCAGTGGGGTGAGGTTCAGGGAGAACCTACTATGGTGGGTCGCAAAATTGTTTACAATACTCTTGTGGGTATAACCCACACTGTATATTCTACTACGTAGAAATTTTAGTGTATCAAGTCGCCGAGACAGCGTTTCTTATGGTCTGCAAATTCCCACTCTTTCCCCCACATTTCTTCTTTCTGCTAGTCTTTAATGTTGATTAGTATTATTCTGCATAAGACGAATAGATACTCTAATACATTTCTTGTCTGTAAGTTTATTCCTACTAACGTGTTTGCATAACATCCTCAAGATGGTCTCTATTATCTTCTGGGACAGAAGACGAAATTATGAATTCAGGAATCGCAATCACAGGTCACTAGTGTACATATTAAATGAGCTGGAAAACTTACGAGGCAAATGTCTCCTATAAAAACAATTGAGCTTGGAATTTAGGGCCCACCCACTTATATTACCATAGAGTGAGAAGGTCAAAATAATTTTGTGTTCACCATGTATGTTAATAAAAAAAGTCCCAAGTTGGTATGGACTGTTTAAGAAAATAGAATATTTTAGTACAAATTGGCAGCATGGTCGCACTCAAGCGGAGGAAGACCTTTTTTCTTGGTGTGTTTGAGTGGCACCACTTCAGAATGAACAATCTAAGAGCCTGAAAGTCGCCTACAGCGGAAAAAGCAGCAAGAGAGGTCAGCGCAGCCTCCCCTGTAAGACTGGCAGCAGGGCTAAGTTTTACTGATGAAGGCGCGCCATTTAGGCAATAAATTTAGGGATACGCACCCTAAAGTCCACTCTGATGCAGTTTCTTACCGATGCCATTTGGTTTTGGATTATGCATGGAAACTAATACGGAAGTTTGCCAATATCTTAGCCAGCTGCATGTTCTAGCCTCCATCACCTTGAGTAAGATGTGTATAGAGGTATTATAGTAGATATCAGGTCACATTGAAAGTGGATGCACAGGGATACTAAAGTGCGCGTCATTTATGATGGTGGCCGAATTTAGGTTCGTTCTGTGCATCTGACGTCACAAAACACAGTCAGCCAATGAACAGAGAACGTTGTTGCCAGAGCTCAACTGCAGTGCAGAGCACGGTCGAGTGTCTTCAGGTTTAGAAACGTTCAGTCATAAATAAAGTAATTGAACAAATGCAGTGTCTTGATAGCAGACTTTCTTTTATAGAAAGTTTGGAAAAAGCATTCTTCATACCAATTGCTTCATATTGTATTAATTAAACAAGCAATAAGCCTCCTTATTCAGGCGATAGCAAGGAAAGGTGTTTGTATCATTCTCACTAACCACTATTTCGCAATAAAGCCAGCGGTAATTGTTTATTTCCTATTGTACTTCGACGAAGCGTGAGTAATTCATAGTCATACCAACAGTGTTTGTCGGTATTTTGCGTCATATTTTAAAGTCCTCTGGGAGACATATTGAATGATGAGCTCTGTTAGCGTAATGGTTATAGTGTATGGCTGCTAAATGAAAGGTTCGTTGCTTAATATTTTCTTTATTTAAAAACAATATCAAAGTGTTTTACTTCATGAATTTTATTCGTTTAAATGTAATTTTTTGAAATTTCTTGTGGCAACTATACGCTATGGACGTTTACCTCTGCAAACTCTTTAAAATTTCGTGCAATGGGTTACTACATCTAACGCTGCACAATAACTGCATTGAACTTCGAAACAAAATTAAGTCATTTATGGGAATTAAGTCATTTATGGGGGGAAGGTATCAGTCAAGAAGATGTGTAAAAATCAAATTTTTGGGCCAAATAGTTTTTGTGAAATCGAATGATAAGTGTGTCAAAGCAGTCGGAACACCATGTGTCTGCACAGGCGAAAAGTGCAGTGATGACAAAATCGCGCACAGCGCGGAATGCGGGGAGCACGTCTCTGTAGCAGCGAAAGGGTTAATGCGGCCGCGGTGGCTTTACTTCATAAACTGCGCGCTCCCCCCTAAACGTAAGTTTGCGAACTGTACTATACTATGGCGCTGCTTCTCTTGGCGCGTACAACTGGCAACGCAGCAATCTCCCGCGTCTGGGCGGGCATGCGCGAACCGCCAAGATAAAAGAATTGAACTATAAGGTTTCCAAGACTACATGCTTGCACAATCTGCTCTGTGAGTCAAAGTATACCACATACCGATACTACTTCAGTAAGAGTTGCCAAATATGAACCCTTCGCATTCGAATCTCATTCACTCTCATAGTTAACAATATCTCCCCTCTTTCTCTCGGATCTATTTCCCATGCTTTTTAGCAGTTAGAACCCTCTAGGGACTGGGTGATTATTTTCATTTTTTGTATACCCTTTTTACCAGTTCACGATCCTGTGGAGGATAGGCGATTACTGTGGACAATCTGGTCTTGTAGAATGTTGCTGCCTCACTATGTACAGGCTGCCCCTCATTTCATTTGTGTTTATGGTTGAATATATACAAAAATCAACCGAATTTCTGCCCTTCTGTTACTTGTTTATGGCCGTCCCCCGTCCCTAGATCTGCAACAGTTTACAGTTGAAACATCTGCTGTAGGTTCCATTTTCTGATGCTGCAATGGTCAAAGAGACAGGAAGCTCTTTCAGGTAAGGAATTATTTATCTGGCGATAGCTGGAGAAAGTTACAGTTTGTGTAGCAGGTCAAATAGTCACAATGAATAGTAGTCCACTATTGCATTTTGCTGTCTCTTTGACCTTATTCTGTTGAGACTAACGTGCCTAACCTTCATTTAATACCCACACATTGAGTTTCCAAGGCTATATAAAAAAATAAAGAAGGAAGCCACAGACCTGGCAATCATGACAGGATGTGACAGAGGTTTCGCCTAAATCCCGAATAGCGAGGCAGACCAGTTGGTCAACCAGTGCAAATAACAGAAAAACAACCCACCCATACTGCCATTGACTGAGCGTGAGTCAAGTTCCAAGTGGTGACAGTGATAAAATTTGTTTCCTGTATGTCAAGTCTGGCCAAAAGTGGTGACCATTATTTCGTTTCCCCAGAGAGCGAAAGAGAACCTTTTTTCGCCACACTTTATAAAGAAATGGCCATGGGAGAGAGGTTATGAAGCAAAGTGGCAGGTGCAGTTGAAAAGGACAATGATGGGCCAGACACCTGTTGCCTCTCCACCCTGGACTGGCAACACATCTGACGCCACCGCCCTCAACACCACCGGGACACCGACCGGAGCCACGTCAGAGCCTACTTCCCAAGATGCACTGACTGATGGAGGCCGTCAACTGCGTCCTCCCTCCCCCCCCCACCCCCCACGCTGATGCCGCCAATATGACTCAGAACTGTGATTATGTGGGGCTCTAAGCACAACCCTCGACACCGCTGGCTGTTGAAGCAAGCTCCAACAAATCGAGTGCCGCTTCACAATCAGCAGTTTCTGTAGAGATGATGCAAGTAATATTTGCACAGCTGATGGCCGCTATGCATGCACAGTCAATCTGCTGGAAAATTAGATGCACAAGATGCTAAATTAAAGGCCTAGTGTGACTGATTATGTACAGAGTTACCTGCAAAATTAGATGCACGAGATGAAAAAGTAGAAGCACAATTAGATCTCCAAATGCAGACTATACAAGCAGTAAACGCTTCATTTGCAGAAGCCCTTGAGGTTCACAGTAATGAGTTCTCTAGCATGTTAGATGCTCATTCTCAGGGGTTTCGAGGCATAGAGAGCAGATAGATACGATGCTGTTAGATAACAAGGAGGCCTTACCTAGAGTTTGCACACAATTAAATGCATTCGATCAGTGATTCACAGATACAGAAGAGATAGTCTCAATTACTGAGATGGCACATGAGCAGAATGTTACTTTAGACTCGCTGACTGATCAGGTTGGACAAGCCAGCATGATCACCTGGGGACATACAGAGTTGTTATATTCCATTGAAAATAGAGTGGTACAAACAGAAGGACAGCTGCAAGATTCAAAAAATTGGCTAACTGAAAAGATCAAGGCCCATTCTAGCGAGCTGAGAAACAAAATGACTTATGAACTGCTGAGTTTAGGAGTGTTACAGCAAACTGGCGAGTCGCTAAACTTGGCGCAGTCCCACCTCTGTCAGTGGTTTCTGTAACACTTACCGGTGGAGGTGTGGGCAATGGCGTCAGCAATAGGGAGGACATGAATCTGATTGGAGCGGCCACTTGGCAAGCCATAACCCAAGTTGGGCCGACCGATGACCGAAGCAATAACCGCTAATGCAGTTTCGTTTCCCACTGCAAAATGACAACAGTTTCAACAAGCACGAACCAGAAGCCTTCTGGCTGAGAAGAAATGTCGCTCATTCATGTGGTAAATGACGTCCTACCCTAGCACACAACCCTAAATATTCCCTCACCATCTTGGGAGGAGTTTGGCGGAATGAATTCCAAGATCCGCCTCATAGATTTTGGTTGGCTCTGAGCACTACGGGACTTAACATCTGAGGTCATCAGTCCCCTAGAACTTAGAACTACTTAAAGCTAACTAACCTAAGGACATCACACACATCCATGCCCGAAGCAGGATTCGAACCTGCGACCGTAGCGGTCGCGCGGTTCCAGACTGAAGCGCCTAGAACCGGCCGGCCACACCGGCCGGCGCCTCATAGATTTTCTCCAGAATTTTGATGTTTGGTTCGAGTCGATTCACGCCATTATCTGTCAGAAAATGCACGTGTTCGGTGTGTATATGATGTTTGAAACGAGCCTGTGATGGCAGATTACTGGCAGGTATTGCCAGGATCTGGTAAGTTCAACAGAGAGTTCCTGGTACAGTACTGGAATTGGGCATGTCGGCATAAATAGCAGTCCGGCATAAGTCCTAGTGGTGTAATTCTCATTGAGTTCTTTTTGTGCAAGGTTCTTGCCGTACTCAACTTATACCCGCCAAAATATCTGTAGAAGCTCATTCTGTTTGCCTTTCAAGGAATGCCTGAGTGGGCAAGAAGACGGCTGTGTACCAATAGTAAGTACTGGACGTTCTTTAGAAATTTTGTTTATGTTGGACGATTTCCAACAGGAGCGCATATGGTAGAATACTGCGAATGGTGGTCAAAGAGGTCACATCCAGTAGGTCGAATAACTAGGAGACAATCTAAACAGCTCTCTTAGATTGTTTGCAGCTGATGTTGTCATTTAATGTCTAGTAAAGTCGTCAGAAGGTCAAAAACAATTGCAAAATCATTTAATCAAGATACCTGCATCGTGCGAAAAGTGGCACTTGACCCTAAATAATGGAAAGTGTGAGGTCATCCACATGAGTACTAAAATGAATCCGTTGTTATTTCTGTTACACAGTAAATCACGCAAATCTAAAGGGTGCCAATTCAGCTAAATATCTAGGGCTGAAACTCATTTTGTATTATTGAAAAGTGGGCGGTTGGGGGGGAGGGGGGGAGACACAGATATGGTACGCGAGCTGGAATGGCAATCATTAAAACAAAGGCATTATTCGTTACGACAACATATTTTCAGAAAATTTCCATCACCACCTTTCTTTTACGAATGTGAAAATATTTTGTTGACGCCGGGACCTACTTGGGGAGAAATGATCATCGTAATAAAATAAGAGAAATTGAAGCTTGCACGGAAAGATTTAAGAGTTCGTTTTTCGTGTGATTGTTTGAGAGTGGAACAGTTGGGTAGTAGTGTAAAAGTTGTTTGCTGAAGCCTCTGTCCCGGGTTCGATTCCCGGCGGGGTCAGGGATTTTCTCTGCCTCGTGATGACTGGGTGTTGTGTGATGTCCTTAGGTTAGTTAGGTTTAAGTAGTTCTAAGTTCTATGGGACTGATGACCATAGATGTTAAGTCCCATAGTGCTCAGAGCCATTTGAACCATTTTTTGAAGCCAATGCCAGGCATTTAAACATTTAAATGTGAATTGCAGTGTAGCCATGTAGATGTGGATCGTCTTACAGCCTCCCAAGACACTACCCATGCCCATTACTGACCTAGCAAGTCCTTTGCCTTCTCTGGCTTTGGCTAACCCATGTTTTAGCAATATTTTTTTCTTGCAGGAATGCTAGTCCCGCAAGTTACGCAGGAGAACATCTGTTAAGTTGGGAAGGTAGCAGATGAGATACTGGTATGTAGAGCAGTCGGTTGAGCACTTGCCCTCGAGAGGCAAAGGTCCTGGAATCGAGTTCCTGTCCGGCACACGCTTCCAATCTGCCAGAAAGTGTCCTGTCAGCCAAGTCATGTTTACACAATATCCTTTCTTCCGGAAGTGCTAGTCCTGCAAGTTATGTAGGAGAAATTCTGTCAAGTTCTGAAGGTAGAAAATCAGGTTACTGGTGGAAATGAGGCAGTGAGAAGTCGTTAGTCCTGCTCGGGTTGCCCAGTCGTAAGAGCACTTGCCCGCGAACGCCAAATGTGACGGGCTCTACTCCCGGTCCGACAAATAGTTTTCATCAGCGAGGATAATTTCATATCAGCGCGCACTCGGTTGCAGAGTGAAAATTCATTCTGAAAAGTTCCTATCTATTTGTCCGATGTAATATTTGTTACAATCATTGTACGAATGTTTATACATTCCTAGATTTGATAATGTTGGAATTTTTAATTTTTTCTTGTTGTAGTTTTGTTTTTAATGTGTTATTGGTACGAAATGATATTTACACCTTCGTCTTTTTAAACAGATTATTGAGTTCTCTGAAATTTAGCCAGTGTAGGTGTTGCAATGTAAGTAGGTTTGCGTGTAATTTTTTCTTCTCTTTTCAGCGTTATTTATTTACTTATGATTTGTTTTTTAATTGCGTTTATCGCTCGAAGAGTTGGAGTATTATTGCAGGTTTAAGAGAATTCTGCTGTGCAGTGTATCGTAATTTATCTATTTCTTTCGTAGTTGCGTCAGTGTCAGATGGTAAGTTCGTGAGTCAGGTGCTCACTGATCTAAGGAATGTATGTTTATGTGCATTTGGATCACAGGAGTAATTGTTAATAATAGCGATTTTCGTGGTGGGTTTCCTATACACTTCGAATCTTTAGTGGTTGTTATTATTGTTTCTTGCCAGGTCCAAGAAGTTTATTGATTTGTTTTGTCTATTTCTATCGCGAATTTAATTTTGTCTTAGCAAAGTATTTCAGGACGCTGCATTGTAACTTCTAAAACGTAAGGCTAATAATTACCAACGTACGCGTAAGCCATCAAACTTATGTTTGCATAGCTTTACACACAAAATTTTATCATCATTAATATTTCAGGATCATTTGAAAATGCCATAATAGCCAATAAGGGACTCGTCATGTATAAATAATAAGTTAATAAAGTCGTTGAAAAATTATATGCTATGTCTTTCACCAACCTAATGCAAATTGTGGACCCATCAGAAGAGGAACTTTGAAAAACCCGTGACCATTCCTGCTGTCCTTACTTATATTCGTTCAATAACCCTTGTTGACGCTATTTGATATAGGTTCCACACACCTGAGCCATCTTCTAGAATGGGCGGTATGAGAGTTAGTTTGTGAACTGTAAAATGGACCTTTGTAAAGTGATTACATTTCCCTGTATGTACAAATGAATCGGAGCCTACCGCATGCTTTATCAACGACTAAACCTATGTAATCATTACATTTTATTTTACTACAATTTTTTCAATCCACGTATGTATATGAGTTGACTGATTCAAGCTGTGATTTATTGATGTTGTAGTCATTGTATTCTATGTTATTTCGTTTTTTGAAGTGCATAATTTCACATTTATGAACATTTAAAGCAGATCTTCAATCTTTGCACCAGTCTGAATCCCTATCGAGAACTGGTGTGATATTTGTGACGAAAATATGAGGTTACTGTAACAGGACTCGGGTTTTCCTTTCTAAAGGAACATTTAAAAATGGAGCACAGTATTTTTCATTTTGCCTTGTTACATTCAGTTTCACTCCCTTTGCCAACCAGTAGAGTGTCTGTATCTAACTTTGGTGGTACTGACAGCTTATACAAACGATCAGGCCATTGCTGGGGTTTGTGTGAGGTCTTTCGATAAGATTCTGCTACGTTAGTTATTAATGGCTTCGCGCATTGCCATTTCAACAGGAAAACGCGTACATTTGGCGTCTGTCTTTAGTTTTACGCTTTGTTTTACACCTGTTGTGCCGTTGGTGCCTTTTATTTATAAGTTTATTTTTTCCCTTACTGAAAATATAAACCTTCCCATGTGTTGTAGTTGCCGTTTATACACTGACGGAAAAAAATCGCAGCACCAAAAAATAACTAACGTAGAGTAATGAAATTTCAGGAATACATTTGCCTAGGTAACACATTCAAGTGATCAACATTGCATGTGCACAGGTTGGTATGAGGGGAGATAATCCATTGTAAATGTGAAATGCTGGTACATTAACAGCCAGTGTAACCACAAGAATTTTGAGTGTAAGCATGCAAACGTGCACGAATTGTGTTGTACAGGTACTGGATGTCAGTTTGTGAGATGGAGTTCCATGCCTGATGCACTTGTTCGTCACCAGTTGAGAAATAAATATGTAGACACGAAAAATAAAGATGTTGAATGTTAATAACGTTTATTTTATTTAAAAAGCTTTAACAGTTATACATAAAAAATTCTGAGGCTAGCCTTCCGAACTATGTGTTACAAGTGATTTACAGAAGTGCATCAAATTCTGGCACTTTGTTGCGAATCCATCAGCAGTTGATCCCAACATAGTGGCGAAAGCCAAAAAGCTTGTCCCTGAACCTGCTATGTCGCTGCTCTAAGCATGCTCCTCGACTCAGGACCAGCTCTGCGGACTGATATTCACTGGGGCTGGGTCCACAGCTGCGATAAATTGTTTAAATAATGTAATGCTACCTGCAGTAGTCATGTACTGCATTTTAGTTACTCGACTGGTAAATTATACACTTTGGCCTTGTATTTTAAGTTAACATACCTTATCACTCCTAAGTCCTTATGAAGGAAAGCGTCATTTATTTACGTCAAATACACCGTCTTTATATGCCTGTGAATATTGTAGCATAAGATCTTTCTAACATTTCTCTGTAGTCCCTGGACTCGCATTCGGGAGGACGACGGTTCAATCCCGTCTCCAGCCATCCTGATTTAGGTTTTCCGTGATTTCCCTAAATCGTTTCAGGCAAATGCCGGGATGGTTCCTTTGAAACGGCACGGCCGATTTCCTTCCCAATCCTTCCCTAACCCGAGCTTGCGCTCCGTCTCTAATGACCTCGTTGTCGACGGGACGTTAAACACTAACCACCACCACCATCTGTAGTCCCACACCCACATAAAAATTTGTACAGCTTCAAAGCGTATGTTGAGTGCTGTAGCATCCGGAATATTCGTAATTTTAAAAACTGTGATGAGCAGCCGTAATACCGACGCAGGTGAGCCGGCCGGTGTGGCCGAGCGGTTCTAGGCGCTTCAGTCTGGAACCGCGCGACCGGTACGATCGCAGGTTCGAATCCTGCCTCGGGCGTGGATGTGTATGATGTCTTTAGGTTAGTTAGGTTTAAGTAGTTCTAAGTTCTAGGGGACTGATGACCTCAGCAGTTAAGTCCCATAGTGCTCAGATCCATTTGAACTATTAAATAATTTAAACAGTTGTGAGCTCTGATTCCGTAGGAAAGGCTTATCTTTTCAAACTTTTCCGTCAGTAGCTGGAATGATCAAAGTATGACATCCGATCCCGGATGGCATACTTCGTTCATTCCTTAGTCTGCCACAATCTACACTTGGTTGTACCCTGTTCCCTCAGTGACTGACGGAACAACCTCTTCAACATATTGAATAAGGCCTTCAGGCAGATACATTGTGTGCTCACGGTGATTCTTCCTATCCCTTGTTGCCATTTCCCTAAGGGGTTCCATTATTTGCTGACAGTGTACAGACTCTTGTCTCTTTTGTGCTTGCTTCCCCCTAATGGAGGGCAGAGCAGTCTGCTCAACAGGTGAAGTGCGTCGCACTGACGCAGTGGCAGGCAGCAGCTCGGACTTGTTGGTCTGGGGGATGGGTGTCATATCATGAATTCTTCTTGCTTCCTGTTTCCTCTGTACTGTGGCCTGGAACCACCACTGGCACACTACTCACAGACCGCTTCCACCAGCTTAAGATTTCAAACACGTTGTCAAATATTGGTAAATAAATTGTAGAATGAAAAGTAAATTGAGCAAAGGGCCAAGGACGCCATAAAAGGCTCCAATGACACACGAGGGAGAGAAAGGATCTGACAGTCGACAAAACGCATCGGGCGTGTCGCATCTCAGCTCCGCTGTCGCCATACCAGATGGGAGCAGAGCTGAACACAGCTGCTGTCTGACGTCACCGCCAGTGCCTGAGAAACTTCTTTTTCCCTCTTATCCCTTGCAGATGATGCAGTCCACAGTAGCGTGATAGCCGAGTGGCTAGAACAAGACGTCCTGAATTGCGTGTTTAAGTGGTCGCATGCTGACCACAGCTAGCATCTCTTACTTTTTCTTTCCTGAACGTATGTACATCTAAATCCGGGCGGCAACAACTCCACGAGAGAACATGCGAACGAAGGATTCTCTCTTTCTCAATTACAGTGGACTTTAATAAGTTTTCAGTAACGTTTGTACCGGTGCTTGACAGTCCAAAACCCATTTGGATGGTCTCCAAAAAGATAATCACCATCATCTTGCGAGTAATGTACGGCTGGCGCCGCTTCTCGCCTCGCTTCTTCCGATAATGCTGGTCTCCTTCTTGTAGTCCTCTGGCATCCCGGACCTCTCGGCTCCAGATCCTCCTAGGTCGTCAACACTTTCTTCTTTCTGTGGGGTCCACTGCCATACTTTCTTTGGCCATCAGCTATCGTCCATACGTTCCAGATATCCATACCGTTTTAGTCGTTTCATCTCTGTGTTGTCTGATATTAATTTATCGACATCCATAGCCTCTCTTATCTTGGTATTTGGTACATATGCCATATACCATACATCTACCATACGTAAAAGACCATACATGAAGAGTGTATGAGCTTTACTTTTAGGAAAGATCAGGAGTGCATTATAAATCAATGGTTAGATAGTAACCAACTTTTACGAATGTTTTGCTTCTTTGCACTATCTCCTCTGGCTATTTATAAGTACTAGAATACGTGACCAGCGTTACAATCTTCCGCCAATATCTGGTGAGACACGAAGGTTAAGCTGAGGACACCGCCCATAAGAACAAATATTAGAATTCTTTCAGGTTTTCAGTGTCGCAACATCAATTACGCATTTTTTCAAGACTTCCCAGAACCCAGAGATTTGCAAGCGGGCAAGTGCCTCGCAAGTTGGTCTCGTAATATTCCAGACCACATGCTGCTAAAGAGTAGTTGTAGGTGATTTGAGGCCCGCGTGGTGTAAGGATTTTCATCATTACGATATGGCTATTGCGACTGTTGAGAACGTCATTTCGATTTAAAAAGCCCTCAACTGTGAACAATGCAGATTGCGGGAAGTTCGGCATTTTAGTACTGTTCTGGATACTCCACTGGCAGAAATGAACTCTGGATCCAGATTTAACTGACTCCAGTGCTTGTTTACGTAGGTTTGAAGTTTCTGTACCACTAGACTATACTGTATAAAATGTGCACACGTGGGGAAATTCACTAGCGCATGATGATGAATCTTCTCCCACACGATCCTACACTATCGCCTCAAATTCTATTCTCTCTCTGTCTCTCTCTCTGTCTCTCCAGACCTCTGAAGGCCCAACGGTACCGACGGGCAGCCATGTCATCCTCAGCATATAGGCATCATTGGACACAGATATGGGGGACGGGGGGGGGGGGGGGAGGCATGCGGTCAGCACACTACTAACCTGGCCGTCATCAGTTTTCATGAGCGAAGCCGCTACTTCTCAGTCAGTTAGCTCCTCAATTGGCCGAGAGCACCCCGATGGCCAAATGCATTCGACCGACCCGATCTGTGACCCGTCCAAGTGCTAGCCAGGCCCGACAACTCTTAGTTTTAGTGATCTGATGGGAACCAGTATTACCGCTGCGGTAAGGCCGTTGGCATAAAATCCTACTGGGATAACAATATTCTTTGTCGAGAAACTCAGTCAGCACTATGTTGGATGAACGATCCAGTTTCTCGAGGGTTGCTGTTGACGTCGCTAAATTTCTTCCAGTTAGCATGACACCTGCTGAGGAACTTTTCTCTGGACATTTGTTCGACTTCCAATCCATTACATCCTGCTCCACGATGCACTGAATGCATGTCTGCAACCGAGCGAGGTGGTGTAGTGGTTAACACACTGGACTCACATTCGGGAGGACGATGGTGTAAACCCGCGTCTGGCCATTCTAATTTAGGTTTCCCGTGATTTCCCTAAATCGCTTCGGGCAAATGCCGGGATGGTTCCTTTGAAAGAGCATGGCCGACTTCCTTCCCCATCCTTCCCTAATCCGATGGGAATGATGACCTCGCTGTTTGGTCCCCTCCCCCAAGTCATCCAACCAACCAACCACATCTGCAACTTCCCATAACGAGTGATGCACCGTTTTTGACAACCAGTCATGGACTGTAAACCGTGGAGATTTCTACCTTGGAAGTATCACAGCTGACTGTGTATCGCTTCCTAAGGTAGCGTCACCGACGCCGATGCGGTAGGCAGATGTTTGTTATGAAACAAAAGTAGTTTTAAAACATGTGCATCATACACATTGTTCATTCGAGACCTCTTAGGTTTTGAATCATTAATTTTTCACCATTGGTTCCTTGTGTCAAAATACTTAGTACAGGGTCCTGTAACGCTTGCATAATTTAATCCATAAACGTCTGAGCATCCAGTATAGCCTTACCTCCACTGGGGTCAGTTTCTAAATGCTCTGACATAATTAGCTGAAGATCGTGTAGTTTTCAGTTGCATTTAATGAAGTGCATCGATGTTCAAATGGCAGTCGTTGAATGCGAGTGTGTCTTCGGTAGCGGCGTGACATTCCTTCACGTCGCTGGTCGGTTGGCAGTCGTTTGCTATGCTCGTCTGGCAGCTTTCCATTGCGGCGTGAGCGGTGCACAGCCGACAACCGACCCTACTGTCCTGCAATAGATAATTGATGGCCCTGTCTTCATCAGATCGACGAACGCGACCGCACTATAAATGCGTTTTTGTGGAAAACTGCCGGGGACATTCTTTAGTGTAGATATGTATTCCATCACAACGGCGGCATCCAAAATAAAGATTTATGCGCTGGTTTCCTTGCTTAATAACTGATTCCTCGCCAACCTAGATAGATAACACCCCTTCCTGCGTTTTAATCTGTCATCCTTTTGTGTTTTCTTGATGTTTCTGTTAAGATTTGCGATGATGAATTATTAATTCTTCACATATATTCTCAATAGCTCTACTAACAATCTCTAAAAACGCCAGTGGTCAATGTGGCATGAGTAAGTCTTGTAGTGTTACCATTTCATTATCGATGGAAGGGGTAAATTTGTGCTCGTCGACCGAGCGCGCGCCAGAAGCGATGAGACATCACGGATTTCTTCACAAGTAACCCACGTAGCTCCCGTACACTTTCGACGAGATACAACGAAAGTGTAGGTTAGAAGATAGAAATTGAAAACTTGTTCATATGTAGAAAATTTATAGCCGACCGAGATCCGTTAGATAGAAACTGTTTCGAGGACAACTATGTCTGATATCTTAGTGATTCCGAATGATTGGGACAGGCTCGTGCTACGGATACTTTTGCATTGTTAAAATTGACTACAATTGTAATGCTATCACAATGAGCTCTAATTCCTTTGCATTGGTAAGCTACATATTTTAAAGAGCTTTTCGTTAGTTTATTGATCATAACTGATTAAAAAAGAGAAACTAAGGCAGTAACACTATTCTCTCACATTATCTACAGCGATCAGACAACCCTCTGGTAATTTTTCAGTTCCACATCAATAGAAATCTACTGGTTTGGATTCATCAAGCCATATTTGAAGTGCATTTTCGTCTGGAAAGGAATTTTCTCGGTGGTCGTTCAGTAATGAGCGAACAAGACAAACATTTCATCGCGCAATATCAGAGCCCCTGGATAGCTACTTTTGTGAAGTCAGAGGGCGGGAGTTATTGTGTAGTAGCAGCCATTGATACAGTTTCTCTGGCTGCTTTTCTTAGAGTACGACCGCAAAGTGTCTCATTTGTTGGTAACAAATGCCACTATGATGGACACACTCCTAGGAAGCAGTTCCTACTACAGAACAATAACTTTTTATGAAGTTAACATAAAGACGCTTTCATTAAAAAGTAACAACATGTTTCGCATCAGTGGAGGTGTATCTTCGGGCGATATGTTTAAAAAATAAAGATACATGTCTCCGAAGAGGCATCTCCACTGACGTGAAACCTGTCGTTACTTTTTGAGGAAATTGGGATGGCTATGTATCCTGTGATAGGGACAGCTGTATTTGACTAGCCTGATTGAGGAAATCTTCAGAAGAAGGATAATCCCATGGAAGAAACACTGAATTTCAGTAGTTACGTATTTTGTTTTTGAGCAGAAGCAGCTGTACAACACGTACGTAGATGGTGCAGAGGGACTGCACAAAACTTCTAAACTTTCACTGGTCGGAAATCAAATGACACACATTCAGCGCACCAGTGACTCATGCTGACAAGGGAACCTCCCCATCGCACCCCCCTCAGATTTAGTTATAAGTTGACACAGTGGATAGGCCTTGAAAAACTGAACACAGATCAATCAAGAAAACAGGAAGAAGTTGTGTGGAACTATGAAAAAAACAAGCAAAATATACAAACTGAGTAGTCCATGTGCAAGGTAGGCAACATCAAGGAGAACGTGAACTTACGAGCGCCGTGGTCCCGTGGTTAGCGTGAGCAGCTGCGAAACGAGAGGTTCTTGGTTCAAGTCTTCTCTCTATTGAAAAGTTTAATTTTTTATTTTCAGACAATTATCAAAGTTCAGGCACTCACACATAATCAACTTCGCTCTCCAAAATTCCAGAACATGTTTAGATTTGCTTGGACATATGCAGGATTTGACGGTCTACACACGGAAACATTTGAAAACGTAAAAAAACATATGTTTTGACAGTGCACAGGGAAAACTGTGCCACTGTGAAACTGTTGCATTCATTTGTTGCAGTTTATGTGACAAACTCTTATGTTTTCATCACTTTTTTGGGAGTGATTATCACATCCAAAATAAAACCTAAATCGGGCAAGGAAGAAGAATCTTTTTACCCATTCGCTAAGTGTACAAGTTAGGTGGGTCGACAACACATTCCTCTCATGTGACGCACATGCCGTCACCAGTGTCGTATAGAATATATCAGACGTGTTTTCCTGTGGAGAAATCAGTTGACCTATGACCTTGCGATCAAATGTTTTCGGTTCCTATTGGAGAGGCACGTCCTTTCGTCTACTAATCGCACGGTTTTGCGATGCGGTCGCAAAACACAGACACTAAACTTATTACAGTGAACAGAGACGTCAGTGAATAAACGGACAGATCGTAACTTTGCGAAAATAAAGAAAGTAAAATTTTCACTCGAGGGAAGATTCGAACCAAGGACCTCTCGTTCTGTAGCTGCTCACTCTACCCACGGGACTACGGCGCTACTCAGATCACTTCCTCCTTGATGTTGCATACCTTGCACATGGACTACTCAGTTTGTATATTTTGCTTATTTTTTCATAGTTCCACACAACATCTTCCTGTTTTCTCGATCGGTCTGTGTTCAGTTTTTCAAGGCCTATCCACTGCGTCAATTTATAACTAAATCTGAGGGGGGGTGCGATGGGGAGGTTCCCTTGTGAGAAAAGTCGTAAAAAAACCGATATATGCTCATCTCATTTCGTGTGTCGCCGCGAGGGAGAGCTTAGGTGGTGTATAGCTCGTAGCATTTTGTTTTGCATATTGGTATTTCGGTTGCTATTGATTTATTTACCGATCGCCATTTGTTATTTAAAGTTCGCTGTTGCTATTTGAGTTTATGTATTGTCATTTTTTCATTTGGAGTGGAGCTGTGGACGCTAGAAGGCAGCCAGTAACATTTGCGTCTTGTATGGGGACAATGCCACTGGACACAGCACGGCAAGAAGACGGCTTTCTCATTTGCATGAGGATGGCTTTGACGTTAGTGACTCTCCACGTTCAGGAAAAAAAAAAATGGTTCAAATGGCTCTGAGCACTGTGGGACTTAAGATATGAGGTCATCAGTCCCCTAGAACTTAGGACTACGTAAACCTAACTAACCTAAGGACATCACACACATCCATGCCCGAGGCAGGATTCGAAACTGCGACCGTAGCAGTGGCGCGGTTCCGGACTGAAGCTCGTAGAACCTCTCGGCCACAGCGGCCGGCGTTCAGGAAAACGTTCGGGGTTTGATGGAGATTGTTTAAACGCATTAATCCACAATGATTCACGTCGGTGTGCTCGATAACTGGCAAATGTGGTGAACTGTCATCATTCTACCATCGTGCGACATTTGCATCCAATGAGGGAGGCTCAAAAATCAAGTGTAAGGGTACCGCATTCTCTGAGCCAAAACCACATAAATCAATGTGGAGCGTCTTGCTCGTCATCAGCTGGCTCGTGAACAATACCGACCATTCCTATCCTTTATCGTTACTGCTGACAGGAAATAGCGTCTTTATGCTAACATAAGGAAAAGAAAGGTATAGTTGAGACCAAACAAAGCAGTAACTCACCGTAAAAAGACCTTCGCGTATCCATGAAGGATAATGTTATTCATCTAGTAGAACAGCCACGGTGTGGTGTACTACGAATTGCTTCCTCGAGGTATAATTATCACTGCTGACATTTATTGTCAACAACTGAGACGTCTTACAGACGCTATCCAAGAACAACGACAAGGAAGAATGCGTGAAGTGATGTCGCTCCACGGTAACAGCAGCTCGGATTCTGCTAGACTGGCAAAAAACACAATACACGAGCTGGTTTGGGAAGTCAGTCCGCACCCACCATATTCACTTGATCTTCCACCCTCAGATTTTCACCTTTTCCTCTCTCTATCGAACAGCCTTCAAGGAACTTCCTTTCCGAATGAAAATGAACTCCGAACGTGGCCCGACGAGTTCTTCGCCTCAAAACCACGCGATTCCTACAGTCGCGGAATCGAAAAGTTATCCTAGCGTTCTCAGACTGTTGTAAATAGTGAAGGAGAATATATTATTGATCCTTAAAGTCTCTGTTATGTATATCTGTTGTGTTTATGAAACTTATGGATAAGATACCCAATAATATTAACAATAGGCTATTTTCCTTTGTTAAAAATATCGTTTCTCATAAAATATCCGTTATTTTTATGTAATTAAATATCAAGATCTGGCCACGTGATCGAAAACGCTCTGTTACTGGCTGATACTTGTGCTACAGGAGCGTTAGCCGAAGTTACGAGTTTTTTACGTACATTTACTGCAAACAGTTTAGCTCTTTAGTGATGCAAAACGCAATTACCACTTTCAAGTAACAATAAAAAGGAATTTTGTGAACGCTGATAGTGGAAACTTTGCGAAAGTTGATGCGTTTATGCTCCATCCACGTAGAGTGGCGATGTGTGCAACGACGGACATTCTTTTCCCTGCTCCCTGCAACATCATTAAACTCGCTCAAAAGTAAGGAATTGTAGGACTTTTGCAGATGGTTCCGAATATTATAACTAGATTGTCTCCTACCTGTGGTGTCACCGCCAGACACCACACTTGCTAGGTGGTAGCTTAAATCGGCCGCGGTCCAATAGTACATGTCGGACCCGCGTGTCGCCACTGTCAGGATCGCAGACCGAGCGCCACCACAAGGCAGGTCTCGAGAGACGTACTAGCACTCGCCCCAGTTGTACGACGACTTTGCTAGCGACGACACTGACGAAGCCTTTCTCTCATTTGCCGAGAGACAGAATAGCCTTCAGCTAAGTCCATGGCTACGACCTAGCAAGGCGCCATTAGTTACTTCATGAATCTAAAGAGTCTCACTTGTATCATCAAGAATGCTGTATACCAAAAGACGATATAAAAGTTAAGTGTTCTAGTAGCTACGTTCTTTTCTTTATCACATTCATCACGTATCCTGTTCCAGACTTCGCGCCAGTCGGCGTGTGTGTACGTGTGCCCTTTCGGCTACCCGTCTCTGTGGACTGGCTGCCTTGTCAGTCCACTACACTACCAGTCAAGAGTTACGACCCAAAGCACAGTAAAATTATTCTTGACAAAACGTAGTGCTGATTTCCTGCGTAGAAGGCAATCAACAGAGATTGTCCATCCGGCGGACGTTCCGTGACGCACATCCGAGTGTAATGAAAGATACCCCATGTTCGAATCCTCGCAGGCTCTCACATTTTAAAAAGTTTTAGACGAAATACGAAACTAGCGTTACCTAGAACTGATTGCAGCAGTTGTTGTTACTGTGGGATGTATTATATATAGCTTCACATTAGTCTTAGTCTGATAAACGGACAACGGAGGAATAAATGCATTTACTTTATGAACAAACAGTTCACTTTTTCGGAAAGCATTGCCAGTACTCAAGATATCACCATACGTCCACAGTACAACGAGGTGTAGGAGGATGAGGTTATACGGAGAGTTATCAAGCGTGTAAGACATGCAGGTGATACAAACATAAAAGCAGTGATGTTTGAGAGTGTAAACTAACGTTAGCGGCTGAAGCAGGCTTAGTTCATTTTTATGTAAAATGATGAAACTGCAGAAGTTTAAACACTAAGGATCCTAGCTAGACAGTACGGAGATAAAAACATTTTATCTAATAAAGTAAAAAGTGTGCGGTTACATTGACTAGAAAATATCTTTGTGAACGTGACATGTGTGAATAGCGATTGCAAATGTAAGCGCATGTAAACAGCAAGGAAAACACAATAATATTCTGTTTCTGAACGGTGTGGTGAATTTTTGTAATTGTGATTGGGGTTTCATAGAAGAAAATTGTCGAATCGTTTTATAAATAAGTCTTTCGGGTTAGATTCGAACCAGCGACCTATGGACGTCCTCTTATAAAATTCGACTGTTTACCGCTGTAACAACTGAGCTACCGAATAACTGATGCGGCTGGTCCCGGCGGAGCTTCGAGTCCTCCCTCAGGCATGGGTGTGTGTGTTTGTCCTTAGGATATTTTAGGTTAAGTAGTGTGTAAGCTTAGGGACTGATGACCTTAGCAGTAAAGTCCCATAAGATTTCACACACATTTGAACTTTTTTTTTTTTTGAATAACTGAGTTGTATCTTGTTAAGGGTCCGCAGCTCGTGGTCGTGCGGTAGCGCTTTCGCTTCCCACGCCCGGGTTCCCGGGTTCGATTCCCGGCGGGGTCAGGGATTTTCTCTGCCTCGTGATGACTGGGTGTTGTGTGATGTCCTTAGGTTAGTTAGGTTTAAGTAGTTCTAAGTTCTAGGGGACTGGTGACCATAGATGTTAAGTCTCATAGTGCTCAGAGCCATTTGAACCATTTTTATCTTGTTAGGTAACACAAAAATTTTCAGTTGGAGTTTAATTTCGTTGAGTGACGCTATCCTCCGTTGTAATAGTGGAAGGGCATATATCGTAGATAAGTTAATGTCAACTTCACAGTGCAATATATTTTTAATTATGTTAGTGTCGACATGGTGGCTATTTGCCGGCACAGTGAAGACACATTTCACACATCTTCTCATTCTCTGGAACACTCAAAAACAACTTTTCAGGAGATTTTGTAGATATGTTTGTACAGTATGGTAATACACACCATTTGTAACCCATTTTACGGAACGTAAATTTCAGAAAAAGACATCACTGTGAGTTAGGATTATGACAGTAGGAGCAACGAGCTAGCCAGCGACGTCACAGGCATCACATGACTGGAATGGAATGTTTTAGCTGGCGTTCAGAGTACTAGAATTTCATTTCCGTTGTTATAAACGAATACTGAAATTCAAGAGGCAAAAAGCATGTTAGGAGCATAAAATAACATAATTAATCATTTAAGACAATTTCCAGAAAACAGTCAAATATCCTATTGTCGAATGTAAGGCGTTTGATGGGGGCGAGGCTGGTGCTGTAACTTTTCTTTTGGTGGAGTGGGGACGCCATGCTTGAATGCCTTTGCTCAGCGCTCCTAAACATAGAAGACTGCTGGGTTATGAGTTCGCATATGTAGAAGCTAACAACCACGTGCTTACAGAAGGCTTGATACAACTGTGTAACTGGAAACCTTGACATGATCAATAGAATTCCGTGGCTTGAGATATTACCTGTCTTCAGCCGCTACGGCCGGGCGACTTAGACGGGTGTCTCCAGGATGGAACTGTATCCGATGCATTCACAGAAAGAGCGTTTGCGATTTTACTATTTGTTTCCTCTTCTGATTTGGCCTCTCAGTTTCGCCCACGTAAACTTTGGCCATTGCTCACGCAGATAACAAACTCTTGAGCAATAAGTCCTCTGACCTGTGTAGACAGCAACGCGCTATTTCGTCGAAGATTTTGCTATTAACGTAGGGTCAGAACATGAAGGGATGTGATCGAATTCTTGATTTCAAGTTTACACTGTGCGGCATTTACCACTACTTCAAGAGCAGATACAGCACCAGAACACCTCGAGCAGAAGACATTTCCTAGGTAAACTTGCGAGGTGCCGGGGCTATCAGTGTATTTATCACTAAATTCTACTAGAATCCACATATGTAAATCATGCTCTAAGCCCCCCCTATTCTAACTCCGACTTTTGCTGTTGCACAAGGATAAAAAAAATACGCGAACTGACTCTAATCAACCCTGCCAGTGGAGTAGAAGAGAGTTTGGCACCTGCAATAATTTAATTTTATAAATAAGTTAAATAAACAAAGGTTTCATTAGCATAGTGAGGAATGATAGGGTTGCTCTATCGATTAACAGAATGAAAGTTCTGTCCAAAATAACAATATGATTTATTAAGACTAAACACTGAATAGTAAAAGAAACACAGGAAATATAATACATCAAATTGGCTCAAATTTGGAGATTCATACAAACACTGTAAAGGTGAAGTTGTCCCTAAACTAGATCGTGAGGTTTAAGACGAGGTGGTATGTGGAGCCAATTCCTTTCCACTCAAATCTCAAGAGAGACACACAGCTAACCCAACAGTAATTGCTGCTACTCGAAACAGAACAAAGTTAGAAAAGGATGAACAGGCGCGCTCTGCTGAGCTCTGATTGTCACCTAGGAAAATCCCTATCTGCCGGTGCTGCGGACGTACATTACCAAACGGTCTTCTTATCTCCCAGAACACAATCTGGCGTACCGCAGGCGAGGGCTGGTTGCTTCGACGTCCTCGACCGAAAGGCGACTGCCGACTCCCCACAAGAGCACCCGTACAGGCCGAACACAGAACATTTCCGCCCCCACGACAGTGGCCGAGGTTAAACGTTCCAATCAGCAACTCGAAAACCGGCGGAAATTCCACTCCATTGCCGGAGCACTACCATTCCACCAATGGAGATTCTTGGCGCCAATTTCTGTGCTGATTTTGCTACGTCACGGCGCTATGCCCTGAGCAAACCAATCACCGTTACTATTTTGCAGAAAGTGCGGGAATTTTCCCGCCACAACTGCCAGGGTGGTACACAAGTCATTCCCACGCCTCGCTGGTAGCCCGCCAGAAAGTGTTTTCGCTAAGTTTCTCCGAAGTAACGGAACCTCTAGCCCAGCCGCTACTTCACACCCCAGCGGGCGTGTCTCTTGACAATGTCGGCGTCTGCAAAGCATTCACTCGACTGCCTCACACACGTCGGCTTAACCCGCCTGTCACCGGACCACCCGGGTGACGAGAGACGCTGCGTGGGAAGCCCGCGTGTGAAGGAATAGCAGCCCTCCACCGCATGCAAATAGAGAGGAGAGTCGTAAGACAGAAATATGAGAGGGGGCTCATGCCACCTCTCAAACTATCGCATCCTTTAGTGTTTCCATTTTCTGTAGGTGGCCGGACTCGCGATTCTAAGGCGTGTCCAAGATTATTGCCAACTTAAGTGAACAACCCTAACTTCATATCTGCGACGGCCGCGCATATGCAAACCTCACACATGCTTCTAATTACTTTTTCTGTGCAAAGGATACCTTTTGTCTAAAAAGGAGCTGTCCCAAACATTACCCCATAGAACATCAGTGAATGAAAATAGGCTAAAATGTCAACTTACTGATTTGTATGTCTCAAAAGTTTCTGTGTCGTGTTTCTTCGTCTATGAAACAATGCTCTCAGTTCAAATCACTTATAGGGAATTTAGTTTCACGTCACTGTAAGTCTGCGAGATGTGGTGCTGAATTTTTCTTTCTGGGTCCGCTTGAGCTCCAATTCCTTATCGAGATCACTTTCTGTCAACATTGCTCTCGTATGAGTCTCTGTTTCGTTTCCTATACGTGACACGCCATCTTTCAGCATTGCTCTCGTATGAATCTGTTTCGTTTTTTATACATAACATGCCAAACTCTTGCTTCAAACCATATGCAGCATTGTTTGGCACACATGCACTCACAGACACACAACCACACACTCACACACACACACACACACACACACACACACACACACATACACGCACAAACACACACATACACGCACTCATACGCGAAGATCGCGTGCGCAGTCTATTTCAACTCCTGTCATATTCCCCCCAGGGGGAATCGCCACAAATCAATAGTGACAGCTATGCTGTACCGGCGCAACGAGAGAAGAGACAAGCGCAGCTAAAAGCTGCCAATTAACAACCAAATCAAATGATTCTAATACAAGCAACGCATATGCGTAATGCAAATAACGGTAATTTCTGGGCAACAGCTACTGATATACGAGGTGAAACACACCAAACATGAAAACTTCCGTCTTTACAGTATCATCTGCAACGTATAGATTTCAAGCCAGTTATAAAGCCTGTGAAAAACAGATAAAACACATTTTATAGGAGAAAAAGAGTCCACATGTTATTCAGTTACTTTTGACGACCCTAGACTCAAATAATGATCAAGAGTTGCTACAGGGAACATGTAAACTGTGATGCACGTTTGATCATATGTATGGACTAAAAGCACTGCAATCATGCTTGTAAAATCCGTAGAGGAGTGTTGGAAGATAGTAGGTGTATATAAGAAGGGGCATGTTTTCTAATACTCATTTTAGTCTAGCAGACTTCATAAAAGCGAATAGAGGAAGTTCCCATGTGTGCTGCTTCAAATTAATGTTTGTGCATCATTAATTGACACTGGAAGCTCACTGCCGAGGCACTGTCTGAAAACGCACCCATGAACATCGCATTATAAAATATTTAAAGAATGTCAATAAATAAATTAATATCAAAAGATATTAGCGGAATCCAGTCATCCTGTCTTTGTAAGTCTGTATTCTCCTGAAAACTAAATTGTCGGAATTGAATAACGCTAACAGAACTTGGTTTGATCTTAACGTTCGCTGTTATTTTCGTAGTATCATTTCATTTCGTTAATAAACTCAAGTGGCAGACTATGCAAGAGAGGCGCTCTGCATCGCGGTGTAGCTTGCTCGCCAGGTTTCGAGAGGGTGCGTTTCTGGATGAGGTATCGAGTATATTGCTTCCCCCTACTTATACCTCCCGAGGAGATCACGAATGTAAAATTAGAGAGATTAGAGCGCGCACGGAGGCTTTCAGACAGTCGTTCTTCCCGCGAACCATACGCGACTGGAACAGGAAAGGGAGGTAATGACAGTGGCACGTAAGGTGCCCTCCGCCACACACCGTTGGGTGGCTTGCGGAGTATGAATGTAGATGTAGAACTGAGCGAGCTGACGTAATGTTGAGACACGGGTCTCGTGTGCGGGAAGAGCGGCATTCCGATTCCTGTTCTATCATTCAGATTCAAGTTTCTCGGTATTTCCCTAAAAGATATGAGCCACATGCAGAGATGGTTCCCACCCCCACCCTTATCCATCTCCGTCTCTGATTATCCTGCTGACAACAAAAGTTAAACTCTCAGATTCATTTTTTCCCTCGTCAGTTTCGTACAAGCATTTCAACATCTCAGGAGCTAGGCTGAAATGGTTTTCTCAGCGTACCGTTGAGTTCATAACGTGGCATTTGCATATAAATTACTACGTAAGAGGTACTTGGAGATTAGCTGAATGACTCCAAAAATACTGACGCCATCAAACACACATTGGTAAACAAGAATTGTTGAATTACGACAATAATTGCTTTCTGCGATATTTTGTTTACCAAATGCCTTTTGACTATTCTGTCTGATGTTTCTTGCAAGGTAATCATATTCTTATGTAATAGTAACGTTAACTTCAATTGTTAGGTCTTGGGGTGCTTTAATTCAGGGAAGACAAGGCTCCAACTCCAAGGCCTCAGATATGGAAGGGACGTGACCAGCTCCCGCAACCTCTCCACTCAGTGCATTTTCAACTGACCTATTTCCATGTTTCGAGCGTCCGTGAAAGTGGTTTCTGTGCCAACGCTAATCTGTATATTTTTCGACGTGCAGTATCTTCTGTAATCCACTGTGACATGACAATTTTGGATGGTATGGCAGCTCACTGATTGTTTTTGTTCAACACTGAACAGCGGTCGACCTGTCAGCTGCTAAAATATGCGCCCCGTCATCAACACGCTCTACCCGACGACAGATAATTTTATGGTGACCAGTAGCGACGCTTTTCCATCGATACGAAGGAACTTAAAAAGTGTGGAGTGTCTCGCCATCAGGCAGCCAACATCTCTCTGTGACTTGCCCATCCCGTGTTCAACTTTCACGACAACTGCCGCTGTTACTGCTGCTGCGGGTTGAGAACCACGAGTCGTCTCCAGAGCCACGGATAATTATGGGACAGACAATAGTTAAAATTGCAGTTTCCTCCGGCTGTCCACTCTCAATACTCGAGGGTTAACGAAGTAGGTGCGCCTACACTGGCGCGATCATAGCTGCACACCGTGTCTGCGGGAGCGTCCAACAAACACTTCCACACTCATTCATGACTTGATGCTGTGCTTCCTCTCTCTCGCAGAGACTCTCCATACGCAAAAATAAACATCGGGACAGCTACTGCCATTTCGTAGTTGCTATTGATACATGAAAGTAAATCTCCCTTGGCTATTACTCAGCAATTTAGAATATTTACATTATAATTACAATCACTTATATACAGTCAGAAATAAATACACTATTACATCCATTACGTGTTATTGATAGTTTCTGTAATAAAGCTGACAGATTCAGAATTAACAGTACAGTACAAGTTATCAACGGTTATTAAACGGCGAAAATTTTTGGATGGTGCAGAATGTATATTATCTCCATTTTCAGTGTTACAAGTACCACATCACTAAGCGACCACAAAAGGAGGTCTTAGTAAAATAGCCTGATTGTCGAACGTCATTTGTTGCTTGTCGCTGTTTTTTTTAATATTCCTAATAACTATACTACAGCCACGTTTCCTGTGTACATCTATTTCTGACAAGAGTTACCCTAAAATATGTACAAATTTCCAGCAAAAATGAGAGGAAAGAGCTTCATCCTTATCGTCCCATCTTTTGGACGGGAGCTTATAAATACCGTCACATGCCCACTCAGTCAGACGCAGTGTATAGATGTGAAATTTAACCGAAGACATTCTGTTGAAATTCATGTAAGCAATGGAAATTTACTACACCACCAGGCTCCGTCTACAGCCAAGACAAACGAACGAATGGCAGTGTACAATCTTGTATTACCAAACTTGGTGACGGACGGGGGAAACAATGGCAAATTTAATCAGGGCAGTCCGTTCGAGGGTAAATTTCAAATGTTTTCCGAGTGCGTGTACGGTATAGCATTACTTCCAAACTCCGCTGAATCGCTAGGTGCTTGGTAGCTGAGACCTCAGAAAGCTTCGCCCAGCAACTTATGCACCTCTGTAGTCACCACAATGTCATCCACAACCGACCTATTAGCTCTTCAGAAAGTAAAACTGGGGCTGCAAAACGTCCAAGCCTCGCGCATACGTCGTTTACAGAAACCTAAACAGCAAGGCAGTTTTGTCCTTTCATTGGCGAGGGGCTTCATTGCTTTTCTACCTAATAGTACCTCAGCCGCCTCGTTCACCACTAGTGCGTTGAGCTCACGAATAACTTTTTCTTTTTTTCTTTATATGTATTTCATCCAACTCGCCCCACAAATGTCAATGGTAACAGTCGCATCCTCTCTTAAGCCAGCAGGAATTGAAATATAAAAAAGAAGGTTTACAAGTTAAAATACTGATGAATCGCACTGAGATTTCCGTAAAAGATAAGATTCTATTTTTTTGATGAGTGTATAAAACACTCGTACCTTACAATGATGTTTAATATGCGCCCCGTCATCAACACGCTTTACCCGACGACAGATAATTTTACAGTGACCAATAGTCACATTTTTCCATCAATAAGAAGGAACTTAAAAAGCCCTGAGCCTTCATGACTTCATAATTGGAGTACCCCGCACGTCAGGCAGACAACATCTGTGACTTGCCCATCCCACGTTCAACTTTCACGACGACTGCCGGTACACGGTCTCATATATCATCCCACCACGTGACACACAAAAAAATGGTTCAAATGGCTCTGAGCACTATGGGACTCAACTGCTGAGGTCATTAGTCCCCTAGAACTTAGAACTAGTTAAACCTAACTAACCTAAGGACATCACAAACATCCATGCCCGAGGCAGGATTCGAACCTGCAACCGTAGCGGTCTTGCTGTTCCAGACTGCAGCGCCTTTAACCGCACGGCCACTTCGGCCGGCACGTGACACACACAACTGGTTACAGAAGCGTTCTCTCGACAACACAGCAGCTATTTTTAATTCATCTACAACTGCATTTACACTCTTCAGATGGCAGTAATGAGCGTGGCAGAGGATATTTCCCATTGTCTCCTGTCTTAGGGTTTTTTCCCGTCCCACTTTCGTACGGAGCGCGGGAAGAACGACTGGTTAAATACCTATGTGTGCGCTGAAATTAGTTTAATCTTATCTTTGCGGCCGCTACGGCAACACTGCGTGAGGTTGTAGAATTTTCATTGATTCCTCACATCAACTTGCTTCTTGGAACTTTGTTAGTTGCCTTCCGCGCGATGGTTGGCGTCTATCTTCAAGTGTCCGCCAGTTAAGGTTTTTTCAGCTTCTCCGTGGCACTCTCTCATAGGTCAACAAACCTGAGTCGATTCGTGCTGCCCTTCTTTGTGTACGTTCAATATACCATGATAGTTGAATCAGATATGTTAGCCACACATTTGCGCAATATTCTAGGTTAAATCACACGACCGTTTTGTAAGACATTTCTTTTGTAGGCTGATCCGTTTTCTCAGCAACCTACGAATGAACCGAAGTCTACACCGGTTTCATCTACGACTGAGCCAATGATCTTTCCATTTCTGATCCCCACAAATTGCTCAATCCACGTATTTTTACACGGTCTAGTCCCATTACTGTGACCACCGCCTATGTTCGACGTCAACGTGCACTAACCACTCACAGACAGGAGGTGGCAACACTAGCAGTGGCGGGTCTGTAAAGCGTATAGGGGCGACACGGAAGACAGTGTAGTTGTTGTCATAATGCGGAAACAAATCGATTTATCTGACGTCCAAAACGGCATTATCATTGGCTTTAGACCAAGGTTGAAAGCATTCCCGAAACTTTTAAGTTCGTAAACTGTTCGCGTTTCGCCGTGGTTGATGTATACCGTCCATGGCGAAATTACCCTATTCAAAACTGGCGCCGAGGCAACTATGGTGTACCACGAGCCATAGATGACATGGGTGAACGATGGCTGTGAAGAGGTGTATGAGCGAATAGACGTGCAATTTTTGAGCAAATGACCAGCCAGATGTACCAAGAGGCTACCGACAATGTCTCCTCAATGACCATTCAGTGAACGTCGCTCCGCAGCAGGCGCCAGGTTCGTGCACACATGCTAACTGCTGTTCATCGGCGACAGGCTAGAATTTGCACGCCAATATCGCAATTGGACGTGGACTGATTGTGAGTGGCGTCAGGTGGCCTTTTCAGATGAATCACATTTTATGCTCCATCCGACAGGTGGCCGTTTGGCATGCAGGCGTGAAAGCTCTGAAAGCAAACACCCTGCAACAATCGTCGGGAGGTTCCAGGCCTGAGGAGGGAGCGTTATGGTCTGGGGAATGTCTTCGTTGCATTCCATGGGTGATCTCGTCATTATGGAAGGCTCAAAGAATCAACAAGAATATGCATCTATCCATGGGGACCACCCCTACATGCAGTTTACTTGGTACGATGACATCTACCAGCAAGACAATACAACGTGTCACACAGCTCGCAGTGTACGTGCGTGGTTCGAAGAGCACCACGATGAGTTTACCGTACACCCCTGGCCACTAAAGTCGCCGAACCAATCAAGAATCAGTGGGACCATCTCTATCGGGCTGTTCGCGCCATGCATCCTCAACCGAGAAACCTGGCGTAGCTGGCAATGGTACTAGAATCGGCATGGCTCCACATCCCTGTCGGTACCTTCTAGAACCTCACTGATCTCTTCCTACACGTCTTGAAGCGGTCCGCGCTGCAAAAGATAGTTATTTAGGCTTTTGACAGGTGGTTGCATTATTGTAACTGGACAGTGTAGAATTGACTGATCCCAGAATGACTTTCTGATGTTCTAATCATAGGATACTACTTTTTTCATTTTATAAAGTGGGCGAGTTTATATTTTTGATCATTTACAGCAAGTTTCCGATCGTTGCATCAGCTTGAAATCTTGTCAAGATTTGAGCGAATATTTGTACAGCTTTTTTCATACAATACTTCATTATAGATAACGGTATCACATGCTGCGACATAGTCGCTGATCAAAACAGAGATCCAGAAACTGTAAAATAAATTTCTTATATTTCCGTCAATGGCCACAAAAATTTTTGGTCTTTATGCTACCCGTTTCGGTCAGCGATGACCGTCTTCAGATCTGCAGCAAAACATGGGAAAACAAATACAACTAGTGAATTCCCTGTCAGAATTGTCACAGTTCGTAGTAAACGACGGAAAGTCATTGAGTAAAACAGAAGTAATATCCGGCGTTCCCCAAGGAAGTTTCATAGGCCCTCTATCGTTCCTGATCTATATTAGCCGTCTTAGATTTTTTGCGGATGATACTGTCATTTACCGTCTTGTAAAGTCATCAGATGATCAAAACGACTTGCAAAATGATTTAGATAAGATATCTGTATGGTGAGAAAAGTGGCAATTGACCCTGAATAAGGAAAAGTGTGAAGTTATTCACATGAGTACTAAAAGAAAGCAGCTAAATTTTGATTACGGGATAAGTCATACAAATCTGAAGGCTGTAAATTCAACTAAATACTTTGTGATTACAGTTAAAAATAACCTAAATTGGAACGTTCACGTAGATAATGTTGTGGGTAGAGCAAACGAAAGACTGCGGTTCATTACCAGAATACTTAGAAGGTGCCACAGGTCCACTAAAGACACTGATTACACCACGCTTGTCCGCCCTATTCTGGGGTATTGCTGTGCGGTGTGGGATCCGCATCAGGTGGCACTGGCGGATGACATCGAAAAAGGTCAAAGAAGGGCGGCTCGTTTTGTACTGTCGTTAAATAGGAGAGATAGTGCCACATACATGATACGTGAATTGGAGTGGCAATCATTAAAACAAAGGCGTTTTTCGTTGCGACGGTATCTTCTCATGATATTCAATCACCAGTTTTCTCCTCCGACTGCAAAAACATTCCGTTGGCACCCACCTACATTGGGAGAAATGATCATCACGATAAAATGAGAGAAATCAGGGCTCGCACAGAAAAACTTAAGTGCTCGTTTTTCCCGCGTGCCGTTCGAGAGTGGAACAGTAGAGAGCCAGCTTGAAGGTGGTTCATTGAACCCTCTGCCAGGCACTTTATTGTGAATAGCAGAGTAATCACGTAGATGTAGGTGTAGAATAGTTTATATCTTAAAACAATAAAATATGCCATGTTACACTATATTGGCAGAATAGCCTTATGGTCACTGATAGCACTTTCCATGTTGGCAGCCTCAAACTTCTATTTTTGCAATTAGATCTAATATATATGCGCCATGAGCGGACTTCCGAACTATCTATTCTAAGCTGTTTTCAGACAAAGCGTTTGGTACTGTTTTGTCGCACTGACCACTTTAATCATCCCAAACGGTTGGAGGATGATTAAAGGCTTCTCCAATGGTGACAATACTATTGAGGAATATATGTACTAGCAAGAAGAGTTTTCGATTACTTGTGGGTGCGAGATTGGTGACTGATAGTGAGACTCAGTTATAAGTGACGATCGCCTGTCTTACTAAATACGTTATAACACAATGCATCGGCAGAACTGCACTCGGGATTCAGATTCATTTGGTCTAATTGCTTGCACACGTTATTTGTGATAGAGATGTAATTATTACTCCACAAGCTCTCTTCGCATCGTATTCTTTGAAGCGTGATTTTATGAACGTGTAGACATATTCTACTACCGCACGATCATACAACGTCTCTTCAAACTCTTGGTGGAGGATATTTGCCAACTGCGTGTAGCTTCAACGAAGCAGTTTGTCGTAACTTTTTATCGACGTCGATAAAATGTTTACAGTCACTAAAGCAACTGACTATCACAAAAACGCCAGTAATCCACAACTAATGTAAAGTAACCTCTGACACCAGAGCGTACACTGGCGACAACGATTAAAATTATTTTGCTACGTCATTCTCGGTATCAATTGCCTGCTTTTATGCATTGTTGAACACGTAGCCCGTACATCTACTGAAGTGTTGACAATCCTTTCTATCTTCCACAACCTCTCTGATGACTGAGTCCTACTGGTTGAAACAAAGTCTCACACTTGTGGTTTGCCTATTGCTGCAAGTGGAAAATAGAGTGCAGCAGACATGGTCTACTGCATATCTGAATAAGAGAGAGAAGCTGAGCTTGTTACAGAGAATGTGCTGGAGCCCACAACCACACAAATCACCGTGATTATTAGTTTCAGAGACATATCTTTTGTAGGTTAGAATTAGAATTCAACCAAAAAGTTTTAAAGGAAGCTACAGTGGCAGAAGATCCATACAAATTGTGTAAGATATCCCTAAAAATTTGAATTTGCTTGCATCCACAGAATATCAGGGAACTGAAAGATGAGGTACATGAACTTCTTTTTGTTTGGTAGGTCTACGAAGTCATAAGAAGATGGAGTGCCCGTACTATCTGAATACCACATAACCACAGGCCTAGTGAGGTTAAGTATGACTGGTTATACATTAGGATCGCAGGTTTAGAAAAACTGAAAGAAGTACATTTTAAAGAGATCAGGACACAGAAGCATGTCCTTGTGAGCTGAAACTAAAAACATATAACATCTAACTGTATATAGTCCCCGACAGAAAACTCTGAACTAGCTTTTAGGTATCTTGATTCTTTGTTATGCTGTCTATCAGACAAAAAGAAGCGAACAACGGCGTGTGGTACTCTCGCTGTATAGATTCTAAAGGTATCTACGAGGAAGAATGACTTAAAACATTATTTGGATCATAAAATTTGATTTCAGTAATTAATTTTCCAACACATTTGCATCGGCAACGGCCTCGCCGCAGTGGTTACACCGGTTCCCGTGAGATCACCGAAGTTAAGCGCTGTCGGGCGTCGTCGGCACTTGGATGAGTAACCATCCAGGCCGCCATGCGCTGTTGCCATTTTTCGGGGTGCACTCAGCAGCGGCTTCGGTCAAGAATACCATCATAACGACCGGGAGAGCGGTGTGCTGACCTCACGCCTCTCCTATCCGCATCCTCAACTGAGAATGACACGGCAGTCAGATGGTCCCGGTAGGCCACTCGTGGCCTGAAGACTGAGGACACATTTGCATCAAGATAGAACACCGATGGATTATTTTTTTTATAGAAAAAGGTCAGAACAAGCAAATAAATGAGTACTCAGTAGTTAAGGGAAATACCAATGTCGAATTTAACATATTCCATCATTAGGTTGCTTCGTTATTTGAAAATAGCTATCCAGATATACATATACATACACATCCAGTGATCAGAGGCCCTGCAGACAATGCACTGCTTCCACTGCCTCAGTTCCTTTGTGTCTTGTAGTCGGTTCCTCCAGGTGTCTTCAAACCCCAGAGCTGCCAGGTCCTTTGCCAGGTTGTCCACCCAGAGCTGCCTCGGTCGTCCCATGGTGTTTGGTTTCCCCTCAAGCATCTTCCTCGGCTGCCTTTCTTCTGGTATACGGGCTACGTGGCCCGCTCACTGGATTCTTTTTCTCTTTAGCTTCTGTAGGATTGTTAGCTGTCGCATCAAGAGGCAGATTTCCTCGTTCTTCCTCCTACTTCATTCTCGTTTATCTAAGATCGGTCCCCACATCTTCCTCATTACTATTCTTTCAAACATTAATAGCTTTACCTTTTTTTCATTTAGTCATGCTCCATGTTTCTGAATCGCACATGACTGCTGGGAATATCACTGTGTTATGGATTCTCAACGTAGTGTTTGCTGATACTGATTTTGAACCGAATGTTTCACCGAGGGAATATATGCACTTCATTCCCACTGCGATTATTTCCTGGATGTCCGTTACTATCCAGGGTCTCAAGTATTTGAACTGGTGAAATCTCTTTAATCTCATGCTATCTATCTCAAGAAATTCTTCCTTCTTTTGTTATCTTCCTAACTGCATGAACTCCGTTTTGTCTTGATTTACCTTTAGCCCAACCTTCCGTGCGTAGTTGTCCATTTTCTCGCACATTTTTTTTAACTCGTGGTTTGATTCGCTTAGCAGTACTGTATCATCTGCATATTCCAGACAGTTGAAATTACCATCCACCTGCACTCCAGCCCACTCCTATTGCCTACATTCGCTTATTGCTTTCCCTAAGATGATACTGAACAGAACGCATGAGAGAGCATCCACTTGTCTGAGACCTATCTGAGTCTCAGACGGTTCTGATGTGACCCCCTCCGAAACGCATTGCTGCCCTTGATCCATCAATACAAAATTGCACCATTCTCACTAGCACCTCAGAGATTCCGATGTCACGCATTGAACGCTATACGCTATTCCTGTGGATGCTATCGTAGGCACGCTGAAACTCGACAAACATTCCCAGTGCTTTTAAAACAATTGTATCAGGGTGAAAATATGATCTATTGTGGAACAGTCTGGTCAAAGCCAGCTTGGTATTCCTGTATGTTGTTCGCTATGAACAGTTATAATTTTCTAAGGTTAATGATAGAGAGTACCGTGTAAGTCACATTCCGCAAGATGATACTTCTGTAGTTGCCACATTAAATTTGCTTCTCTTTTTGTACATCGCAAAGAGGGAGGGGGTGTGATATCTTGTACATAAATATATGTAAACTGATCCATTTGGTGTGTAAGAATCAGACATCGCCAGAAAATTTATTAGAAATGAATCTAAATGCAATGGACTCACAATATCATGTAACTATGAAGCGGAACTCTGTGTGTTAACGTGAACAAATAAACATTATACTTCAGTTGCTTACTACAAAAATTACTTTATATTATTACGAAAAATTATTAAAATTTCTAGCACTATGTGAACAGTCTGAAATTAATAATTCAGATAGAAAAATTAAATCTATATGGAACAGAGTGAAAAAATAGTTGGGACAATAGATCACAGCGGCCCGCATCTCGTGGTCGTGCGGTAGCGTTCTCGCTTCCCACGCCCGGGTTCCCGGGTTCGATTCCCGGCGGGGTCAGGGATTTTCTCTGCCTCGTGATGGCTGGGTGTTGTGTGCTGTCCTTAGGTTAGCTAGGTTTAAGTAGTTCTAAGTTCTAGGGGACTTATGACCACAGCAGTTGAGTCCCATAGTGCTCAGAGCCATTTGAACCAATAGATCACAGTATCTGACATGTCTGTTTATTTTAATGGAAAATTTGTACACAACTGGTAGGAAGTTCTCTTAATGATCATTTCGTAAATGTAATGGAGTTAATATGGACAAGGGTTCTATGGAAAGATCAGGCCAGTATATTGTGAAAGCAATGTGCTCTCGCCCACCTCCAGACATGAAATTAAGAAAATAATAATCGTTCTCAAAAATAAAAACGGATAGAGTTTATGGTAAATTTTCTAAAGAGTTGCTACCGTAAAACAAGTCCTATCCCCGCTGAAAAATGTAATGTATCACTAAGTCATGGCAATCACCAAGAAGTGCACAAGTAGGAATGCACTTTGATGGAACAATAAACGAACTGCAAGGGAATCAGGTAAGAAGACTGGTCAATTTTGCAAGAAAGAAAGGACAATGGGTAAAATATCTGCCCTTGCTAAATACAATATTGCTGTTAAGCAAGGGAAACAATCATTCTCGAAGGTATTCTGTGAGGAGATGGAATGTACAGCTGTCAAAACCAGACTTTAGAAAACCTTCACAAGAATACCAACAAACCCAGGAGGCACGCTAAGAAAGGAGTATGTAGGTTACACAAGAACAGCACATGACACGCTGGATGTGCTCCTCAAGACTCAGTTTTCTCAATGCACTCCAGTGGATGATGCAGACAAATAATCAGTCCTGATAAAGTACTGGTTTACAGGTAAACCATGCACCGTATAGATATGCCCCTAGTAGAACAGTGCATGATGGGCTGGCTTTACTAGACTGCCAGGAAGAGATAACACACAAGAACAGGGGAACAGGGGACTAAATACACTGTTGTTTTATCTCCCTGATTAAATCATATGAAACGAAATCAAGTCAGGCGGTTTTTCCGGGGATATTAAAGTACGAAATTGCTAAACGCCTCTGTGGGAAATGTGATAGGACAGGTACCGATAATTCCAAATGTATTTCACTACTGAGGTCATTTTCTACGTGTTTTGAAAAAAATGGGGACTCTAGTATAGTCTCCTACCTTGACGATAATAACGTACTAGGTAAGTCATAATTCTGATTTCAGAAAATCTGTTCAACTGATTATGGTATCTATGATTCAGTCACCAGATTATACAATGATTATACAGGCTGGTCAGAAATAGTCTGAAAAGCATGTATCGGTGCTGCAGGGTAGGTCGTGCTGAGAAATAAGTGTTAAGAAAAAATTAAATACGTTGCGCCATTTCCGATTTAATCAGAATTGAAGTTAGCCAATCAGGTCGTTGCGCGCCCAAATTCAAGCAGCCTGCTGGAGACAGTGTCACCTACTTGAACTTCATTTGGTTTCCTCAAACCGAACGAACATAGATTTTGCTTACCTACCTTAAATTTAACACTTCCGAAAAATGCGTATTTTAACTGGAGATGAGGATTTGAACAAGTGGCAACTCATGCACCAACAGTTGTCTGTACATTAGTGCATTTTAGCCCGTATAAGTACTTGAATTTGTGCGCATAACGACCTGACTGGCTAACGGCAGTGCCAGTTAAATCGGAAACGGCGTAACGTATTGAATTTTTTTCTGAACCGTTATTTCTAAGCACAACCTACCCTGAAACACTCCTACAGGCTTTTCAGACTGTTTCTGACCACCCTGTATTACTCGGTCGATTTTCTCACTGCTCTTATTTTTTAGCCTTACTCAGCACTCACGCAACTACACATGTTCATAGAGGCTACCAGTTTTTAGATAAATTATCGTGAATTGAATCAACGGAGTTGTCCAGGAAGTATAATTTTAGGTTAGACTTGAAAATTGCTTTTCTACTTGTCAGACGTTTTATGTTTTTGGGAAAATGATAAAAAATTTTTGTTGCTGCATGTTGCTTTGTGAGCCACTGACAGCTTCAGTAATGGGTAATGAAGGCCATTTTTTCCACTATTGTTGTAGCTATGGACATCACTATTTTTCTCAAATTGTGACCAATTTCATTAGGAAATATAAGTATTGTGATGGTGCACTTAAAATGACTAACTTCTTTAAGAGGTACCTACACGACGAGTGCGGGTGAATACGACATTTTTTTCTTACAGTTTGCTTTTGTACAATCAGTTCTTTCTTTCTAAGTGATGAGTTAGCCGAGAAAATTATTCCATAAGACATTACTAAGTAGAAATATGGCAAGTATGTTACGATATTGATTCACTTGTTTCCAAGACTAGCGATTATACGAAGAAGAAAAGTAGCTGAGCTGAATTGATTGAGAAGCTCAGTAATATGCTTTTTCCAAATCAAGATTTTATCAATATATACCCCTAAAAATTTGGAGTATTCTACACTGTTTGCGGACTCCTGTTCATGTTTTACATTAATTGCTAATATGTCACTGTTATTTGTATAGAACTAAATACCGTGTATTTTCCAAAAGTAAAGGTGAGGCCGTTATTAGAGAATTACTTAATAATTTTTTGAAAAATATCATTAACAATCTCTTCTATTGCTTTCTCTCTAATGGGATTTATTATAAAACTTTTATCGTCTGCAAAAAGTACCAATTCTGCTTGATGAAAGTTAAGTGTAAAGTCATTCGCACATACAGGGTGTATCATAATTAATGGCGTAAACGCATACAGTTGAAAGTACACGATACTAGAAGCAAAAAAAGTCTCAGTACACATAGGGTCGAAAATGCATACCTTAAGAGCTACGAGCAATTTCTCATCTTCGATACTGTGAAGCAAATCTCTTCTAGTGCAAGTTCTTTGCTTTCCATATTTTGGAAGTGGTAGTATGGACCAAAACAAGAAAAAAAAGTCCAGTAAACGTGTTCTCTAAAATGCATTCCTTAAGAACTATGAGCACTTGCTCATCTTTGCTACTTTGAAACACAACTCTTCTAATGATCAAGTGCTCGTAACTTTTAAGGTATGCGCTTTAGAGCACATGTTTGCTGCACATTTATTTTCTTATTTTGGTCCATAATACAGGATACAGTAAGCAAATAACTTTCAGTAGAAGCGATTTGTTTCACATTATCGAAGATGAGAAATTGCTCGTAGCTCTTAAGGTATGCATTTTCGACGCTATGTTTACTGAGACTTTTTTGCTTCTAGTATCGTGTACTTTCAACTGTATGCGTTTACGCCATTAATTATGATACACCCTATATATATACACTCCTGGAAATTGAAATAAGAACACCGTGAATTCATTGTCCCAGGAAGGGGAAACTTTATTGACACATTCCTGGGGTCAGATACATCACATGATCACACTGACAGAACCACAGGCACACAGACACAGGCAACAGAGCATGCACAATGTCGGCAATAGTACAGTGTATATCCACCTTTCGCAGCAATGCAGGCTGCTATTCTCCCATGGAGACGATCGTAGAGATGCTGGATGTAGTCGTGTGGAACGGCTTGCCATGCCATTTCCACCTGGCGCCTCAGTTGGACCAGCGTTTGTGCTGGACGTGCAGACCGCGTGAGACGACGCTTCATCCAGTCCCAAACATGCTCAATGGGGGACAGATCCGGAGATCTTGCTGGCCAGGGTAGTTGACTTACACCTTCTAGAGCACGTTGGGTGGCACGGGATACATGCGGACGTGCATTGTCCTGTTGGAACAGCAAGTTCCCTTGCCGGTCTGGGAATGGTAGAACGATGGGTTCGATGACGGTTTGGATGTACCGTGCACTATTCAGTGTCCCCTCGACGATCACCAGTGGTGTACGGCCAGTGTAGGAGATCGCTCCCCACACCATGATGCCGGGTGTTGGCCCTGTGTGCCTCGGTCGTATGCAGTCCTGATTGTGGCGCTCACCTGCACGGCGCCAAACACGCATACGACCATCATTGGCACCAAGGCAGAAGCGACTCTCATCGCTGAAGACGACACGTCTCCATTCGTCCCTCCATTCACGCCTGTCGCGACACCACTGGAGGCGGGCTGCACGATGTTGGGGCGTGAGCGGAAGACGGCCTAACGGTGTGCGGGACCGTAGCCCAGCTTCATGGAGACGGTTGCGAATGGTCCTCGCCGATACCCCAGGAGCAACAGTGTCCCTAATTTGCTGGGAAGTGGCGGTGCGGTCCCCTACGGCACTGCGTAGGATCCTACGGTCTTGGCGTGCATCCGTGCGTCGCTGCGGTCCGGTCCCAGGTCGACGGGCACGTGCACCTTCCGCCGACCACTGGCGACAACATCGATGTACTGTGGAGACCTCACGCCCTACGTGTTGAGCAATTCGGCGGTACGTCCACCCGGCCTCCCGCATGCCCACTATACGCCCTCGCTCAAAGTCCGTCAACTGCACATACGGTTCACGTCCACGCTGTCGCGGCATGCTACCAGTGTTAAAGACTGCGACGGAGCTCCGTATGCCACGGCAAACTGGCTGACGCTGACACTGACGGCGGCGGTGGACAAATGCTGCGCAGCTAGCGCCATTCGACGGCCAACACCGCGGTTCCTGGTGTGTCCGCTGTGCCGTGCGTGTGATCATTGCTTGTACAGCCCTCTCGCAGTGTCCGGAGCAAGTATGGTGGGTCTGACACACCGGTGTCAATGTGTTCTTTTTTCCATTTCCAGGAGTATATATATATATATATATATATATATATATATATATATATATATATATATATATATATATGGGATAGCATTGGACCGAAAATTGAACCTTGTTGTATTCTCTTTGTGTTCTCCCCAGTAAGTAACCCAGTAACTGAAACTTTCTCTCCTCCTAACTTCGTTTGAACTGTTCATCACCAATTTTTGCTTTCCATTTGTTAAGTACGAATCAAACATCAAACCAGTTGTGTGTAAAGCCACTAATTCCATAAAATTTAAGTTTCCCTAAGACAGTAAATGGCCCATGCAGTAAATAACATTTTCTCTCCTTCCAACCTCGCTTGAATTATTCATTACCAATTTTGTTTTTCATTTGTTAAGTACCATTCAAACCAGTTGTGACTAAAGCCATTATTTCAAAAAACTTAAATTTCTCTAAGACAGTGAATGATCAAAGCAGTCAAACGCCTTGGAAAGACTACAAAAAATACCAACTGGCGATATTTTATTGCTGAAGGCTTGTAATATTGGGTTAGTGAATGTATAAATAGCATTCTCAGTCGAGTAACCCGTCTGTAATCCAAACTGTGATGTGCTAAGTAAACTGTTTCTCCTTAAACGTGAGACTACTCTTGAGCACATTACTGTTTCGGATATATTGGAGAAATACATAAGTGGTGAAAGTCAACAATAATTATTTAAGTCTTTCTTGTAATCTTATAAAGATGTTTAACAACTGCATCTTTTCAACCGTCTGTGACCTGTACAAGGCATACCGCCCCGAGATGTGCTGCATGCAATGCGGCGTAGCGGTTAGCGTCGCTGGCTGGCGTGCTACGGGTGACTACCTTAAACATGACAACGAACATTTATCTGCTATTTCATATTTATTATTAATTTAAGGTTCTCGAAATTACTTATGTTCGTAATGTTTGTATATTGTGGAATATTCGATGTCTATATATATAGCAGCAGTCTCCGTAAACGAGTTGAGTTCTGTTCTATTCTGGCTGTAGATCGGTGGTCATAATAAACGTGCTTTCAGTGCTAAGTGTTGTACTTCATTGACGACCTTCCTTCATATTTGGACATGATTCTAGTTACGAGTTACGACGTGATAATATCATACTTAAGAAAAAGAATGCAGGAAGCTTTACATCTCAATATATATTCAGAGGATATATATATATATATATATATATATATATATATATATATATATAATTAAGTCACTCAAGAATCGTAGAGCACCAGGAGAAGATGGCATCATCGCGGAAATCTGGAAGTTACAAGACCCAGAACTCACCAAAGACATCCACAGGATCTTGGAAGACATCTGGAAGACCATGAAAATTCCTGACGACTGGAAAACTGCCCTGATACACCCACTACACAAAAAAGGTGACAAGACTGACCCGAACAACTACAGAGGAATATCCCTACTACCGGTCACATACAAGATCCTCTCTAAAGCTTTACTGAACAGACTAGAATGCCAGACCGACCACTTGATTGGGGAATACCAAGCAGGCTTCCGTAAAGGGCGGTCTTGTGCGGAACAAATTTGGAACCTGAAAATGATTTTACAACACAAACAGAACCTGATCATTACCTTTGTTGACTTCAAAAAGGCGAACGACTCTATCGACCGGAAAACTCTCTTCAAAATTCTAGCAGAATACAAAGTAGACAACAGAACACGGGCTATCATAGAGCAAACTTTAACCAACACGACCTCCAAAGTAAAGTTCTGTGGGGAACTATCAGAACCCTTTGAAATTCGCACAGGTGTCCGACAAGGCGATGGCCTCTCACCTCTCCTTTTCAATCTGGTGTTAGATAAGGTCATAAAAGAATGGGAAACATTACAACAGGGGATAACCTTAGGAAACCTACAGATTAAATGCCTGGCTTTTGCAGACGATTTGGCGATTGTCACGAAAGGTATAAAGGAAACAAAAGACGCTATTGAAAAACTGCACGAAATCGCTTCCAAAACTGGACTACAGATCTCTTACGAAAAGATACAGTTTATGAGCACAAAGAAACTCTCATCTCTGAACACAAAGTATGGCACGATTTACAAAACGGCAAACTTCAAATACCTCGGTGAAACACTACAAATGAGTGGACATAACAGAGACTCAAACGAAGAAAGAAAGACTAAACTGGACAAGGCATACAAAGTAGTGTGGAATCATTACAACAAGAAGTCTATCTCACAAAAAGCCAAATTACGCCATTACGACACGGTGGTGCTCCCTGAGGCACTATATGCAGCAGAGACCACACTAATCCTAGGGCATACACGTATCAGACAATTAGAAAAAGTAGAACGGAAAATACTTAGGAAAATATTTGGCGCAACTAACAACAATGGAATATGGATCAAGAAACCTACAGAGGAACTGTACAAACATACGGAGACAATCACAGAAAAGATTAGAAAACGCAGACTACAATTCTATGGACACCTATACAGAATGCCATCACACAGGCTGACCAAACAGATCTTTGACTGGGTAACCACTAGAAACAACAAATGGGTGGCAGAGGTAGAAAACGACCTGAACCAACTCAACATAACAGCAGACACAATAAACGACAGAATAAAATTCAGAAACATCATTAAGAAAAGTAAACTACATGAGATACAATGTGACAAACGAACAGGCATAAAATGGACCGAAGAACGCAAGCAAGATCATAGCCAGAAGATGAAAGAAATATGGGCAACCAAAAAGGCAATCAAGATGAAGCCAAAGACACAAAGCCGACAAAAAGCATGGACAGAGGACCGGAAACAGAAACACAACGAGCGAATGAGGGAAGTTTGGGCAGCAAGGAAGGCAGCAAAAGGAACTGGCCATGTAGTTTAGTCCAAATGCGCTCTTTAAGGGCAAAACACCAATAATATATATATATATATATATATATATATATATATATATATATATATATATATATATATATAGTTTTCCACATAATCCTCATCAAACATAATTATTTTTTTGTAGATGATATAGGTGTTATAATCAATTTCAACTGATACAAATCAGTTGAGGAAATAATGTGTTTAAAGGAATTATTGTCTGTCTTTCTGCAGCTGATCCCCCTCATAATTTTGAGAAAACAGGGTACTGTATATTCAGTTCTGCACATCATAGGTTGTAGTACCTGTGATAAATTTAATGCAGAAGTTAGTATGTAAAGTAGAATTTTGAAAAATTTTGGTGAACATACTGATGAGAATGTAAATTGGAACATTTTAGAGCTTCTTGCAGAACTCAGTTCAGCCACTTTGGCACTTGACGTTATTGCAACCCTTGCAGAGTGTCGAATCAGCAGATTAATACTCATTACTCATCTTCATTCTTTAATTTCATATGGAACTGTGTCCAAGGATAACTTATCTTTAAGAAATAGAGTCCTCATTCTCAAATGCATACCGCAAGGATAATGTGTGCAGATCACCCTCGATCATCTTGTATATAATTGATTAATGAGTTTGGTATTCGTATTTTACCTACAGGATCACAGTACGGTATATAGTTTATCTCATGAAATTTTTCCTAGTAGATCCATTAGAGGTAAAACGAATTATGACACATGTGGTGTCACCGCCAGACACCACACTTGCTGGGTGGTAGCTTAAATCGGCCGCGGTCCATTAGTACATGTCGGACCCGCGTGTCGCCACTGTCAGGATCGCAGACCGAGCGCCACCACAAGGCAGGTCTCGAGAGACGGACTAGCACTCGCCCCAGTTGTACGGACGACATTGCTAGCGACTACACGTACGAAGCCTTTCTCTCATTTGCCGAGAGACAGTTAGAATAGCCTTCAGCTAAGTTAATGGCTACGACCTAGCAAGGCGCCATTTGTACCATTGCATGTATCTCAAGATAGTCTCCACTTGTATCATCAAGAATGCTGTATACCAAAGGACGATATAAAAGTTAAGTGTTCTAGTAGCTACGTTCTTTTCTTTATCACATTCATCACGTATCCTGTTCCAGACTTCGCGCCAGTCGGCGTGTGTGTACGTGTGCCCTTTCGGCTACCTGTCACTGTGGACTGGCTGCCTTAACAGTCCACTACAACACATACAATGAGAATACTAGAAGAGAAGAATAACCTTTATTACTCTTCATTAAACTTGAGTTTAGGCCAGAAAATGTTGGAAGAGAAAAATCTTGGATCATTTACTCAGTGTTATTAAATGTCTGACAGATAGCAAAGCTAAATTAAAAACAAATATGCTGACAAAGTCTGTCCTGGAAAACGCCTTCTATTACGTAGATGAATTTAATTTAGAATCTTTTAGCTTACTAATTGCAAAAGTGTTGTATACTTACTTGTGTTATTAAACTATATATTAATTTCTGCTATGGGACGTAATTTGTAAATTGTCATCATGCAGTATTATTTAAATATTCTTTAAAATAAATGGATCCTAAGATTAAGATATATCATACAAACCAGCACACGCAGTTAACTAACTTCCACGAGCCGGCCAGTGTGGACGAGCGGTTCAAGGCGCTTCAGTCTGGAATCGCGCGACCGCTACGGTCGCAGGTTCGAATCCTACCTCGCGCATGGATGCGTGTGATGTCCTTAGGTTAGTTAGGTTTAAGTAGTTCTAAGTTCTAGGGGACTGATGACCTCAGATGTTAAGCCCCATAGTACTCAGAGCCATTTGAACCATTTTCAACTTCCACGACCTCTTTGATGACTGAGTTACCTTAACTTGATGTGTGGTCTAGAACCAGTGTCAATGTCAACAAGGAAGGAAAGAAAATTACTACTTTACGACCCGTCGACGATGTCGTCATTATAGGCTGAGCGTAAGTTCCGTTTGGCGAAAGAAATCGCTCGTGTCCTTCTCGAATTAATTGTACCGGCAACTGCCTCATATAATTAGAGTCCTGTGTTTGATGTACAGCTGGTGTTCTGTGAAGAGCTGGAGAACGTTTCGAAGAGATCATTACACGTAGAAACTTTCACATTCACAGAGAATTATATAGACACTAACGAATGTTACGCCAGGCTAGCCTTCGCAGACTGCGGCAGATCTGTGACAATCGTAGGTGATAGACACTTTGTGGTTGAATCGCGCATCTGTGGGATCTCCGTCTTTTCTTTAACTGTCATCTGCTTTGCTGACGAAGGCAACGGTGGAAGTTCTCAAAAACTTAGGAATTCATACAGATTAACGCAACAAGTTCACAGGAAACATCTACTGACTATTTTTCAGCTTAATCACTATAGCAACTGAGAGAATTGTAGTTACAGGTTCCAACTTCTCCATCTTCTCTGCAAAAAGACTGCATCGTGTCTCTCACAAAAGGGAGGAAGTAGGGGATTAACGTCCCGTCGATGACGAGGTCATTAGAGAAGGAGCCCAAGCTCGGTTTGAGGGAAGAATGGAGGTGGAAATCTGCGAGTCCTTTTCAAAGGAACCACGTGGCATTTTTTCCTTTAAGCGATGTATGAGAACCGAGGAAAACCTAAACTGAATGCTTGGACTGGTATTTGAACCGCTATCTCCCCGAATGCGAGTCCAGTGTCTTAACCACAGCGCCACCTCACCCAGTACCTGTCTCTCGAACCATGTCTTCACGGTGCCATGTAGTTCCTTATTTGAGGATTCCACAGGACAATAGTTAGTCAGTGAGACTGCATATTGTGAGGCACTACGACGGTTACACAGTTCCATTCAAAAAAGACGAAGAGACATGACGTCGATCTTCTGCACGACAAATGTTGCTGCATCAACACTACAAATTTTTCAACGAGTAAAATAGGTGATGGACCACTTCCTCCACAGTCTGGGCCTCTCACCAAGTGGCTCCTGCCTTTTCCTGGAAGTGAGGTTTTACTTCGGACGAAGAGCTATAGGGCACTGGCGATCACGAGATACACTTTTGCAGAGAGGATATTCAAATTTGTACACTATTACTTTCAATTTGCACAACCATCGAGGACTGAAAATAAAAATTTTACGAAAGAAAAGTCTCTAAACAGCCGTATATTTTTAGATGTTATTTTACTTTGACAATCACTTTCGGCCTTTTATTAATACCACCTTAAGGTCCCTATGCATTCCGTGTACACAGAATCAGGCAGATCGACACGTGCATAAGTGGAGGCATCAATACCAGGATTCCGTGAATTCTAAAGCAAAAGCCTTCTGACACCATGACGTGTGGAAGAGCGCAGAGTGTAGGGATACATAAGGCTATTTCTCATGCAGAGTATTCTTTACGGTTTTATTTCAGTCGCTGATTTACACAACACGATTTGATAATTGAGTCTCGTATTGATGTGTTTGTACTTTCACATTTCTACATATGCACTTCCTTTGACGCAAGCGCAAAGAGAGATGTGAACTAACTCACGTAAACTAAATAACTTTGTTATTTTAGTACGTTATTTCATGTTGCTATTGCCTTTCTTTTACGTAATCATTAATAGCGTTTGGTTTTATTAGTTTTCTTTTGTTTCTATGCCCGTTGTAGGTCATTATGATTTACTTACGTCGATGGCTGCATGGGGAAAACCGAAATGTCAATAATGATAATAATAAATAAAAAATGTGCGTTTCATGAAGAGCAAGGTCCTATAGTTCATATGTCATCTTAATTTCAGTGTAAGTCGAAAAAAGACACTAATTAAATCATTTATATATTATGTGATTCTGCGGAGCATTTAGCACCCTAAGGAACACCACGAAGCATGAAATGTAGTACCTTCTTTGCGATAAAGGGCACATCACGGACTTCAAGTATAAGAGTAAAGGCATAATCGCATGAAAATGAGAATCAGTGCGCCATTCTACCAAGTCCGCCATTAAAAGGCACTGGTGACAGAACTGTTGACCCTTGTTGAAAAGTAACCTTATATTCACACAGCCTCAAACTATCCCACAAGTGTTACAGAAAGGTTAAAGTGAAGCAGATAAGTATGCTAACATTTGCAAATAAAAATAGAAACTATTTTCGTTATGTTAGAGATTCAAATCTATTTCCTGCACGCAGCTCAGTACGTTGTTGTTGAAGCCAGAAAGTGCAGTACCAAGTACTTAAAAATCTCAAATGATGTTTACGGAAATATGAAAATTTGAAATGTTATCTGGTCCTGAGGCTCTCTGCGAAACGCTTATTGGTCTTTTCCGTCTCTGGTAACTTCGTCTTCGTCTTTCTGGTCCACGTTTTAAATGTCAAACAGTTTAACACTTCGTTTATATAGACTTGACAGAAGACGTAGGACGAGATCCGTTGAGGAGGAAGGATGGGACGTGGTCTTTTGAAGGAACTATCACAGCGTTGACGTGACGTGTCCTATGGAAACCAATAAAATATGGAATGCGGATGTTCGGACGCGGATTAGAACCTCGCGCTTTTAAGAATGCAGGGCGAGTATTTTTACCACGGCGCCATCTCAGCCTGCCTCTCCTAAGTTCACTGCTGACGTTCATTTAGATAGCTGATCTTCTCACCTTGGCACTAATTCTTTGTGTTTCAAGGTAGCTTTGCTGTTCCGCTAATCTGGTAAATTTATATTCTCTCCCAGCACGTCAGCTAGGCCCGTAAATCCGTAAAACACCATGCATGAGCGTTAGTAGATAAAACAGTGTAAACATTTGCCTCCTGTAAGATGATAGGCATGCAACGTGCCCCTGCATTGCAACCGTTTTAACACGTACTAGCTTTAGTACGATGCATGTTAGTACGATGTATGTTAGAGCCATATTAATTAGAAAGCACGTAAAAATCTGTGATGGATTTGGTTTAGTCGTTTCTCGGTCTTTCGAGCGCCGTAACTTTGACAACCGCTGGTAAACATACGAAATGAAGACATACACAATCCCCATAACGGAGTGAACGACTAGAAACTCGTCATTTCATCTGATGTTGGGAAGTGTTTCTTCAATTACTCTTAAATCATTTGCACTTTCGACGTTACGGGAGTAACTTTACTTGAGTTAAATATTTGTTTTTGTCATTAGAAAATTTTTTTTCTGTTTTTCACAAGTACATCATATAATTGTGTCTACATGGCTCACGCTATTTTTCTTTTCTTCTTTCTGGGCGCACAAGTAAACTTTATGTAAAGCATGATTTGCATGTGTGAATTATTATACAACAGTACATTAAAATTCCTGAAGTTTCCTAAACGATGCAGCAGCTCACAAACTTCAGTTGTCACAATGTAGTAATAATAAAGGGGTCTTCCCGAACTGAACTTTGCACAAATAAACTGAACAAAAATCGTGACTAGCAGCATAAAATCTTTTGACATTAACGCAACCATTACTTCTTTCGCAGGCATTCAACAACCGCTAAATATGGATAAAATAAAGTAAAAGTGATTGTTGTGTCACGTATATTCAGATACAAACTATTAAGACATTTTAAATTGTTTAAACCGTACTTCAGCGCTGTCGTTCCATTCTTAATTACTACTGACAACACCTGGTTTCTGGATCATGTAGAAATTCTCATGAATCCGTTCCTAAAAGGAATTCAACAAACATTGTGTCACCGCATCACTGATGATATCGTAAGCATGTGTCCAAAAATCTGAAACAAACAAGAAGTTAAAAGATATTTTATAACCGTAAAAATATAGTAAAATTCCAGCTATGGAACCATCGACAACAGTTGACACACCTTCATCATCATCATGACCGTCACGTTCTCTTCGCTCTTTCTCTGATGGTTCCGTAGTTGCTTGGTAATTTCTACATATTGTATGCTACAGTACATAACTTATTGTCTCGCCTCTTTCTACTTTCTTACTCGAATAGTTTTCCTCGACAATTTCGTTAAAACAGGTCCTTTCACCCGTTTGTGGTTGTAAGGCCCTTAGGTATTAGTTAACTTCGAAGTTAGTACGTATTTCATACCCAATAGTAAAGCGAAGATGAGAAAGTCTATTGAATAATCTCTGCACTGGTCTTTGTTTTGTCGTGAATGGCGAAAACAGGAAATGGAAGGAGGTGCTGTAGCATACTATGACGTTAGTCGATAAAGCAGCTTCAGCTGTTGGACAAATTATCACCAGTAGTGTATTTTGTTCCTAGTCCATAAGTTCATATACATGTATTGGCACACCTGCCATGCCCAACGATTCCTCCAACAAGTGGAGACCGAGGAAAGGAATTAAATTCCGTGTAGCCGCGAAATCATCGCACTCGACCCCACTTACAGGCGTGAATCAAGCAGAAAATCATTACACTGATTAATCACGGGAATGTGAGTGGACATAACAGGTCATAGCACAGACCTACCACCGAAAAGGACCCAAATTTGACTCGATGACTGAAAATTTTGTGCTCCGAAGCTTTACACTTACAACTACACCTACATTTCGTAAGCCACATTACGGTGTGTGGCGGAGAATATTTTGTGTGTAAATGTCACTGCGCCGGCCTGTGTGACCGTGCGGTTTTAGACGCTACAGTCTGGCACCGCGTGACCGCTACGGTCGCAGGTTCGAATCCTGCCTTGGGCATGGATGTGTGTGATGTCCTTAGGTTAGTTAGGTTTAAGTAGTTCTAAGTTCTAGGGGACCGATGACCACAGATGTTAAGTCCCATAGCGCTCAGAGCCATTTGAACCATTTGAAATGTCACTGCCTCATTTTCCTGTTGCAGTTATGAATAGTTCGCAGGGAGAAAGATTGCTGGTAAGCCTCGATGTGTGCTCGAATGTCTCTAATTTTACATCCACGGTCTTTTCCCGAGATATGCTTATGAGGAAGCAATATATTGCTTGACTCTGCTAGGACCGTACGCTCACGGTACTTCAACAGTCAACAACACTGTGATGCAGAACGCCTCTCTTACAACGTCTGCCAATCAAGTTGGCTGAGCATCTCTGATGCTTTCGCGCTAACTAAATGAACCTGTAACGAAACGCGCTACTCTTCTTAAAATAAATAAATAAATAAATAAATGGGAGGTTCCTATGGGACCAAACTGCTGAGGTCATCGGTCATTAGGCTTACACACTACATAATCTAACTTAAACTAACTTACGCTAAGGACAACACACACACACCCATTCCCGAGGGAGGACTCGAACCTCCGACGGGGGAAGCCGCGCGAATCGTATCAAGGCGCCTGAGACCATGCGGCTACACAGCGCGGCGCTACTCTTCTGCTTTCGATGTTCTGTGTTTCCTCTATCAATCCTATCTATTATGGACGCTCATCAAAGATCAGATCATACTGAAATGTTGGTCGAAGTAGAGTTTTGTGAGCTACCTCCTTTGTGGATGTATTATATTTATTAAGGATTCTTCCAATGAATCTCGGACTGGCATCAGCCTTACCTGCGATTAGTTTTTGTGGCCGTTCCTCCTTAGATCGATCCGTAGGCACACTCCTAGAGATTTTTCCATGTTACTGCTTCCAGTGATTGTTCGGCAATCATATAATAATGGGTTTTTCTATCGTTTTTTTATTTGTTTGTGTTGCGTGTCTCTTGCCAATCACTGCAGCTTTTCTCGCATTTCTTACATTTCGCTACAATTTTCTAGCGTTGTCCCTTCTCTGAATACAACAGCATCATCCCCGAAATTCCCCATGGAACTTCCGACTTGATCTACTAGGACATTTATATATGTTGTGAAAAGTAATGGTTCAATAACATTTCCTTGGCGTACATCCGATGTTGCTTTTACGTCTGAAGATTTCACTCAGTTGAGTAGACATGCTGTGTTATGTTTGATAGAAATTTTCAGTCAATTTATAGAAGTGGTCTGATATTCCGGACGCTGATATTTTGTCCCTTAGGCGGCAGGGCGGAGCTTTATGGAGCGCCTTCCGGAAGTCAAGGAACACGGTATCAAACAGAGCGCCACTATCTACAGCTTTCTGGGTCTCATGCACGAACAGAGTGTGTTTAACTAATAAACAAAAATTCTGCACTGAATGGAGGGAAAAGAGTGCCTTAGTATTTATCATCGGATTTCACAGGTTAACATAGATGTGAATTTAGAAAAGGTTAAGAAATTAATATCTTGCAATTTTTTTCTCCTGAATTTGGCTAACTGTGGACCGCGTAGATCTTAAGGATATTTGGCTTTTCTTCTGCTCTCTTCCCAGTACCCCTTCATTCTTCCACTTACTTTCTTTCTCTCCTCCCCATAAATGTAATGTATGGACATCCTCGCTGATGGTTTCTCTTCAAATGCTTTTATTCTCTTGATTTTTCCTCTGACTTCTTCTTTGTTTTCGACCATCTCTAGCGTAATACCAGTTTGTTGTGTATCTCCTTTAATCTCTTCTATCCACTTATAGGTAGACTTTAATGATGTGATGTAACTGCAAATATTTTTGCTCAGTCGGTGTTCGTCCATTCTTGCCAGATGTCCGTAAAATTTCAACCGTATTTTCCGCCATGTGTCCGTTAATTTTTCGGTGTGCTTGTACAGCTCCTCGTTTTGCCTGCTCATCCAAATTCCATCAATAGTCTTCTGAGATACTAGAATTTTCTAGAGAACCTTCCTTTCCTTCTTTTAAAATTCTTTTTATTTAGAATAAGACACTCCGAAGCATAGAATCAGTAGTTCGTAAGCAAGGTCCAATTATCTGGCTCTTCCTTTGACTTCCTCTTTATCCAGTCCATTGGATTGTATCCATTTTCCTAAGTATTCGAATTTATATGTCCTTCTAATATATCCATATTTTACCTCCAAGTGTTTCTCTCCTTGGTTTCTGTATTCCATTTCATATGAGAGTTTGAGACTCGTTATTCCATTGAGTGCATGCAAGATCTCCAGCATTCTTTGAGCATATTTCCGGTTTATAACTAAAAGGGCAAGGTCATCGGCAAAAGCTAAACATCCGATTTCCAAGTTCTTTCCTTTCTCCCCAAGGTATTATTCTTTCCAACTTCACAGCTTCTTCCCAGGTTCTCATTGTTTTCTCCAGGACGATATTGAAGAGAACTGGGGATAATCCCTCTCCTTGCCTGACCCCTGTCTTTATTTCAAAGGGCTGAGAGACGTCGCCTAAAAACTTTTCTCAATTTCCCAATTCCGAATTCCGTTAAAACTCTAAATAAAGTTTGTCTGTCAGTTGAGTCGTACGTTTTTTGAAGTCGACAAAAATTATTACATCCTTATTGCTCTATTTCTCAGAATGTTCTTAAGGTTGAATATCTGTTCCACGTATGACCTGCCTTCTCAGAAACCAGTTTGATATTCTCCAGTGAGGCGATCAGTCTGTTCTTCAATTCTTCTCAGCAGGACTTTGCGGAGTACCTTATAAGTAACTGAAGGTAAGGAGATCCCTCTGTAGTTGCTCGAATCCGTTCGACTGCCTTTTTTATGAAATGGATGTATGAGCGGAAATTTTGTCTGTCGATATCTTTTCAGTTTTCCATATTTCTTCTATAAGCCGGTGTATTCCATCTGCAGCGACCTGCTCTTGTAATATTTTGAAAGGTGGTGTAGTGTAGAGATAAGAGGGAGGTTGTCCAAAAAACGTTCAAATGTGTGTGAATTCCTAAGTGACCAAACTGCTAGAGGCATCTGTCCCTAGACTTACACACTACTTAAACTAACTCATGCTAAGAACAACACACACACCCATGCCCGAGGGAGGACTCGAACCTCCAGCGGGAGGAGCCGCGCAATCAGTGACATGGCGCTTCTAACCGCGCGGCCACTCCGCGCGGCGAGGGAGGCTGAAATGCATGCATGTCGAAAGGAACTTTGCATAGTCATCAGAATAACACAGGCACTGCAGTATCGTATTTATCTGCCGATACCGGGCAAGTGACTTTCAAGTACAACGTCTGACCCGTACAGAAATATTCATAATGGGTGTACGAGTACAGGTCGTAGACGGATCGTTGACGACATGTGGAAGTTTGGGTCTGACTGTTAAGTCGTGCACTGATAGCCAAATGGTAAGACGACCGCTCGTGATAAGGGGGAAATCTGGGTTCGCATGCCGGTGCTGCACAAATTTTAATTGTCGTCATTCCATTCTACAGTTGGTGGTTGTCCTTATCCGCAATCGCGAATCCATTTAATGTACTTCAAGTGAACGTCGACATGGTTCAACGGCCGCTACAGCTTACACCGACACGAAAAGAAAGAGATTGCTAGCGTTCGTTGGTTAAATGGCTCTGAGCACTAAGGGACTTTAACATATAAGGTCATCAGTCCCCTAGAACCTAAAACTACTTAAACCTAACTAACGTAAGGACATCACACACACCCATACTCGAGGCAGGATTCGAACCTGCGACCGTCGCGGTCACGCGGTTCCGGTCTGATGCGCCTAGAACCGCTCGGCCATCGCGGACGGCAATTGCTATTTTACAAAGAAACCAACTGTCATGAAATTTCAGCTCGCGACTGCTTTTCGATCTCGAACTGTATCCCCATTCGTGACAAATTTTATTAAAAATAACAGCTCAGTGGAGATGGACGAGATCTTAAATGAATACTTGTTATATTCCGCGGGACACGTGTGCAAGGTTCATAGAAAACAATACGCAGATATGTACCAGTGTTTCGAGCAGTGGAAGACTATCATCAGCTAACTGAGCGTATTTGGCGAGTATACAAATATACAACATTCATCTCGTTGTTTTTTCGAGGCTTCGCACACGACTTCTTCCGGGGGAAAATGAAATGCTCGCTCGCAGTCACTGAGTTGATCGAAGTTCATGAAATTTATCACAGCGTAAGGACACAGTTCGACGTCGAAAAACAGATGTGCCCTTACATGCAGCGACAAATAGTTCCTCCATAGTGCAATTAGTCTCGGCTCTTTTGTGATGACGTAGTGAGCCAGCACGTAGTCTCCATGACGTGTATGTCGGTAAAATGTTGAGCCGTAACCTCTTCCTGCATCTTGGGAAAAAGTTCTGATTGCGAAACGCTTTTCTTTCCGTACAGCGAGGCGGCGCAGTTATTTAGGCACCGAACTTGTTTTCTTCGTTTAGCCATTCTAAATCACTTCAGTTGAATACCGGAATGGAGCGGACACGACCGATTTCCTTCCACATCCTTATCCAGTCCGTGCTTCTTCCGTCTCTAATGAATTCGTCGTCGACGAGACGTTAAGCCTTACCTGCATTCTTCCCCTTCTCAGATCCATTTTCAGCACATCCTACATTTCGATATCGCGTCACAGTATTTTTTTAAACCACAGTCAAGTAGAGACGACTGGTTTTCGAGTAACTTTGGTCTGAAAGTTTTTTGTGGACGGGAAGCGTTATGAGCGGTAACAGTCACGAGACAGCTAGGGAGGCGCGTGCTTTTATGTATTGTCTAAGTTCTTTGCCCCACTCCGCCAAGTAAGCATTCTGCTGATAAAACAATTGCTGCTTCGCCAGCAGTCATATTCAGCCGAGGCTGCCGCACAGTCTCACGACACGCCAGCATTTTGTTCTAATGCAGTCGTAACTCCGAGCTCTCTGTCGTGTGGAGGCTCGCCGCAGAGTACAAGCCTTTTTATGTGTCGCCATTTAGGCGACTTCAGCGTGGGTGATGATGAAATAATAATGGCGACAACACGACACCCAGCCCCCGAGCGGAGATAATATCCAACCCGGTCGGGAATCGGTTGGCATTCTACCATGCTGACTCCGCAGCTACCAAAATGGACGTAACACTGACAGGACGATGAGACTGGATTCGGCGCGAAATCGGAAGATTATGGGAGCACAAATGACAGCTAGATTTCCGGTGGGATAAGGCTCATACAGTTGTAATGGTCAATGAAATAGCTGATAATCTACCTAAGAAAGCAATATCCGATCACGGAAAACAATAAGCTACAGTAAAATACATATAAACGTAATAAAGAAAACAAACTGAGGGAAGAGCTTAGAAACAAATAGGAAATTGAGTGGGAACGAACTAAAAACGGGGGCAACACGAAACCGTATTTTCCTGCGATACGCAAACGTTTAACGATTAAGCTGCCACTATCGTCTTATTTTATAGACGTATTAAAAGGCCGCGGAACACTGGAAGCCCATTATAAACAGTTCAAAGTAACTGAAGACGCACTGTGCACATGTAAGGGAGGAAACCAAACTATTGACCACATGCTTTTCGAGTGCAGTAAGTTAATAACAGAGAGGGACACTCTCATGCAGAAAATAACAGAAAAATTTGGATGATGGCACATCAATAAATCGGACCTAGTTCACAAATTCACAACAGATTATTACAGATTTTGTAATTCGATAAGATTCTCAGCTGTATGACAGTCCTTTGGCGTCAACTGAAGCTTATTATACACCCTGAAAAACTTGGATGTATCTTAGAAGGCTAACAGATCTGTACTTCTAATTCATAGTTACTGACACAGTTATTAGCTATACTGTTTCACGAAACAAAGTGCACATATTCATACTCAAATGTTCATTTAAATTCCAAGTATCTTGAAGACTCAGCTGTGTACATGTAGGTATAAATGTGATGTTTAAGTTGATTATTAAGTCTCGATACACTCCAGTTCTGTATTTGGGAAGTAATGCACCTTATGTAAGCGTATGAATGATATTATCTTTGTTGATCTAAAATTCTACGGATGAAATTTTATGTTAACCTTCAGATATATAATGGGGAATGTTCAATAAATAAATAAAATAATGCAGTCGTAACTTAAAGGCGTGATTCCAGATCGGCCGATGTTCCGACAGGTCTAATGTTTACAAATTTAGATGCAGGTCATTCTTGGTTTGGATACTCCCTGTTGGATCAGCCGCCTAAGTAGGAACGACTTTCATCGCGCACCTTTCCCGTGCGAAGCGTGGGCGTTGTGCCTTAACTATGCATGCGTAATACAGACAAGTGTGATGAACACTTTGGGATTGTAGTACTTTTTGTATTAATGATGATGATGATGATGATGAGAGAGAAGGGAGAGGCTGAAACCCATTACCGGCCCTTAACCTAGTCCTCTCGAATAGCACCAAGGGGCAGCGGAGCTTACTGTCCTCATCCGATGGAGGGATCACCATCACCAATGTCACATGCCCTTACTCCAAGAGACGCTGCGCAGTGGTTTCGAATTTGTTTCAGAACACTGGTGCAAGGTGTGGTGATGAAGAACTGTACGCCACTATTTCTCCACTTCTTACTGGTCAAATACTGGCTACAAAAATTTCTTACAACACCTAGCCTCGAACCAGCTACCAGAGCACATGCGGCTACGGAGAGGGCGCTACCTGGTGATAGCCGACGTTGGATCCAAAGTGCTGGAAAGCGAACTGCAGAAGCTCCGACACTACCACCATCGCGTTGTTTTGCAGTATTTTTGTAAATAAAAAGAGATTATGAATGGCTCAGAACGATGGATATGAAACTACAATAAGTTGCCCCTTTCTCTAATGCATCTCCGATTACATAAATAAATGAATAAATAAAATAAAGATCTGTATCACGGTAATTTTCACTGAGCACAGCAGACCCGACTTTAATTCATAGAACACTTGTATGGCAATTGTTTTCTAATTGTTATTGGCTTTGGGGCCGTGCCCATTAAGCTACCTCAACCGCATAGTCAATTATGACGATCCAAGGCCAACACAACAGCCAGTATCCGAGCGGGGAAAATCTCCGATTTGGCCGGGCGAACCCGATCCCCTTCACTTAGCAATGCGCTGAGGCACAGCTGCCTAGGCGCACATGGCTGCCTTACTAACTATATTCTAGAGGCAAATAACATTGTAGACATGTCTCGTCCGTTGTAGAGGATGCCTTTTTCTTAAGTTGGATTTGTCTTCTTGAAGAAAAAGCCATCTGCAATGAGGAATTACTGTTATCTTGCTTAGTAACTTTTGTACGAGTTATATCCTTTTCAGATTTCTTTAAAACTTGTCAGAGTGATTTGTAAAGTTCGCAGCTTCTCGCATCCTTCACTTTAGGCCATTGCAGCTTTCAACGCAGGATTTTGTGCCGCAGTTCTATGAGAAGGAAATGCTGTGGTTGTTGGGTGCAGATAGGTTACACTTTACGACTCAGTTCGCGAGGAAACAAGAAAGATGATTAGGGTTTAACGTCCTGGGACAGTGTTCCACTGCTTCTGGTAGCTTTTTTTTAAAATTTAGGCCCTTCGACAAGGCTACGAAATGCGACAGTCGCACGATATCAGCACATCTGATGGTTGCCAGAGCTTGGATTCCCGACCATGGGATACACCATAACCGTATTTATCTCTGTAAAAGGGAACTTAAAACATTTACGAGCTCTTCCTATTGATCATTATGTACAGGGTGAACATTAATAAAACCGACAAACTGCTGGGACGGATACCTGACTGGAAATGAAGGAAAAAAAGATCCTGTGAACATGTGTCTGGAAACGGACGGTGTGTGTGTAACGACAATAAATCGTGCCGGAATTCAGTGTGACATCGCGTCCATGTCACAACAGGTGTTGAAAGTGGCCTCCGTGGGATGGAATGGACGCGTTCACACGTCGCATCGTCGATTGCCGCACTCTGCCTCTCCCTGAATAGCGTCACAGGCGTCGTGAGCACGCTGTTGAAGGGTCTGCACACCAGGAACTGGTTCAGCATACACAACACTTTTCAAATGCCCCTGAGGTAAAAATCCACGAGTTTAAGTCCGGTGATCTAGCAGGCCATGCTACATGGCCTCTGCGTCCTATCCAACGACCGGGGAAGATCTAGTTGAGGTGTCGGCGAACTGTAATGAGGAAGTAGGTTGGTGCTCCGTTAAGCAGGAACTACACAACCTGTCATAAAGTCAAACAACCTAGGCCGAGCATTCCACACGAAGTCCAGGCATGTTCCTCTGTCGAGGCGTTTGCTGAATCAATGCTGATGAGACATTTCAACCATTCCTCGAGGATTTCCTGTAGCCCACAGATGACGATTTCTGGTAAAGGTTGCTTCGTCGGTAACGATGACTAATGACAGAAATCCCGTAATTGTGATGGTCTGGTGAAAAAACCGTCAACAAAATCCTTCCCGTAGGGGCAAATCCACTGCCGATAATCCTTGCACTCGTTGCAGGTGGTAGTGAGATATGGTAGCGGTTGTCATGCAGGCTACACACAATCGTACTTTGGTTTACACCATGTTCGCAGGACACTCGCCTGGAGCTTGTGCTAGGGTTTGTCTCAATATCCTGTAGAACCCGGCCCTCCAAATCTTGCGTGCGCACAGTTCGCTGACTCCTTGCACGTTAGTCTGTCTGAAAGGACATATGATCACACAAGCACCGAAAAGGGGCTTGCAAAGTTATGTGATGTGGTTGGTATCTGTGAGGGTACTTATTCTGGTGTAGCCGTGCTCCCTATCGATCGTTTGCATCTGCTTGGCCGTGCAGAAACACCATCTCGGCTTGTTCTCGACGTGAATACCGAACCATTCTGCTGCTTACAGAATGCTTCGCAGTCAGTCTGCAACACGGCACTTGACCAGAGGAACTTTCATTCGTCTGCACTATGCGTAACGATGCGTTTCGGGGCACATGTTCAAAAAATGGTTCAAATGACTCTGAGCGCTATGGGACTTAAATTCTGAGGTCATCAGTTCCCTAGAACTTAGAAGAACTTAGACCTAACTAAGATAAGGACATCACACACATCCATACACAAGGCAGGATTCGAACCTGCGACCGTATCGGTCACGCGGTTCCAGACTGTAGCGCCTAGAACCGCTCGGCCACTCCGGTCGGCGCACATGTTCACGGAACTTCTTTTCCTCCATTTTCAATCTGGAATCCATCCCTGCTATTTGTCGGTCTTATTAATGTTCATCGCCGGCCGCGGTGGTCTCGCGGTTCTAGGCGCGCAGTCCGGAATCGTGCGACTGCTACGGTCGCAGGTTCGAATCCTGCCTCGGGCATGGATGTGTGTGATGTCCTTAGGTTAGTTAGGTTTAAGTAGTTCTAAGTTCTAGGGGACTGATGACCACAGCAGTTGAGTCCCATAGTGCTCAGAGCCAGTTGAACCATTAATGTTCATCCCGTATACTTCTGTATATATATATATATATATATATATATATATATATATATATATATATATATATATATACTCATGTTTAGAAAAAAACAGAACACCTTGAAAGACTAGACATAGGATGTTCATATTCACAGGACACGTACATTGGTATGTGCTGCAGAAATGATTAGCATTTCAGTCACCTAGGTTCAGCATGTGTCCTGTTGCCTAGAAGACACAGGGTCCGCTGTGGGCCCTGATAACTTATTCCATACGTGGTGGCATCGATACGTATAAGGCGCGAATGGCATCCTGTGGTATAGCCATCCATGTTGCATTCACATGGTTATAAAGTTCATCTGTGACGGTTGGCATTGGATCACAGCGCTACACCTGAGCACTACGGGACTTAACATCTGAGGTCTTCAGTCTCCTAGAACTTAGAACTACTTAAACCTAACTAACCTAAGGACATCACACACATCCATGCCCGAGGCAGGATTCGAACCTACGACTGTAGCAGCCGCGCGGTTCCCGACTGAACCGCCTAGAACCGCTTGGCCACGTAGGTCACACTGGTTACAGCGCCCTGGACACGTATCAACTGCGATTTGTGGTTGTACCCAGAAGCATCACATATCATAAGGTCTTGAGTTGGCGTTGTATGTTTTGTACGAATGCAGTCACTGCGATGCCGCTCCCTGTGTCTTTGGCGAACCAAAATGCGGCCATCATTTTCAAACAAACTGAATCTGGATTCGTCCGAAAACACTGTCTGATGCCATTCCTGTAACCAATTATCCGCCTAGAACGTTTCTTCACATTCTTCAAAGGTAGACGGAGAAATGGACGACGCACACGTAACCGATGCCGTAAAAAACGGCGACACTGTCACCCCTTATAGAGTACGACGTTACATTCTTCCACTGTTGCACCAGAGCCGAGGAGGACGCAGATCTATCCTGCAATGCCATTCGGATGAGGTGTCGACCTTCTTGGGGCGTGGTCTGGGTGGTGCGACCTGACCTATCTCGTCGTGTTCTACGGCCTTCCGTTAACCATTCTGCACACACCCGTTGCTCTGGCGAAACACTTCGTCCCACACGAGCAGGAGTTTCCCGGATGGTTGCACCACATTCTCTCATGCCAATGACACGCCCTCTTTCAGACTCACTGATTTGACGGTACGGTTCGCGCATACGTCTTTGAGGCATCCTGCACGTCTACTCAAGTCACACTGACTCATTACCTTCGGTTTATAGCGACAACGAGAGCAGCAGGCACATTTTACCGGTTGGTGGTGTTGCGACGCAATATCAAATGGTTCAAATGGCTCTGAGCACTATGCGACTTAACGTCTGAGGTCATCAGTCGCCTAGAACTTAGAACTAATTAAACCCAACTAACCTAAGGACAACACACACATCCAGGCCCGAGGCAGGATTCCAACCCGCGACCGTAGCGGTCGCTCGGCTCCGGACTACGCAATATCGATGTTGACCTTGAACCGTCGGGCCGACATAGTATATATATATATATAGTTAAGCATTTGTGTCCTTTATTGTAACGGTGCGGTATTAATGCACTTCTTAGGATCACTATCTACATAATTGTTTGTCTATTTTATATAATTTTGTTTTATGCAGTACATTATAGTTTACAGTGAGTGACGTAAGTCATCAGATACTTCCTAATATCGTGCAAGACCTCCTTTTACCCGGTGTAGTGCAGCAATTTAACGTCGCATGGACTCAACAAGTCGCTGGAAGTCCCTTGCAGAAATACTGAGCCATGCTGCCTCTATAGCCGTCCACAACTGCGAAAGTGTTACCGGTGCAAGTCCTTTTGCACGAACCGAACTTCGATTACATGTCATAAATGTTTGATGGGATTCATGTCGGGCAACCTGGGTGGCCAATCATTCTCTCGATTTGTTCAGAATGTTCTTCAACCGAGTCACCAATGATTGTGGTCAGGTACCTGACGCATTGGCATACATAATCCATCCATGAATGGCAGCAAATGGTCTCCAAGTAGCTGAGCATAGCTATTTCCAGTCAATGATCGGTTCAGTTGGACCAGGGTGCCCAGTCCAGTAAACACAGCTCATACCATTATGGAGCCATCATCAACTTGCGCAGTGCCTCTTTGACAATCTGGATCCATAGCTTAGTGGGGTCTGGCCCACACTCGAACCCTGCCATCAGTTCTTACCAACTGAAATCGGGACGCATCTGACCAGGCCACAGTTTTCCGGTCATCTAGGTTCCAACCGAAATGGTCCCGAATCCAGGAGAGGGGCTGCCGGCGATGTGTTGGTCGCAAAGGCACTCGCGTCAGTCGCCTGCTGCCATAGCCCACTGACGCCAAATTTCGCCGCACAGCCCTAACCAATACGTTCGTCGTACGTCCCACATTGATTTCCTGTGGTTATTTCACCCAGTGTTGCTTGTCTGTTAGCACCAACAACTCTACGCAAACGCAGTTGGTCTCGCTCGTTACGTGAAGGCCGTCGGCCACTGCGTTGTCCATGGTCAGAGGTAATGCCTGAAATTTGGCATTCTCGGCCCACTCTTGCCACTGTGTATTTCGGAATATTGAATTCTCTATCGATTTCCGAAATAGAATTCCCATGTGTCTAGCTCCAACTACCATTCCACATTCAAAGTTTAATTCCCGTCGTGAGGATCAACGAATACAAATGACAGCTCCGCCAATGCACTGCCCTTCTATACCCTGTGTAGGCGATATTACTGCCATCTGTATATGTACATATCGCTGTCGATGACTTCTGTCATCTCAGTGTGTAGCTTGTCGTTAAGACCGTCAGATATCCTGTTTGCGTCATTATCTCACATTACTGCCTGAAACTAAAAATAAAAAAGGAGGTGCTATACGCTACTAATTCTATTGCTCATGAGTGTTATGATGCCTTGACTAGACGTCTCCATCCACACAGCGATCTTCAGCTCTTCTTAATATAATGTGACGGGGTAGGCTGGTTATCTTCGCTTGATCCATCCGTCTACTTGCTGCTTTTCCTCGGGGTCTTCTGCCTTAGATTTTGCCTTCCAAGATTTTTTTTTCAAAATTATCCCCTTCTCTTCTCAAAATGTGCCCATGGAATTGGAAGTATCTTTGGCTGACGCGGGAAGATGAACTTCTTCTGATGTTAAGTTCTTCTGTAATGGAAGCATTGGTTCCTCTTGCTGCCCATGGTACACGTAACATCTTCCGGCAACACTATGTCTCGAATGCATCAATTCGGATCTTGACCCTTGCTTTCACATGTCAGGACTCACAGCCGTACAAGAACACAGGAGACACCAACATTGCCAACAGTTGCATCTTCGTAGTTTCGGATATTATCCAGTTGTGCCAGAACGTCGTGAGTTTAACAATTGCGGATCGGCCAAGGACGAGTCTTCGTTTCATTTCTGTATCACATTTCCCTCTGTCATTGATATACACAGTCCTAGATCCTAGATGTACACAGTCGTTCATTAAATCTCCCCGTGTTGCAAAGGAAACACTGAATAAAAAAAAATGGTTCAAATGGCCCTGAGCACTATGGGACTTAACATCTATGGTCATCAGTCCCCTAGAACTTAGAACTACTTAAACCTAACTAACCTAAGGACTGAATGAAAAGCGCCCTGATCGTGCGATAGGGCGGAATGCTCCAATAAAATTGCCAGCCAGGTCCCTTAATTTGATTCCTTCTGATTTCTTTCTATGGGGAGCTGTGAGAAATGAAGTCTGCCATGAAGCCTCAACTACGCCAGACGATATGCGCCGTCGAATAGCCACAGCATACAACGGTATATCATCCAGTGTACTTTAATGTACTCATCTATCTCTCGAACGGCGATTGTAAATGTGCCTTGCAGTCGACGGTACACAATTTGAGTACATGCTTAAGTAAAGTGAAAACTACGCTTCGTTAAGGAAAGTATTTATTTTGTGGGTGACGTATCGTCAGTCATTATGAATAAAATGTTTGGTTTATTTAAAAGTGTATTCCGTATAATTAGAATTTCGAGTAGTACTTATAGATACATTTGTCCGAAACAAGGTATTTTACCTTTAAGATGCAGTCAGACGTCTCCAGGCAAAGATAGGTCAGGTATTAATTTTTTTCCAATCTAGGAAAGTTAATACAGTAGTTTAATTTTTTCCGTGAATAGGACTGTTCATCATTATGACGTACGAACGCCCGGCGATTTTGTCTCGGCTTTGAAAAGTAATCAGTAACGGACTGGGTCTAAATGGAAAACTGCTGACGAAACTGTAGTTATTTCCATAAAACCTGGAAACGTACGTGCATTTGATATAGTTTTCCTATGCCCCATCTGAAGCCCCAGAAACTAACACATGCCGTAGTTCCATACACAAATATGATAGCTGACCCTGTATCTGCGTCCTACAGGACTAGCGTAGGTCTGTCTTGCTGCATATAACGACGCGGTGTAGCATGAGAGTTCTGCTTGGCGGTGTTTACACCGCACTAGCCTACTCTGGCCGCTGTGCTTTCCAGTTTTAGTACATTCTTTTGTGACGGCCTTCGTAGCGACTACACTTCGCTGTAGAAACGGCCTACGAAGTCACCGCCACACTTTTAATAGCGGGCCGACCGGTCCGCTGGAACAGTGAACAGAAAGATGAAAACCCCAAACACTCGGATTAAATGAAAGTCGGTACTTATCTTTATTAACGACGATACAGAACACAGTGGTGAACATGGTCTACAGAAATCTGTCTAGTTCGAGTCGGAGCGGCTTGGTCAGCGTCGGCTGACGACAAACAACAACTCTGCTGCGATGAACACACAACTGACTAGCAGGTACACAATTCAGTGGCGAGTATACAACTGAGCGGCGAATCCAGAACTGTCCTAGCGCTCGCGACTCCAGCGCTTAAGAAGCCAGAAGCCAGCGGTGGCGCGCGCAGACTTGCGGCGATTTCCTGTATCGCTGGCGCTGCTTATGCGGACGGCGTCCGGACTTTGATGCTGCCAACCTTTTTGGCAGCGGGCTCGGTTGGCATTACTGGCTAGGATATAACACATTCCTCGGATTCTTTCGCGAAAGGCTTCAACGTCAATATTAGCAAGCGCTGTATCACTGCAACACGGTCTCGGAAACTGACATACGGCTGGGAGAGCGGTGTGCTGACCACATGCCCCTCCATATCCGCATCCAGACGCCTGTGGGTTGAGGATGACACGGCGGCCGGTCGATACCTTTGGGCCTTCATGGCCTGTTCGGGAGGAGTTTAGTTTAGTTTTAGTATCAATGTAACTGTCTGTCCACGAGCTATTGAAAGCATTTATGAAAAGTATACGGTTCCATTTCAAAAAAGCCATACTTGTTTCAATATCTCGGTTGATACCAGAGTTGAGAGGGTTATCCATACAAAACATTAAGTGACCCTTAGTACACTGTAGACTGCGGAAACTTCTCGTTTCGATATTTGGAACCGTTCACAAAATAAAAGGTGTGTTACGTCTTACGTGACTTACGCTGTGTAACTGTAGCATAAATCCAAACTGAACGGTTGGAATTTAATTCCCAAATTTTAATACGAATTCCACAAGCATTTTACAAATGTCTTTATTCAATGTTGTCAAGAGTGTTAAGACATGCGAGGAATGTTCTTGATTTACGTGGACCAGCTCCGCAAGTAGCCAAGTCCATTTTTTCTGTGTGTAGAGCAGCCAAACTATATGTGTGTGACGTCCTGGATCTCCTCACAGTCTCAGTATGGTGATGGTATGACTTGGTTTCTGTAGAGATGTTGACGGTGTTAGCTATGATTGAATTTCAACTCGCAATGGTTCTTACTAACTGTCTCTTGTTCCCTATACTATTTGTATTTCATATTCCATTTATCAGCATACCATTCGGCTCTCGGTAATATTGTGGATTGATTTGTCTATACCAGGTGCCTTTTCCAGATCTTTGGTCTCCCGCGCCTTGTTCCATTCGTTTCTGGCCATGCCTTTGGTTACAGAAATTAGTTCATCCGCTGGAATCCATCTCTGTTGTACTGTATTCTGTGTCGCATTCTTTCCCGTTGTTCAGATTTCTCATTTCTCACGATCCCAGTAAGCTCTTTCATACATACAAATGATATCTCCGTAACGTTTCTTCGTAGTTCTGATACAACAGCTATTTTATATGGTGAATAACAACTTCTCTGTCTTTACCATTTGATGTCAGTATCTGCACTGCAGAGATTGAGACCACTATTATTACGATACCGTTAGCTGTGATATTCATACTGTATCTTAGTGACCTTTTAACAGCCAGCGGTATAGCTGTGAGACCTGTCAATTGACACCTCTTTCGGTAGGCGAAACAATTCACTCATTTTATTTTTAGTATCTACATAGACATCGCCGACGGTACACACACGCGCAGCTGTTGGACGTTGTTGGAGAAGACTTTCTAGATTGCTGTTATTAATTACTGGGTTCCTAGAGTAGTCCATATTAATACGTATGGCCAGTGTCTGGTTGATATTTTCGTTCGCGGTACACCGCGTCATGTACTCGTCCATCACGGTGCTCGGGGTCATAGCACAAATTTATAACACCTGATGATGGGCACGTAAGAACCCGAAACCGGTCGTGTTTAAGCACTGAAAAATAAAAAGAACCTTACAACTGAAGCGGTATTTTCAGCCTCTGGTATAATGATCAGTTGCGAATGTTGTTCCGGCAGAATTGTCTGTATGAAATAATCTGTTTTTAACTCGTTCAGTAAGTGTAATCGTACATGCATTGAATTAGAAAATAGTAACAGTGTTCTTCTTACACATTAAAGAAAATAAAACTAAATTAGGAGCCGGCTGGGGTGGCCGAGTTGTTCTAGGCGCTACAATCTGGAACCGCGCGACCGCTACGGTCGCAGGTTCGAATCCTGCCTCGGGCATGGATGTGTGTGATGTCCTTAGGTTAGTTAGGTTTAAGTAGTTCTAAGTTCTAGGGGACTAATGACCTCAGCAGTTAAGTCCCATAGCGCTCAGAGCCATTTGAACCATTTGAACTAAATTAGGGCATCAACTGAACGTAAACATGTGACGCCGTTTTTAGTGGAGAAACAAAGCGTGCGAAACGTTAGACAAAGGAGAGTCTCTTCAGAACATTGTAAGTGATATATATGTTGGCATAAAAACTGTTCAAAATGGCTCTGAGCACTATGGGACTCAACTGCTGAGGTCATAAGTCCCCTAGAACTTAGAACTACTTAAACCTAACTAACCTAAGGACAACACACACATCCATGCCCGAGGCAGGATTCGAACTTGCGACCGTAGCGGTCGCGCGGTTCCAGACTGTAGCGCCAGAACCGCTCGGCCACCAGCGGCCGGCTAACAACTGTTAAATGCTAGAGAAAAGATAGGAAAACTTTTGAAAGTCATGATGATGGATGATGAGAAAGGACTGAAAATATGGAAGACTTTGAAGAGCCCTAAAAGTGAAATTATAGAAAGTGCTTAGTGGGTGTCGTTTGAGCAGGAGAAAAGAAAGGAAACTCCATTGCCTAGACCATAAAAGAAAAAGCACTGTTTTTCTGTGAAAAATTAGATGTAGACAATGAAAATTAAAAGTAAACAGCGAGTGAAAGCTCGACATCGGATTCGAAATGTAATTATTTCCAGCGAGAAGCTGTCTGAAAACGAAACAGCTGCCAATGAATTTATTCCTAAATTTGAAAACTTAGTTAAAGAGCTTAAGGTGATCCCTGACAAATTGTATAACATTCATGATTCTGGCTTCAACTACAAAAATTCTCGCTGTACGGGATGAGTCAGTTGCGGGTCACTGCAGTAGTGTAATAAGGTGTGTACAGTTGTTAAACTTTCACTACCAGTAACAATATTTTACCATGCGATACAGACGGATTTTACAGTACAGGCACTACTGTGCATTGTACTTTTGTGTGCGATTTTGTGGCGTTTCGACGTTTTAACACGGAATGATAATTCACACAATATCTCCAGGTGAAAATTAAAGTTGTACTCTGTTGTATTGTGATGTTACGTGTCAATAACAGTGTTCCTCTGAAATCCGCCTTTTTTGCATTCCGACAATTGTCCGGGTCCGTAGGGGACAGGTTAGCGAGCCTCAACCATAGAAGTCTCTGGGTTCTTGTGTCCTCAGGTTCTGACTTACAAGTATCCTTCCGTAAATTCCTTGTTACTGTGCAGGCTACTATGCTGGATGAACGGTGGGGCTGGCCGGCTCGGTATTGACTGCGGCCGGGTCACTTGACCTGCTGCGCCTTGGTCGGCTGGGTAGGGATGGGCTATGATCGCGCTCGAGAAACGCGCGACGCGAAGGCAATTTCTCGAGAATGTCTCGGGTACGCTCGAAAAGTTGACAGTGCTGCGCTCTCTGAGAAATTGCGCAAACCTTCAGTACACGGCAACGGCCTTGCCGCAGTGGATACACCGGTTCCCGTGAGATCACCGATGTTAAGCGCTGTCGGGCGTGGCCGGCACTTGGATGGGTGACCATCCAGCTGCCATGCGCTGTTGCCATTTTTCGGGGTGCACTCAGCCTCGTGATGCCAATTGAGGAGCTACTTGACCGAATAGTAGCGGCTCCGGTCAAAGAAAACAATCATAACGACCGGGAGAGCGGTGTGCTGACCACACGCCCCTCCTATACGCATCTTCAATTGAGGATGACACGGCGGTCGAATGGTCCCGATGGGCCACTTGTGGCCTGAAGACGGAGTGCTTTTTTCAGTACACGAAGCACTGACAAGGGAACCTCCCCATCGCAACCCCCTCAGATTTAGTTATAAGTTGGCACAGTGGATAGGTTTCGAAAAACTGAACACAGATCAATCGAGAAAACAGGAAGAAGTTTTGTGGAACTATGAAAAAAAATAAGCAAAATATACAACCGATTAGTCCAAGTGCAAAATAGGCAACATCAAGGTGGTAGGAGCGCCGTGGTCCCGTGGTTAGCGTGAGTAGCTGCGGTATGAGAGGTCCTTGGTTCAAGTCTTCCCTCGAGTGATAAATTTAAATTTTTTATTTTCAGGCAATTATTATCTGTCCGTCTGTCCGTCCGATGCGAGATAACTGCGCCGTAGTATGGGGACGATACACCTAAACAAACATCGAAACACAGTTTTTGGGAGTGATTATCACATCCACAAGAAAACCTAAATCGGGCAAGGTACAAGAATCTTTTTACCCATTCGCCAAGTGTACAAGTTAGGTGGGTCTACAACATATTCCTGTCATGTGACGCACAAGTCGTCACCAGTGTCGTATAGAATATATCAGATGTGTTTTCCTGTGGAGGAATCGGTTGACCTATGACCTTGCGATCAAATGTTTTCGGTTCCCATTGCAGAGGCACGTCCTTCCGTCTACTAATCGCACGGTTTTGCGGTGCGGTCGCAAAACAAAGACACTAAACTTGTTACAGTGAACAGACGTCAATGAACGAACGGACGGATCATAACTTCGCGAAAAATAAAGTAAGTAAACTTTCCACTCGAGGGAAGTCTTGAACCAAGCACCTCTCGTTCCGCAGCTGCTCACGCTAACCACGGACCACGGCGCTCCTGAGCTTACACAATCCTTGATGTTGCCTATCTGCATATGAACTACTCAGTTTGTATATTTTGCTTATTTTTTCATAGTTCCGCACAACGTCTTCCTGTTTTCTCGATTGATCTGTATTCAGTTTTTCAAGGCCTATCCACTGTGCCAACTTATAACTAAATCTGAGGGGGGTGCGATGGGGAGGTTCCCTTGTGAGCCGCAGCGGTCGTTCTCGTCGTACGTACGTGCACGGAAAACTTTGAAATTCTATGATTGATATCAACTTTACTACCGTTATTAATGTGTACTGAAGTATTAGTATATGTCTCATAAGACAAAAATCATAGAATTGTTGTTTAAAACAAAGCACAGAATTCGCATGAAACAGAAGCTTTATTCTTACAAAATAAATTACCTTGTACATTCTGCATGTATGCATGCTTGCTTAAACGTAAAAGAGATGTGCTATAGCCTTTTATATACAGAAACTGCGTAAATGCGTTTACTTACTGGAGAAAGAAAGAAAGGAAACAAAAGTTGTTCAGCAGAAGGCATTTTTACACCCCATTTCTGCACTGCCTTCGATTTTTGTTTAGAAATATGATTTTATTAACCAATTGGCCTTTTAGTCTGCTTCTTTGTTTGTTTATAAGTAGTCCTGTTTTTGAAAATATTCTTTCCCTGGGAACAGAAGTTGTAGGTATTGCAAGATATTTTTTGCCACGACAGCTAGACCTGGGTAATTGTTTTCATTTTTTTCCATTAGTGTAACGGATTGTCCGTGCGTTGTAGGTACGGTTCTTCCAAATATCGTTGATTTTTATTGAAAACCTCTTCAGCGAAAGAATCCCATAAGAAACGAAATGGTACACGTGGCTAGTTTCGTTAGCAGCTGAATGAGTAGATCGTACGGTCTCTACCACGTTTGTGCACTCGGCAATTAGGGGTGCAACGGCATGTTTTGAATGAATGGGATTCGTAAATGGTAACGTTTTGAATCTTGGGTCGAGAACTGTGGCAACGGCATCTACTTTGTTTGTTTCTATTGATCCTAGCTGGGCTATTAGTGAGTTGTGCAGATGTTGCTGTAACTCTTGCGCTGTCGTGGTAGCCCACTTCCCATTGCATATGGTTAGGATTAGCTGCCTGATTATTGGTTCAAATGGTTCAAATGGCTCTGAGCACTATGGGACTTAACATCTATGGTCATCAGTCCCCTAGAACTTAGAACTACTTAAACCTAACTAACCTAAGGACGTCACACAACACCCAGTCATCTGTCTGATTATTGGAATAGCTTTCGAAAGAGAGGTATAGTTTTCAGTTGACATTTCACTTGTTACCACTTCAAATGGCTCCAGTACACATAAACTTTCGCTCAAAATTCGCCACTCGTCAGCTGCGAGGTTCTCTACACCTGAATACAAAGATGATAAACAGGCTGCAATGCATTCCTTTTGCTCCACTACACGCTGTAGCATATAAAACGTACTGTTCCATTGGGTTTCGGTTTCCTGAATCAATTTATGAACAGGTTTTCTCATTAGATCCTGGATCTCATGGAGTTTTTCATTAGCATTGCAACTTGTTTTAAAATAGCTAACAATTTTTCTGGCCTTTTCCCGCATTATGCAGAGCTCACTGTTGCTGTTCAAAGAACTTTTCACAACTAAATTGATAGTGTGTGCTAAACAAGGCACATGTTGCATATCTATGTTGCCGTTGTGAATAAGCTGTACAGCTACCGTCATGTTACTGGCGTTGTTAGTTGTTATGCTTACAACTTTGTTTTCAATGTTCCATTTTGAAATCACGTTATCTAACGCCTCACTAATATTTTGCTGTATGCTTTTCCGGGAAACGGAATGTCTCGAGAGCTAAAGCTTTCAGGCACCAATTAGTGTTAATGAAATGACCAGTTACAGCAATATATGCCTCACTATTGAGTGAGGTCCAAATATCGGTCGTTAAAGAAACACAAGTAGAGTTTTCCATAGCCAAGTTTACAGCCTTTTTCTGTTTATGGTAATCGTCCTGAATCATGAGGCTCAACTTTTTCGATTTGGTATCGAGTATTGTGGGTCCAACAGTGAAACAAAACGTCGAAAACCAGTGTCCTCGACAATTGAAAGCGGTTGAAAATCGTGCTTCATCTAGCTGTTGTTGCCGTTTACTTCCCTCTATGAAGAGAAACGTAAGATTTAGATCAGTGCTCCTGCAAGGGGATATGTTATGCTCGACAACTAGTCCAATAAAATTACATATCGAATCGTGCAAAAGCTAGGATAGTATAGGTTTGATTTTGGGATATGTTGTATGTTATCGGAGTATGATTAAAAAATCAATGTTTTTTAAACGTGGCGGACCGCTTCGGACACTATCCGAACTTTTGCACGGAACTCACCTTTTGCACCATACGTACCTGGATATTTTGTCTGCCTCGCACTATTGGAAGAATGAGCCTCTGTATCCACGGACGTCACTGTTTTATTGCTCGATAAATTGTGCAGTTTAAGATGTCTAATCATGCCCGTTGTATTTTTTATACATTACGGAGATTTTTACGACAAATATTGCAAGTAACGTTATCTACATCCTCCGTAAAGTATTGCCAGCACCATGATGTTCGTTTTCGAGTGTCCATATTGATTTGAATAAAAACTTTACTCGAATGAAACCTGAGACATACTAGTTGCGAGCAGCGAGCGTGTTTGTCTAGCGGCGGCATTCAATTCATAAAACAACAGCGGCGCGGCATATGTTGTCGCAGCCAACTGGCGCGCAGCGGCACACGCCGCCGAGCCGTTTCTCGTGAGCTTCTGGAGAATTGCTTGAGAACTAGAGGCTCGAGGAATTCTCGGTGCGCTCGAGTCGCCGCGCCTCGCCATCCCATCACTGGTCCTGATCTCTCCCTACGCGATTATCACGCCTGCGGTCCCTTAAAAAAGACCTTTAAGGGGGGGGGGGGGGGCGGTTGGGTTGTTTGGGGAAGGAGACCAGACAGCAAGGTCATCGGTCTCATCGGATTAGGGAAGGACGGGGAAGGAAGTCGGCCGTGACCTTTCAAAGGAACCATCCCGGCATTTGCCTGGAGCGATTTAGATTCAAATGGTTCAAATGGCTCTGAGCACTATGGGACTAAACTTCTGAGGTCATCAGTCCCCTAGAACTTAGAACTACTTAAACCTAACTAACCTAAGGACATCACACACATCCATACCCGAGGCAGGATACGAACCTGCGGCCGTAGCGGTCGCGCGGTTCCAGACTGTAGCGCCTAGAACCGCTCGGCCAGTCCGGCCGGCAGCGATTTAGGGAAATCACAGAAAACCTAAATCAGGATGGGCGGACGCGGGATTGAGCCGTCGTCCTCCCGAATGCGAGTCCAGTGTGCTAGCCACTGCGCCACCTCGCTCGGTAGACCTTTAAGGGTCGACGATTCCTATCGGACGAGGATATGCAGCAGGAAGTTACGGACTTGTTCACGCAGCAGGACGCGATTTTTTACCAAATGGGTATCTTCAACCTGGTGCGTCGGGGGGTGATTGTCTCAGTGCTGACGGCGATTTTGCCTGATTTGCGTACGGCCTTCGAACTGAAACTTTTTGATCGCCCCTTATAGTCGCCAGTGCGGACGTTGTGCTCCTTCTGCGACATCAGTCCTTCATCAAGGAAAAACCGTCAAACTGCATAAAGTTTCACTCGGAGCCCGCGGAAGTTAGTGAAGAGACAGCGAAAAATGAGAGTTACCAACACCAACAAAACGATTCAGTGACAGTAGTTGCTAGGAATCACTTACAAACTTCTACTGGTACGTCAACTAAAGAAAAATTATTTTTATAGAGTCAGGTGTGTGGCGTGAATTTAATACTCATTGTTAACTACGATGATTCGCAATGGGTTTGTCGTATAAAATGCTCCCGGTCACCATGGCCACCATAGTGCGAAAATATTGGTGCTTTCAACAATATTTCTTAAAGTCTACGTCAAAAAAGCAACAGACTGTCAAAGAGGTGGTGGAGTTCCAAGGACGTCAATTATATGTCGTATCAGGTTATTATTGCCATTTTGTCGAAAACTGACATTCTGAGTCCGTGGCTGTGTGCAAAATATAGATTGACTCTTACAGAGAAGACAACAGCAACGAGCCACTTTTTACAATGCTATTTATTTATTCAAATTGCGCCGTTACTGGCTACGAACAGAAAGGCTCATCTTCAGATTCACGTTAAGATACATTTTACATTATCTTTCACCTTTTGTTTTCCCAAATGACGAAATTTCCTTGGCGTGTTGGTGTCCTACAACCAAAACAAGGTGTGAGACAATGTTTTGGTTGTAGTCCACCACCACCGCAAGGAATTTCATCATTTGGGAAAACAAAAAGTGAAAGCTAACGTAAAATGTATATTAACATAAACTAGCCGTCTGAAGACGAACCTTTCTGTTCGGAACCGGTAACAGCGCTATTTAAATAAATAAATAGCATTGTAAAAAGTGGCTGGTTGCTGTTGTCTTTTCTGTAGGAGTCAGTCTGTAACACGTTATTATTTCCTTCAAGATGTAAAAAAAAGTGCGTATTCCTCTATTGTCTATCGGTATCATGTGGCTGCTTTCACACGTGGCTAAGTGAACATTCTGTATTCCTATTAAAGCTGTTGACACATATTTTAAGTCCCACGGCTAAGGTCCGCTATTGGTGTTGCATGAGTTGGTACACTGCAGGGAAACGGTTTGAATACACTGTCTACTGTTCACTCGAAATATTTCCCTGAGATCTTCATCATCATTTCGTTATGTAGATGATTCCTGGTTGATTTAGCCTCATGGCATCAGTTGAAACTGTGGAAACAGAGAAAGAATGAAAGCTGTCCTTCAGTCTTCCTTTCTTCGGAGTCAGTGGTTCAACTAAAGCCCTGGAAGACAAGTACGTGACAAAGAGACAATAGGGATACAGGCTGTCACGTTTACGAACTGCTTCCAGACATTAGTGAAAGAATGAAATTTTAATGTGGTTGTTTCAAACAGAAACAGGGGGTGGACGAAAAGAAACGCAAAAACAACAACATATTGCCGTGTCTAACGGGCTATAAGAAAATCTTTGGCATCCAAAACATCTTCCAGTCTTCTCGAAATGGATACATAATACAAGTCCTGTATGGAAATCTTATACCGTCTTTCTTGCAAAATAGTGGCCAGTTCAGGTAACGATGATGGAGGTGGGTAGCGATCACTCACCTTTCTATCCAAAGTAGTCAACAAAGGCTCAGTAATATTGAGATCGGGTGGCTGTGATGGCCAGTGCTTACAAAACCAATCCTGGACGAAGCGAGCTGTGGGAACAGGGGCCCTGGAACACAGCGTCGCTATTGGGGAACAAACATTGTACCATGTGCTGGGACTGATCAGCCAAAATATTCTTTGGCAGTAATGCGACCCTGCATAGTACCTGTGGGACCCATAGAATACCACTATATGGCTGCCCAAATCATCACCAAACCCCCGCCATGTTTCACTCTTGACACGTAAGCTGTGTGAAGCAAGACTCAACCGAAACATTTTTCCTTTGATCCATAGCCCAGGTTTTATGGTTTCGACACCACGTCTTCCTGTTACGGGCACTTGCATCACTGATGTGTGGTTTTGGGATTCCAACTCGCTCTGCAATGTCCTGCTTATGGAGTTCTCTTCGTCTTGTTTGGGTACTGACTGGGATCACGAGTGCGACATTCAGTTCTGCAGTGAACTTTGTAGCTGTCGTCCTCTTATATTTCGTCACAATCCTCTTCTATGACTGTCCATAACGATCACTCAACACACACTTTCGCGCGTGATGTGACTTTGCAGATGATGGTTTTCTGCTTTTCCTACAAGTGGTATAAATCTTCGATACGGACCTCTTGAAACACCAAACACTTCGATTACCTTGCTTACGGAAGCACCCACCATAGGAGCACCAACAATTTGTCCACGCTCGAATACTCTTAGCGTCGACGTACGCAATCACAGCTGCACAGAAGACTATTGCCACTACGACTGACACTTGGAACGTGTTGAGCATATTGCACAGATGACGTTCGTGGTCAAATACAATAGCTCAACCCACAGGTTTGGCTAGCATCTGCATTTATGTCAAGCATGCACTTGCCGCAGTGTTTCCACGCTTTTCTCCAGCGCCTCTACATACGATTACACAAGACCATATCTTCTGCCTGAATGAAGATAAAAACTTGAGGTAAGTATTAACTTGCACGTCGGATCTAAAAGTTGACACTGGCGCCAGTCCTAAGTCCGTTTCAACAGGTGCAATTCAGTTACAACTGTATGGTGTGATTTGCATCGAGAGCACGACACTGCATCTCCTACAGCTCAAAGTATTCGAGGACGGCAACAGCAGTTCCAAAAAACTAGTAGTTTATGTAAGATCAAGTCCACAGATGGGTATTATGTATTCATTCAAGACTTAGAGCGCATTCAAGAGTTTTGCACGTAGCTCATAGAAGTCTACTCGTCGTGTCAGCCGAGAGTTAGGCATTCCTCTCGTGTCTGTCTGGTGTGTTTTGTGACGACGTTTGTTTCAAACCATGCAGGATTCTACTGCTGCAAGCCCTTCATGATGGCAGACAGCAACATGCAGAGTTTTGTAAATTCATTTTGGATATGGAGATGGAAGATAATTTCTGTTCACGCTTACTATTCACTGATGAAGCTACGGTCCATTTAAGTGGAAAAGTGAAGCACCACAACGTAAAAATATAGGGGAACACGACAGCCACATACCAGGGTCACTCAGCCCTACAAAATTGTTAGCCTTCAAGCAAAAAGCTGAAAGTACTGAAATAGAGGAATAAAGCGAATGTACTCTGACTTGATTATTACTGAGGCTGGCTCAGAACTTAACTTGAGACCTGGTGAAAGCGTCATAGAAATTTTGTGACGGACTTCGAGGGGCTGTGGAAGGTGTCTTGAGTAACAGATCGATGTTAAGGACGCGTGTCCTCCAACGACTGCTCTACAGAGCGTCGAAGTTGTAGGGGCCGGCGCCTGCCTCTAGGCTACTCCTTCGGCAGCAAATGCGACTTTGTATACTGATGAACCGTAGGCGGAACATCTCGCAACGTCGCTTGTTATTCAGTGACCGCAAAACATTGCCACGATCGCCAGTGGAGACGTTGCAGATGGCTGCTACGCAGAAAAGCCTTGTCTCCTACGAATGTGATGCTCTGTTGCCTCGATGGATGAAGGATCTGGACACAGGTTTCCATACGCAGATTACTTTTCTCCTGGAGCCTTCTAAAATCTCCATTGTTTTTCGGTATACAGGAGAAAAATAACTGCAGATGGAAAGCCGTGTCCGAAATCATTATCCACCAAAGCAACAGGTCATCGGAATCATAGGACACAAAGCCTGTCTACGCAGCAGCTAGCTCCATCCTCTCCACTGGCGACCGTGACAATCAGTCGCGATCACTGAATAACAAACAACATTTCGAGACGTTCCACCTATGACCCGTCAGCGTACAAAGTCTCGTTTTCCGCCGAAGGGATGGCCCAGTGTCAGGTGCTGGGCCCTGTAACTTCGACGCTCTGTAGCATCGTAGTATGACGTTTCCGTACACGGTTTCCTGTTCTCGATTTGTTCCTCAAGACGTCCTCTACAAGTCCTCGAAGTTTGTCGCAAATTTTCTGCGGCACCATGTATATGCTTAATATTTGGACATCATTTTAAGATTTTATCTTATTTTTTTTGGATATTCGTTCTCTTTTAATCAACATTTCAACTGAAACTAGAAATTACATTAACCAGTCCCCATTTATATACTTTCCATTACGTTTTTCGGAGCACTGTACTCCCATCATCAGATGGATTTCGGGATTCTGTGTACGATGTGTGGGTACCATGTGGTACTGTCACAGGCTGCTTTTCCTTTCCAATCGTAACATCACATACACTCCCATTTTAACAGAACTCACAAGAAGGCGTTTGTTACCAACTTCCTTAAACCAATACACCATCAACTTTCGTTTTGCGGATAAAGTAATTTTATTTCCTAGATTTCATTTCAAAGTTAATTCATAGTTCCATTCACAGTGCTTTCCGGGCGGGAAGGCGTGCCGGTCCCCGGCACGAATCCGCCTGGCGGATTAGCGTTGAGGTCCGGTGTGTCGACCAGCCGGCCGATGTGGCCGAGCGGTTCTAGGCGCTTCAGTCTGGAACCGCGCTACCGCTACGATCGCAGGTTCGAGTCCTGCCTCGGGCATGGATGTGTGTGATGTCCTTAGGTTAGTTAGGTTTAAGTAGTTCTAAGTTCTAGTGGACTGATGACCTCAGATGTTAAGTCCCATAGTGCTCAAAGTGTGTCGGCCAGTTCTGTGGATGGTTGTTAAGGCGATTTTCCATCTGCCTCGGCGAATGCGGGCTGGTTCATCTTATGCCGCCTCAGGTACACTACGTCGGCGATTGCTGCGCAAACACTTTCTCCAGGTACGTGTACACCATAATTACTCTACCACGCAAACATTGGGGCTACACTCGTCTGGTGTGAGACGTTCCCGGGGCGGTGGGGTGTCCTGTGGGGGCTGAATCGCACAATAACCCTGGTTTGGTGTGGGGCGGAGGTGGGGTGAGTGAACTGCTGCAGTCTGTTGTGGGGTTGTGTACCACGGCGGGGACGAAGCCTCTCCGTCCTTTCTAGGTCCCCAGTTCGATACAATACAATACATTCAGAGTCCCCTGTCATCTGTTAGGAGAGACTGAATGTACAGAATATTTTTAGTATTTCGAACTGAGGTCAGAACGAGTTATTGCAGACATTTACCTGAAATAGCCCAAACATGAATAGTATCTTCCCTTTTTAATAAAATCTGAAATGAGATTCCTCTTCAATAAACGTTGCGGCGATTATAAAACGGTCCACTTTCCTGACCGGGCGCACTAGACTCGCCGTAACAGCTGATTGCGACGTCAAGGGGTATCCATTCTCCTAGTTTCAAGCGACAACCAAGAAAATACCAGTTATGGTACCGTTTTTAGGTAAATTGTAATGTGTATCGACAGCTGAAAATTAGATTTTAAATGACATTAGCAACGAGTGCAAAGAATCATGGCAAGATTAAACGTTATAAGCCAGACGGTTCCCTTGTTATACTCAAAAAACATCAGTAAATTTATCAAACGAGATCACAGCGCTAGATTTCATATTTTCCTATTAGCTGAAGGTTTGCAAAGTGTCTAGGACTAAGTTACATACTGGCGAATTATGAGTGAAGAGCCCAGCAAAGTGGCGTTTGTAGTAGGCTGTTGGATATTTTATTGATGAATATGCAATTAAAAGAAAGCAGCCCTCGGTCACTAATTTTTAACGAATTTACCGGGTTTCAACACTGCTAGGAGTGTCTTCCTCAGAATTTAAACCAAAGAATGTGTAACGCCAGAAATGCATATCCTCCTATTTCCATCTATTGTACTATAAATTTTTCCCTTATTTTGTTACCTGAAGAGATGACATTTCTGTGTCTTTATGTATTGTAATTGTTTTACAATACAATATTTATGCATTTATGTCGATGTATAATTGGTTTGTTTTGTAAATATTATTTGTATTTTTACGCTGGGTCTTGCCTAGGGAAAACTACGCTATCGAACGATTACAACGATAGGTCGTGTGGAGAAACAAAGTATTTAGGATCATGGGTAGTGTTAACTCTGCCGCGTGGAGCGCGGGCAGAGCAGAGTCTGGCTGGAGTAGGGCGGTGGAGCAGGTATGTTGAGTGACGCTCCCGCGAGTTGCCGCGCTTTCGGGGTTTGGCAGTATGTAATTGCGCTCGACTTGCTATGATAGTTTCTGGCACGGTGTCGCGGACGGGAAACATTAGCTGGCACACATCAAGAGCACGTTTCGCCTGGTGACCGTGTCGAGAAGGAGGCGCGCCAACAACCAGCTTCTGCAACAGCGACGGCCGACAATAAGTGATTGTCGCCACCTCCTCGATCAACGACTTCAAACCTTCAATCAACCAACAAGGAAGACTGAAAGCACGTAAAGTTTTAGAATTGTATGGCACACCTCAGCTTTTCAAACTGTTCCATTTGCATCATTGGAATACAGCAACTTAACATGAATCTTTGTTGCTCATTGTCCCAATTGCATTACCAAGCAGGGTCCCTTCCTTTTCCGAAATGAACCCGAGTGTCGTTGAAATTCAAACGCCAGCATTAAAGTAATATCATTCCATTTCACTGCGTTAATTTCAAAGTTCAGTTAAAGTATTCATAGCTGGCTACAATAACCAAACAGAACTATATTTAGATTACACAAGCACAAATTAAGAGTGCGAGTTTTGTTACCATATCTTAGCTTACCTGTGACTGCAGCTCAGCTTGGTACGTACTAAATTTTACTATTGTTAATTGTTCAAAATCATTTAATTCAAGTTCAAATTTAAATCTCTTATTTCTAAATTGCGTAGATTCAAGTTGCTTTTGAGATGAGTGTTGAGGTAGCCCAAGGCTAACCTTATTTTATTTAATTTCGTAGTGCTTCAGAAACAAAGTTCACTATTAATTTCAGTCACTAATTTAACTTTCAATTTTCTGGTTTTATTAATTCTTTTGCTAAATTAAGTCACAGTGTAGCGAAATTTATTACTTCTGAAAAACATTCAGTTTTCACACAACACGTGTCAACCTTCAGTTGCCACGCTTTTAGTGCTAGATATATGTGCATTAACGTTTCTTTTTCAGTTATTATAGTAGTTGCCATAGGACTGACGACCGTAATTTTCCCCAAATCTCAAATATCTAATTAACGCCAGTTAATTGTTTACGTAACGACCGCACATTTACTTTCTTTATTAACTTTACCCTTTTTCAAAATTAATTTTCACCAATTTAATTTGCATTTTTCCTTTCATTAAGATGTAACCCTTCCTCCCTCTTTACCGGCAGATTAACTTCGGTGACGATTGCTTTTCCCAAATTTCCATTAGGTACACGCGGTTTAATTTTTCACTGTCATTAAGGTCGATAAGTGTGGGGGAGGTTACAAATGGTCTATAAAATGGTCACAGAATTATGACTAAAAGCGTACGATACAAATTATAAGTACGTTTTTAGTCATAATTCTGTGACCATGTTATGGACCATTCTTTGGTTTAAATTCTGAGGAAGACACTCCTAGCAGTGTTGAAACCCGGTTAATTCGTTAAAAATTAGTGACTGAGGGCTGTTTTCTTTGAATTGTAACTATTCACGGTCTCTGAACGTACAGCCACATACAAAATTTTGTGATGAATATGCCTTTTTGAGCAGCCTCTGGGATCAGCCTCCAGCGGGCCAAGAATCAGTGGAATCATTTTTATCGGTCTGTATCAGAGTTGCTAAACTTTAATTCCAAGGTCTTCATCTCTTGAAACTTTTCAGCTTTTTTTCGTCGACTGTGCCGACGTGAAGTAGCAATGTTGATGATTTCACAGTTTATTGTTCTCACGACTATGGTTTCCGGGGTTTTGCGTTCCATTGTTGGATCCGCCCGAAGCAGTTTGGCTGGTTCATTTTCAACCACTTTTTTCCGGCTTAGAATGCCAGGAGGTCTGTACCACAGGCAGATAATATTTCTTCTATACGTTCCAGGCTGTGCTTTGGACCACAACGTTATGCGTGTGGTTGTAATCCGCCTGTGCGATCTTTTTGCAACCGTCCAGCTTATTTCATCAACTTCATCACTTTCTTTGCAAAGCCTGCATACTGCATCTTCTGAGGATTTTTCAGTTCTGGCTTTGACAGCAGTCGTTGTAAGGATTTGCATCTGTGATGCCAGAATTAGTTCTTCTGTTTGTTTTTTGGGGTTCTGTTGGTCAGCCACAGCTATATCTTCTCCTTGAGTACTTTACTTTCGATCTTCTCCAAAAATCGTCTGCGTAGTGCTTTACTCTACCAGCTGTCCATTCGAGTTCTCGTAGCTGTTTTCCGTCAGTGATTCTTTGTTGAAATGTCGACAGCTTCTGGAGGATGGTTTCCATCAGAGGAGTTTCCTCACTTCCTGCTAAGTCATGTTTTTCTGCCTCCACAGTCAGCCAAACTTGCAGATATCATATATCCAGTGGCAGCGTCAGGGATCGGCCAAGGTCCACCCAAAATTTTGTTAGCCCATCCTCTGGCCTACCCTGATCAGACGGACAGGTTTCAGAATCAAAGTCCAAAATCAAACTTTATTTTATAACGTTAAAATAACTTGTATTCAATTACAGACAAATTAATTTGTTAAACAATTTTGTATCCTCTGTACTTTTTCCATTGTTTTAAACCCATAAAATAAAACAAATAGATTCGAAGTGCATGCTATGACGACGAAGTTAATATAGACTTATGCAATGATCCGTACGTGTTGTAAAACAAGCGAACCAACTCATCGATCGATCCATCGAACCAATGGTTCGTCCCCAGTTTCTGCTTTGTGTTGAGTTTGCGTTGTATTGTTCCTATTAATGGTAAATAATAATGGCATCTTTTGTGTCATCTTGTCTGCGTTTTTTTGTGAATTGTACGTGTTATTAAAAGTGAATGTACTAACATGGCAAAATGGCCTAACATATCAGATTTCTTTAGTCATCAAGAAAAAGTTATTAAACCAAATGAGGACACCATAACATTTCCGTCTGTAACTGCAGAGGTTAGTTTTCACGATTCAGAAAGTGAAATAGAAAGAACTGAATTTGACTATGCAGGAAAAGAATTAAATCAGTTGAAAAATGAAAAACTCAGTGAAAATAACGGCGAAGATTTATTTTCTGTTCCTAGCAGTAGCACCAACTTCATTAATCCATCTGCTTCTGTTTGTGGTATATCTACGAAACCTACTAATGAACCAAACGACCTCTGTTAAGGCGTCTTCTTTTTCGTTTGCTTGGAGAAAGAAAACGAAATTTGCAGGTAGGTTGGTACAAAATTCATTCATGGCTGGAATATAGGGATACGCTCATGTCGTTTGTTTCTGTTTGGTGAAAAGTGGTAACTATTCGACTTGACAAACGATATTCTCAGTAGCACCATAGACAAGCGAATGCAATGCTCGTTTGCATCAATCAAACAGATTATCACAATATCTGCGTATAAAGTGTATGATCCGAAGTTTTGGGCACTGTATTGCAACCAAACTCCATCACAGTGCGACAAATAAATTATAAATGTTCATCTACATCTACATGGATACTCTGTAAATAACTTTTAAGTGCCTGGCAGAGGGTTCATCGAACCACCTTCACAATTCTCTATTATTCCAATCACGTAAAGCGCGCGGAAAGAACAAACACATATATCTTTCCGTACGAGCTCTAATTTCCCTTATTGTATCATGATGATCATTTCCCCTATGTAGGTCGGTGTCAACAAAAAATTTTCGCATTCGAGGAGAAAGTTGGTGATTGGAGTTTCGTGAGAAGATTCCGCCGAAACGAAAAACGCCTTTGTTTTAATGATGTCCAGCCCAAATCCTGTATCATTCAGTGACAATCTCTCCCCCATTTCGCGGTAATACAAAACGTGCTACCGTTCTTTGAACGTTTTCGATGTACTCCGTCAGTTCTATCTGGTAAGGATCCCACACCGCGCAATAGTATTCTAAAAGAGGTGAGCCTTCCCCACATCATTTTCTATGTGTTCCTTCCGATTTAAGTTGTTCGTAATTGTAATTCCTTGGTATGTAGTTGAATTTACGACCTTTAAATTTGACTGATTTATCGTGTAACCGAAGTTTAACGGATTCCTTTTAGCACTCATATGGATCACTTCACACTTTTCGTTTCTTTCGGGCCAATTGCCAATTATCGCACCATACAGACAGCTTTTCCAAATCGTTTTGCAATTTCTTTTGATCTTCTGACGACTTTATTAGTCGATAAACGACAGCATCATCTGCAAACAACCTAAGACGGCTGCTCAAATTGTCTGCCAAATCGTTTATGTAGAGAAGGAATAGCAAGGGACCTATAACACTACCTTGGGGAACGCCAGAAATCACTTCTGTTTTACTCGATGACTTTCCGTCAGTTACTACGAACTGTGACCTCTCTGACAGGAAATCACGAATCCAGTCACCTAACTGAGACCATATTCCATAAGCAAGCAATTTCACTACAAGCCGCTAGTGTGATACAGTGTCAAAAGCCTTTCGGAAATCCAGAAATACGGAATCGATCTGAAATCCCTTGTCAATAGCACTCAACACTTCGTGCGAGCCATGAGCTAATTGTATTTCACAAGAACGATGTTTTCTAAATCCATGTTGATTGTGTGTCAATGGACCGTTTTCTTAGAGCTATTTCATAATGTTCGAACACAATATATGTTCCAAAATCCTGCTGCATATTGACGTTAATGATATGGGCCTGTGATTTAGTCGATTACTCCTATCTTTCATGAATTTTGGTGTGACCTATGCAATTTTGCTGTTTTTGGATACCGATCTTTCAAAATGGTTCAAATGGCTCTGAGCACTATGGGACTCAACTGCTGTGGTCATAAGTCCCCTAGAACTTAGAACTACTTAAACCTAACTAACCTAAGGACAGCACACAACACCCAGCCATCACGAGGCAGAGAAAATCCCTGACCCCGCCGGGAATCGAACCCGGGAACCCGGGCGTGGGAAGCGAGAACGCTACCGCACGACCGATACCGATCTTTCGTCGAGCGAACAGTTGTATATGATTATTAAGTATGGAGCTATTGCATCAGCGTACTCTGAAAGGAACGTAACTGGTATACAGTCTGGACCAGAAGACTTGCTTTTATTAAGTGATTTAAGTTGCTTCACTACTCCGAGGATATTTACTTCTACGTTACTCATGTTGGCAGCTGTTCTTGATTCGAATTCTCGAATATTTACGTCGTCATCTTTTGTGAAGGCATTTCGGAAGGCTGTGCTTAGTAACTCTGCTTTGGCAGCACTGTCTTCAATAGTATCTCCATTGTTATCGCGCAGGGAAGGCACTGATGTGTCTTGCCGCTAGCACACTTCACCACGACCAGAATCTCTTTGGATTTTCTGTCAGGTTTCGAGACAAAGTTTCACCGTGGAAACTATTATAAACATCTCGCATTGAAGTCCGCGCCAAATTTAGAGGTTCTGTAAAAGATCGCCAATCTTGGGGATTTTGCGTCTGTTTAAATTTGGAATGTTTGTTTCGTTGTTTCTCCAACAGTTTTCTGACCAGTTTCGTGTACCAAGGAGGATCAGCCTTGTCGTTTGTGAATTTATCTGGTATAAATCTCTCCATTGCTGTCGATACTACACTCCTGGAAATGGAAAAAAGAACACATTGACACCGGTGTGTCAGACCCACCATACTTGCTCCGGACACTGCGAGAGGGCTGTACAAGCAATGATCACACGCACGGCGCAGCGGACACACCAGGAACCGCGGTGTTGGCCGTCGAATGGCGCTAGCTGCGCAGCATTTGTGCACCACCGCCGTCAGTGTCAGCCAGTTTGCCGTGGCATACGGAGCTCCATCGCAGTCTTTAACACTGGTAGCATGCCGCGACAGCGTGGACGTGAACCGTATGTGCAGTTGACGGACTTTGAGCGAGGGCGCATAGTGGGCATGCGGGAGGCCAGGTGGACGTACCGCCGAATTGCTCAACACGTGGGGCGTGAGGTCTCCACAGTACATCGATGTTGTCGCCAGTGGTCGGCGGAAGGTGCACGTGCCCGTCGACCTGGGACCGGACAGCAGCGACGCACGGATGCACGCCAAGACCGTAGGATCCTACGCAGTGCCGTAGGGGACCGCACCGCCACTTCCCAGCAAATTAGGGACACTGTTGCTCCTGGGGTATCGGCGAGGACCATTCGCAACCGTCTCCATGAAGCTGGGCTACGGTCCCGCACACCGTTAGGCCGTCTTCCGCTCACGCCCCAACATCGTGCAGCCCGCCTCCAGTGGTGTCGCGACAGGCGTGAATGGAGGGACGAATGGAGACGTGTCGTCTTCAGCGATGAGAGTCGCTTCTGCCTTGGTGCCAATGATGGTCGTATGCGTGTTTGGCGCCGTGCAGGTGAGCGCCACAATCAGGACTGCATACGACCGAGGCACACAGGGCCAACACCCGGCATCATGGTGTGGGGAGCGATCTCCTACACTGGCCGTACACCACTGGTGATCGTCGAGGGGACACTGAATAGTGCACGGTACATCCAAACCGTCATCGAAGCCATCGTTCTACCATTCCTAGACCGGCAAGGGAACTTGCTGTTCCAACAGGACAATGCACGTCCGCATGTATCCCGTGCCACCCAACGTGCTCTAGAAGGTGTAAGTCAACTACCCTGGCCAGCAAGATCTCCGGATCTGTCCCCCATTGAGCATGTTTGGGACTGGATGAAGCGTCGTCTCACGCGGTCTGCACGTCCAGCACGAACGCTGGTCCAACTGAGGCGCCAGGTGGAAATGGCATGGCAAGCCGTTCCACAGGACTACATCCAGCATCTCTACGATCGTCTCCATGGGAGAATAGCAGCCTGCATTGCTGCGAAAGGTGGATATACACTGTACTAGTGCCGACATTGTGCATGCTCTGTTGCCTGTGTCTATGTGCCTGTGGTTCTGTCAGTGTGATCATGTGATGTATCTGACCCCAGGAACGTGTCAATAAAGTTTCCCCTTCCTGGGACAATGAATTCACGGTGTTCTTATTTCAATTTCCAGGAGTGTATTTCTTTGAATTTAAGCCACATCTGGTCTACACTTATATTGTTAATTTGGAAGGAGTGGAGATTGTCTCTCAGGAAGGCGTCAAGTGAATTTTTATCTGATTTTTTGTATAGGTATATTTTTCGTTTACTTTTGGAGGATTTTGGGGTTACAATATTCAGTCTCGCACGACAACCCTTTGTTCAATAATCCCTGTATCCGTTTTGACACTCGTTATTAACTCAGGATTCTTTGTTGCTAAGAGGTCAAGTATGTTTTCACAACCGTTTACTATTCGCGGGGGCTCATGAACTAACTGCTTGAAATAATTTTCAGAGAATGCATTTATCACAATTTCGGAGGATGTTTTATGCGTACCTCCGGAATTAAAGACGCATTTTCGCCAGCATATCGAGGGTAAATTAAAGTCACCACCAACTATAATCGTATGAGTCGGGTACGTGTTTGAAATCAAACTCAAGTTTCTTTGAACCTTTCAGCAATTGTATCATCTGAATTGGGAGATCGGTAAAAGGATCCAATTATTATTTTACTCGGGTTGCTAACAATGACCTCTGTCCATACTAACTCACAGGAACTATCGCGAGAAGATAAACCACTTCTAACTGCAACAAACACGCCACGACCAACCATGTTTAGTCTATCCTTTCGGAACACCGTTAGGTTCTTCGCCAAAATTTCGGCTGAGCTTATGTCCGGCTTTAGCTGTAGATAAACTGGCTATAGTTATTTTTTATAGAATTGCCTAGACAAGGTCAGTTGTAGGACAATAGTGTGATTCTGAAATTCAATTCAAATCTGCATTTAATAAGTCATTTATTTACTCTAAGATCTTGACACGTACTACATTAAAATGAGAAAGAATAAGTTTCCAACGAAATGAACATAATGTTTCGTAAAATTGACTGAGAAATTGCTCCAAAACAACGAGCGCAAAGCCATCTAACATAATGAAACAGAAAGCTCTGTATAAGCTCAAATTAATCAAGATTGCCCTGCTGACACTGTGGGACGGTACCTCATTTACGAGGAAGACTGCTTGGGAAATGCTACAAGCTTTCCTGATCTGTGCAGCTCTCAAGTGCAAAGTAAACGAGTCGAAGACCCAAGAAGCAATCCAATTAATTAGGCAATACAAGTTGTGCCGCAAATCCCGCAAATCGTGAGTTGCACAGAATGTAGATAGCGCTAATGTAAAATGCGACGTTTACTCCAAACTCGGAAACATATGTCGGACTGTGCCGTCACCACCGGATAAAGATCACCCAAACTGGCACCCGCTTCGCCCAAAATTCCATGTAGAAGGGATAACTCAATGCTGCTGCCAATGTCACCACCAAAATGCTGCTTTATTTACGTGATTACAGGGGAACCCTGCAGAAACTTCCCATTTTTGGCGTACAGAACGCGTCTTAACATGTAAGAGGTTGCTATTGGCTGCTATCTACGTTCCACTCATTGGTCGATCCCTTCGCGCCAATGTATGGTGGCCGGTAAGATGCATTTGATAGAATAAAAAGATCTGGAGTTTAATGTTAAGAATTTTCTCACAGTGGCTGAGCATAGACGTGACGGCCTGTTCTTAGATCTGCGCACAGGGAGAGGAATTCGTCATGCTCAGTGATACAGTAGAGATATAAAGTGGCTAGTGGTAGACAGCCTTCATAGAAGAAAACCGCATTTGTCAACAAACTGAAGAACAGGGGCTTACCACAACTGACTTCCGCAAAACGCAGTGCTCTGGGGACCCCTGTCCCTTCTCTAGAGCCTCTGCGACTGACCTCCTGTGATCAAGCCACACCATGGGACGCTATCTTCTAACAAGAAAGTGCGAAGCTTTCTTCTCAGTTTGCAAGCCACATACTCGCCTGAAAATATCCAAGAAGTAAGGGGAAAATTATTCAAATATTGCATAGCGATATGTGACTGTCATGTCACAATAGTATCATAAATTAAGTTACATTTTGTTTTGTTTGTAGATTTTTCCGTCCCCAGACTCAAGGGATAAAAAGCAAATTGCTTAGTTTTGTAAGTGAAGGTTTACGTAATTGGAAAAGAGCATCAAAGCCTGATTTCGGCTTTAAGCAGCACGAGAACAGCTTCTTGCACAAAAACTCTGTAGTTGCTTGGATTCTTTCAAACATTTAAAAAGGAAGTTTGGAGAGACTGAATCAGTTACTGCTCTGCTAGATGAAACATACGCTGTAGATCTAGAAGTTCAAGAAGACCGATACGTAAGGACGATTGCCAGTGTAGTACTTCAGTACACAGGCATTCATGGAATAGCTCAGAGAGGTAATAATTAATCTACAGATAGTGCACATAAGGGAAAGCTTTTAGAGTTATTGCCGGCCGCGGTGGTCTAGCGGTTCTAGGCGCTCAGTCCGAAACCGCGCGACTGCTACGGTCGCAGGTTCGAATCATGCCTCGGGCCTGGATGTGTGTGATGTCCTTAGGTTAGTTAGGTTTAAGTAGTTCTAAGTTCTAGGGGACTGATGACCACGGATGTTAAGTCCCATAGTGCTCAGAGCCATTTGAATTTTTTTTAGAGTTATTGTAGCTTGTAGGTAAAAAAGATTAAAATGTTAGGAAAAAAATTAAATCTAAAAGCGAAAAAATACACACATCATGATATACAAAATGAAATTCTTAGGGCAATGAACAATATTGTACTAGATCATGTCGCAGAAGAAGTGAAAGAAGCTCAGTAATTTGTTCTAACAGTTGACGAGCGAAAAGATTGTCGAAAAACTGAGCTAGTGTTAATTGTCATTCGGTACCATTTATATGGTAACATATACAAAATGTTTCAAGGCTTTGAACCCAGCAAAAATATTGGTTACTTTTTCTTTATTTGCTGCATGAAAAAAAACTAGCAAACTGTGGAGTTAATTTAAACTGCTGTTACACAATCTTACGATGAAGTTGCAGTTATGACTGGTTCCTGCGCAGTTGTTCAAGCACCTTGAAGCAAGTAGTCCCACAAGCCATCTACACACATTGCATGAAACATAAACTGAATCGCGTCATAGCAGCAACATTTACAGGGATCAAATCTGTTACAGATTTTTTTATGACACTGCAGGGGCTCTATGTTTTTGTGAGTTAGTCAGCAGTGCATCAAACGTTTAAAGATACACAAATACAATAGAAGATTGGAAATGTTATGTGGCACCAGATGGGTCCGTCAGTAGGTTTCACTTTTGGCTATGAAGTAGACAGTTGAAGCTTTCATTGTAACCCTAGCAAACATTCACGCAGTAAACTCAGAACGAGCTGCAGAAACCTGAGGATTTAGTGCGCAATTAAATTCTAATTTTACGAGGGCAGTTCAATAAGTAATGCAACACATTTTTTTTTCTCGGCCAATTTTGGTTGAAAAAACCGGAAATTTCTTGTGGAATATTTTCAAACATTCCCGCTTCGTCTCGTATAATTTCATTGACTTCCGACAGGTGGCAGCGCTGTACGGAGCTGTTAAAATGGCGTCTGTAACGGATGTGCGTTGCAAACAACGGGCAGTGATCGAGTTTCTTTTGGCGGAAAACCAGGGCATCTCAGATATTCATAGGGGCTTGCAGAATGTCTACGGTGATCTGGCAGTGGACAAAAGCACGGTGAGTCGTTGGGCAAAGCGTGTGTCATCATCGCCGCAAGGTCAAGCAAGACTGTCTGATCTCCCGCGTGCGGGCCGGCCGTGCACAGCTGTGACTCCTGCAATGGCGGAGCGTGCGAACACACTCGTTCGAGATGATCGACGGATCACCATCAAACAACTCAGTGCTCAACTTGACATCTCTGTTGGTAGTGCTGTCACAATTGTTCACCAGTTGGGATATTCAAAGGTTTGTTCCCGCTGGGTCCCTCGTTGTCTAACCGAACACCATAAAGAGCAAAGGAGAACTATCTGTGCGGAATTGCTTGCTCGTCATGTGGCTGAGGGTGACAATTTCTTGTCAAAGATTGTTACAGGCGATGAAACATGGGTTCATCACTTCGAACCTGAAACAAAACGGCAATCAATGGAGTGGCGCCACACCCACTCCCCTACCAAGAAAAAGTTTAAAGCCATACCCTCAGCCGGTAAAGTCATGGTTACAGTCTTCTGGGACGCTGAAGGGGTTATTCTGTTCGATGTCCTTCCCCATGGTCAAACGATCAGCTCTGAAGTGTATTATGCTACTCTTCAGAAATTGAAGAAACGACTTCAGCGTGTTAGTAGGCACAAAAATCTGAACGAACTTCTCCTTCTTCATGACAACGCAAGACCTCACACAAGTCTTCGCACCCGAGAGGAGCTCACAAAACTTCAGTGGACTGTTCTTCCTCATGCACCCTACAGCCCCGATCTCGCACCGTCGGATTTCCATATGTTTGGCCCAATGAAGGACGCAATCCGTGGGAGGCACTATGCGGATGATGAAGAAGTTATTGATGCAGTACGACGTTGGCTCCGACATCGACCAGTGGAATGGTACCGTGCAGGCATACAGGCCCTCATTTCGAGGTGGCGTAAGGCCGTAGCATTGAATGGAGATTACGTTGAAAAATAGTGTTGTGTAGCTAAAAGATTGGGGAATAACCTGGTGTATTTCAATGCTGAATAAAACAACCCCTGTTTCAGAAAAAAAATGTGTTGCATTACTTATTGAACTGCCCTCGTATTTATCATCATACCGGTTCACATGTTTGCTAGAAAAGTGCAATTCACTATTTGATTTTCCTCAGGGCGAAGACTGTGATATTGTTGCTGCAATTAACTTAGAAGAAGCTACAAGGGGGGGGGGGGGGGGGTAAGGGAGGATTTTCTCTGCCTCGTGATGACTGGGTGTTGTGTGATGTCCTTAGGTTAGTTAGGTTTAAGTAGTTCTAAGTTTTAGGGGACTGATGACCATAGATGTTAAGTCCCATAGTGCTCAGAGCCATTTGAACCATTTGTAGCTACAAGGAATCATTTCAGCCAAGTACATGGATCAGACTCAGGTTTCACTTATGTATGGAAAGAAAGTGTGGATGTGTCAACAAAAATAGGTGCTTATATTCCCACAAATTCCTCTTCTCTCGGTAGAATTCGAAAGTTACCAAAATATCTTGAGGAATATGTTTGTCATTTGACGAATAAAGGCAGCTTCGAACATCTATAACCAACCGATTTCAAATCTTAAGTATTTGATAAAATTTTGCATATAACAGTGAACTTAAGGGCCGTTTTATTCCAAACTTTGGAATAATTAAAGAAATCACTTTTCTAAACCAAAAAGTGAAAATTTTATGTGTAAATAAATGTTACTGACATTGTCACAAAAATATTTATACAATAGTGAATCGTTGGAGGCAGATATTACAATATTAAAAACTTTATCATAAGACATGAACGGCAAACAGGAGTGAAGACCGACAATTTGCTTCCATTGCTCAAGTGTTAGAGAAATATAAACTTGCGTTACATGATTGCTGCAAACTAAGCCAAATAGCAGTGACTATTACAGTTTCCTCTCCATCATGTGGAAGAATGTTTTCGTGTATGTGACGTGTACAAGGAATTCACTGTCTAGAGAACGCCTTAGTTATTTGTCTACTCTCTCAATAGTAAGGGCTATGACATAGATCATTGACTTACAAAGCCTGGTTGATGATTTCGCCATCAGTCACAACAACAGAAGGATAAATCTGATTTAAAAGTAAGTAAACATCAGTTTGTTATTTTGTATTTCACACTTTTTCGCTTTCTTCTCAGTGGTTGCTGTACTCCAGATCAACATAAAGTGAATGTACTCTCGAAAACGAGCATTTTGAGATATAATTTCAAAGCTTTACGCCTCGCCTTGACCCGTCAACACCGACATTGGACTGTTGATGACTGCAAACATGTTGCCTGGTCGAACGAGTCTCGTTTCAGATTGTATCGAGCTGATGAAAGTGTACGGATATGGAGACAACCTCATAAATCCATGGACCCTGTATGTCTGCAGGGGACTGTTCAAGCTGGTGGAGGCTCTATAATGGTGTGGGACGTGAGCAGTTGGAGTGACATGGGAACCCTGACACTGCAACGTGCTGTCCAGAGGAGATCTCCACCCCGTCATACTCTTACGGATTTATGGACACCCCTGCAGGATTCTTGGTGTCAATTCCTCCAGCACTACTTCAGACATTAGTTGAGCCCATGCCACGTCGTGTTGCGGCACTTCTGCATGCCCGCGGGAGTCCTACGCGATACTAGGCAGGTGTACCAGTTTCTTTCGTTCTTCAGTGTAGGTGTACAGGACTGGAAATGTTTTTCAGTATTTTATTGTTTGTAGGGAGGGCATGTATAGGTAAATATAATTGTGTGTGTAGGTGCGCTGTCGTTACTGACACGATTTGTTTATTGTTCGTAATTTTGTATTGTTTGTGTTGTTCGCATTCAAAATCTCTATATTTTTGCTGCTCTCCTGATAGTTTGTTTGGAATCGAAAGAAAATATCAGACTATGTTGATTTAGGGGATGAAGCATCGGAAGTGTTGATAGTGAGGTAACAAAAGAGTTTTACACGTCGTAGAAAGTATAGACAGCAGTTCAATGAGCTTAACATCTGGAGGAGATCGAGTAGATGCTACAACATATAATGAGCGTCAGTTCTGTTCCAGTAAAGCACTTTAGTAATGAATACTTAACTTTGGAAGACATCCATGTCCGTACGAGGAACGATATGTATTTGATACGATCACAGAACACAATGATGAACTGTTCTTCACTTGAATAATACTGCTGTACTGTCGCAGCTGCTTTAAGTCTTGTACGGAATGACAATCAAATATTGCTTTACATTTAACTATATGAACTTTGGTACACTTTTCTGCTTAACACCATAAGCTCTCTCCTGGGTCTGAACGATGATGAGGTTGCTATTATAGACAGCTATCAGATTCGGCTTCAGAGTAAGGTGAGCGGTGCTGTGCTCTGACGTAAGCAGACTTCCAACAGCGGCAGCTTATGTATCCTCTTGAGGGAGTGTCTTTGTCGACGTCTCTCATTCGTGGCAGCGTCTGACAGCGACTGTCTTTAGATTGTGGTCCCGTCTTGAGGTACCAACATTAACATGGAACCTAACTCTTCGGACGATACCTTATTTCTCTCTCCCCCGCCCCACAATCCTCCGTACCGTGGTCGTGCTGGGTCACACGATCACTGTGATGGGGAGGCCTCAATACGGACATAGATGAGGAGGTAGGAACTGTAGCGACAGCCGATGGCAGCTCCCTGTCTGCATTCCGGTATCCACCTTGCGAATGACCGGGAACAGCGGCCGAAAAACCGGTCATTGGGTGCCCGCCTCCATGCAGGGAAGCAGACGCTGTGGTCGGGTGGACAGCAGGCGGAACTCCAGGGCCGTCGTGGCGGCTGTTCAGAGACGGCTGGCATGCAGGGTTACAGTACGCTTGTTCGCCCACTGCTTGAATACTGCTCAGCAGTGTGGGATCCGTACCAGATAGGGTTGATAGAAGAGATAGAGAAGATCCAACGGAGAGCAGCGCGCTTCGTTACAGGATCATTTAGTAATCGCGAAAGCGTTACGGAGATGATAGATAAACTCCAGTGGAAGACTCTGCAGGAGAGACGCTCAGTAGCTCGGTACGGGCTTTTGTTAAAGTTTCGAGAACATACCTTCACCGAAGAGTCAAGCAGTATATTGCTCCCTCCTACGTATATCTCGCGAAGAGACCATGAGGATAAAATCAGAGAGATTAGAGCCCACACAGAAGCATACCGACAATCCTTCTTTCCACGAACAATACGAGACTGGAATAAAAGGGAGAACCGATAGAGGTACTCAGGGTACCCTCCGCCACACACCGTCAGTTGGCTTGCGGAGTATGGATGTAGATGTAGAGGGCGAAAGTTCCGCGGCAGAATCAAGTATATGGGCACTGCTGCTGATTCTGATGATGCTAGTCCAGCCTAGGTGAACTCTGAACGACGTAAGACGAACGGAGGTTGAAATTTTTCCTGATCCAGCGGAACGAACTGTTTCCGCAGCGGCTGTAGAAGTTGCAACAGTATGATGTCGACGACTGTATAGTATTCTGCTGGCGACTTTCCGTCAAGTGACAATCGTATGACAAGCAGCGGTAAGAGGAAGAAATATCTTTAAGGCTTGCTCCCATGTGTGGGAGGATCACAGTTTCTCCACGTGACTTTTGAATGTTCGAACAAACCGTTCAGCTTCACTGTTGGATTGAGAGTGAGAGGAAGCAGTAGTAGCAAGGTGTGTACTGCTGTTGGCACGAAACTGTTGAAAATCGACTGACGTGAACTGTGATCCGCTGTCCAAGACTTTCGAGACAAAAAAATTGAGGACAAAGCCGATATAGTACTAGCACTAGTGGTGAATGTCATGGGGACTATAAATGGGTATTTAGTGTATGCGTTTACCATCAACCCCTATCACGTGTACCAGGATAGACCGGTAGAGTCAATGTGCAGACGTTCACACAGTCAGGGCGGACGTGGCCACTGGAAAAAGTGTTGTGGCGAGTAGGCTGATGCTCCGCAGAGGCTACGCAGCGAGAGGTCATTTGCTGAATTTGAGCATCCATGCCATGACAAGTACAATGACACTGGGCAAGTTGCTTTGTGCGAACTATACCCCAGTGACCTTGATGCAACAACGACAAAACTTCCCTTTGGCGGGAATGAGAAATCACAACCCGTGCATTCTCATTCTCTGTATGTAGAAGCAGAACGTTTGACCACGTGGATAGCACGTTACAGTGCGAAAAGTAGTGACCCACCATGGGTGGGGAATTTATTTCAAAGTATGTGACCACCCATGGCGCACATATTGCAGGAATACCAGAAGAGTTGGATCGGGTGCAACTGCTCCAGCAATATGCGAGAAATCAAGAGGAAAATTTTGAAGAATTTCAAAATATTGAATGTGAATTTGATAACATAATTCCTCAGATGAGTCAAACACTTTGTTGCTGCCGAACAGTAACCGAGACAACAAGTCAGCTTTCGAACTTTGTACAGTGTATCTGTACAACAACCCATCTTGATAATTAGACAATAACAAAACTCAACGTTGCAATTTTTACTCTGTCTGTCGTGGGACAGACTTGGAAGGATTGAACAAAGCCGTTAAGGCTTATAATCCGTAACCAAATAGAACTTTCGATCATACAGATATTGGTGGAACTTGCTAACACTATAGACAATGGCGAGTGTCTCTTTTTGAAGTTGACTATAAGTGTACTGTGCTTTGTTGGGAGTTTTTGTGGCAAAAGCAATGGGCTAATCAGACGAACTAGTTCTATGGGAGAGAACTGCTACAATCCCGTAAGAAAATGCATCCATAGCTAACACAACAGGCTTAACTGGATCAAAATGAATTAAACAAAGACGATCTAACAAAGCGCCCCTTAATTGCTGAAATGCACCCTGACAGTCTTGGGACCAAAATTTGTGGTGAGCTCCTATGGGAGCAAACTGCTGAGGTCATCAGTCCCTGGGCTTACACACTACTTAATCTAACTTAAACTAACTTACGCTAAGGACAACACACATCCTTGCCCGAGGGAGGACTCGAAACTCCGACAGGGGGAACCGTGCGAACCGTGGCAAGGCGCCCGAGACCACGCGGCCACCCCGAGCTGCAGTCTTGCGACCAAAGGGAATGCTATTCCGGCGCAGCAATTTGTGCAGCGTTAGCAATAAACTTAATGTAATATGTTAATTTTCCCATGACGAGCTGTAACTCCTTGATGTTACGGTGCGCCCTCAAATATTTAGTCGAAGACAAATTGGGAATGAGAAGGATGAATACCGAGTGCATTTATGACATGTCAGGTTCTTTGTGGAAGAAGGAGCTCTTTTTCTTTTTGCACTTTAAGCCAGCCTCAGTGAGAACTTGAAATAAACACTCAAAATTTGGCAAATGTTCTGCAGGCGTACGACCCACGACAGCTATATCCTCCAGATAGCTCCTACACGAAATGAATTTAGCTATTAATTGTTCCAGAAAACGTTGACAAATAGCAGAAGCTGAATCACTTCTGAACGGTAGTCTTTGAAACTGGATCAATCTCAGTTTATTATTGATGAAAATTATGCTTGGACTACTCGTCCAGTGGTAACTGCAAGTATGCCTCATGTAAATCAATCTTTGAAAACAATCTCCCGGGCCCCAGTCTGTCCATTAAATCCTACTGCCATGGGAGAGGAAAAGAATCCACAGCAGTTTATGGACTTACTTGACTTTGAAATCAGCACACAAACGTAAACCTCGTGAGAGCTTTTTAAGTATTAGCAGGGGAGACGCTCACTGGCTTGCAGAAATATCATTGTCTTTCCATCGTTCCAGTTCCTTTGCAGTCTGCTACTGTATAGCTTGGGGGACAGTCCTAGCACGATAAAATCATAGTTGTACATTGTCCTTAACAGTAATGTGCGCCTCAAAGTGTTTTTCTGTTAATAATCTTGGTTCAGGAAGTTCACTGTATTTATTGTACTACTCTCAAACACTTAACACGGTGTCTTGTTGGCACAGGTTGAACAAATCAAACGATTCTAAGCCAAAAAATTCATACTGTTTGCAGAACACAGTACATGGAATGAAATACTCTTCATAACATCACGAAAAGTTCCTGGAAAACAGCACATGCCAAGTACTGATATTTCGAATACGTTATAAGTAGACAAAATAGCAGTAGGCTTTTATAGCCGGGGGCCTACCGATCAGATCATAGGTGTCTGTAATGATTAGGGAAACAGACACACCTTTGTCTAATTGAAATTTGACTGTCATGTGAGCCACTCCTAATTGGACAAAAAGTATGTTCTTCTGTCTGTGGACTACAGCAGAAGGTATCCACATAAAAGCGGGACTTTGTGCCGGCTGCACTGTCTCGGTCATAACAACATGCATTTGCAAATAGCTACACTGTAGCTGTGCAGTAGACTGGCACCTGATCTGGCAACGTTGTAAACAGATGGTCTGGATCCGGCCTTGCTCATTTGAAGCACTTTGCCTCTTGACAAGGACATGCATTCCTATCGTCAGCGGAAAAAAACGCGGACAAGAATTCTGCGAGAAGGACTTCCCTCTGCAGCGGAGTGTGCGCTGATATGAAACTTCCTGGCAGATTAAAACTGTGTGGTGGACCGAGACTCGAACTCGGAACCTTTGCCTTCCGCGGACAAGTGGTAGAGCACTTGCCCGCGAAATCCAAGATCCCGAGTTCGAGTCTCGGTCCGGCACACAGTTTTAATCTGCCAGGAAGTTTCAAGAATTCTGCGCTTTATTCTGAAGTACACCTCGTGTACTATGTGACCGAAAGGTTTTATCTTTTCTTTAATCTGAGTCCCGTTTTTATTCACTTCAACATTAACTGTAGACTGAGTGCCTTGTGCACTACAAACAAGAGAAATAGAGCCCCAAAGTCAACTTCAGTGAGTCCAAGACCAGGTCTGGAAATTTTAGAACAGCAGCGCGTATGCGTGCATCTGAATCAATGTAATTTTGTCTTCAAGGAAACTTGAACCTGCAATGTCCGGTTAGCCTTTTAAGTTCAGCAATCCACTGTTTTAATGACTGTTCAGGGTACTTCTTAAGACGAAAAAATTTAAATCTCTCCGCAGTGACAAGAATCTATGCCTCTTTATAACAAGTTCTTCATAATCAACATATTCTGGACGATAGTTGGGGCAAAATTTGAGACGCAGACGATAGACATTGGGTAGAAAGACTGCAGTGCGTGAAATACCTTTAATGTTGTAGGCGGCGAAGTTTGCTTCCAGTTGAGCGCGATATTCCGCCCAGTCCTCTTTCTTGTAGTTAAACTGGTGAATCTCTGGTGCTGCAACCGACCGTGGCGCTGCTTGTTAAACACTATAGAATAGACACAAAAAAGTTGTTGCCAATGTGACTAGCGGTACACCGAGCACGTTCACACAGGTAAGAGGGGCGGAAGTCTAAACAAAATTATTCGTCACCATTGTTATATATGGCAGACGAGAAAATGAACATGAACACAAATGAGAACATATTCATCACCCTATACATATGTTGTGGCAAGCACTGTGTGGTGGACCGAGACTCGAACTCGGAACCTTTGCCTTCCGCGGACAAGTTCAGTGGGTTTGACTTCTGGAGGAGGTCGGACTTGATGCAACAACGTGTAATGAGCATTAGATCTGTTCCAGTAAAACTAAATACTTAGAGACATCTATGTCCATAGGAGGGATGATATAAATTTGATGTAATCTTAGAACATAATAATGAACTGTTTTGTACTTGAATAATACTGCTGCACTGTCGTAACTGCTTTTTGTCCGGTACGGAATGGCAGTCAAATATCGCTTTACATTTATCTATGAATTTTGGTACATTTTTCTAACTAAAGACACAAGTTCACTCCTTGTTCTGAACTACGATGAGGCTGCTATCAAAGTCGATTGTCAGAGAGGGCTTCAGAATGGGGTGAGTAGCGCTGCGCTCTCTTACGTCAGTAGAGTTCCAGCAGCGGCGGCGTACGGAACGTCTTGAGGGAGTGTCTTTGTCTACGTGAATGCCGGACATTTGCCACGCTGGACATTTGCCACACGTGCCCCTTCACCAGGTAGCGATCCCTAAAGTAAGGGACGCCCTTCCTACTTCTGTCTCTTTCAAACCGTCGTCTCCACACCTTACTCCATACAATCAGCATGTAAGGGACCTTCTTCTTCGACATCTTGGCCAAATACAGAGCTTCTTTTCCGAAATAGAAATATTTATAACTTTTGAGAAACAAAAGCAATACCGACGATTATGTCAGTATGTAATTAGTTCTGCCAAGTATAAATATAGATCCAGAATGAGATTTTCACTCTGCAGCGGAGTGTGCGCTGATATGAAACTTCCTGGCAGATTAAAACTGTGTGCCCGACCGAGATTCGAACTCGGGACCTTTGCCCTTCGCGGGCAAGTGCTCTACCAACTGAGCTACCGAAGCACGACTCACGCCCGGTACTCACAGCTTTACTTCTGCCAGTACCTCGTCTCCTACCTTCCAAACTTTACAGAAGCTCTCCTGCGAACCTTGCAGAACTAGCACTCCTGAAAGAAAGGATATTGCGGAGACATGGCTTAGCCACAGCCTGGGGGATGTTTCCAGAATGAGATTTTCACTCTGCAGCGGAGTGTGCGCTGATATGAAGCTTCCTGGCAGATTAAAACTGTGTGCCCGACCGAGATTCGAACTCGGGACCTTTGCCTTTCGCGGACAAGTGCTCTACCAACTGAGCTACCCAAGCACGACTCACGCCCGGTACTCACAGCTTTACTTCTGCCAGTACCTCGTCTCCTACCTTCCAAACTTTACAGAAGCTCTCCTGCGAACCTTGCAGAACTAGCACTCCTGAAAGAAAGGATATTGCGGAGACATGGCTTAGCCACAGCCTGGGGGATGTTTCCAGAATGAGATTTTCACTCTGCAGCGGAGTGTGCGCTGATATGAAGCTTCCTGGCAGATTAAAAATGTGTGCCCGACCGAGATTCGAACTCGGGACCTTTGCCTTTCGCGGACAAGTGCTCTACCAACTGAGCTACCCAAGCACGACTCACGCCCGGTACTCACAGCTTTACTTCTGCCAGTACCTCGTCTCCTACCTTCCAAACTTTACAGAAGCTCTCCTGCGAACCTTGCAGAACTAGCACTCCTGAAAGAAAGGATATTGCGGAGACATGGCTTAGCCACAGCCTGGGGGATGTTTCCAGAATGAGATTTTCACTCTGCAGCGGAGTGTGCGCTGATATGAAACTTCCTGGCAGACTAAAACTGTGTGCCCGACCGAGATTCGAACTCGGGACCTTTGCCTTTCGCGGGCAAGTGCTCTACCAACTGAGCTACCGAAGCACGACTCACGCCCGGTACTCACAGCTTTACTTCTGCCAGTACCTCGTCTCCTACCTTCCAAACTTTACAGAAGCTCTCCTGCGAACCTTGCAGAACTAGCACTCCTGAAAGAAAGGATATTGCGGAGACATGGCTTAGCCACAGCCTGGGGGATGTTTCCAGAATGAGATTTTCACTCTGCAGCGGAGTGTGCGCTGATATGAAACTTCCTGGCAGATTAAAACTGTGTGCCCGACCGAGATTCGAACTCGGGACCTTTGCCTTTCGCGGGCAAGTGCTCTACCAACTGGGCTACCGAAGCACGACTCACGCCCGGTACTCACAGCTTTACTTCTGCCAGTACCTCGTCTCCTACCTTCCAAACTTTACAGAAGCTCTCCTGCGAACCTTGCAGAACTAGCACTCCTGAAAGAAAGGATATTGCGGAGACATGGCTTAGCCACAGCCTGGGGGATGATTCCAGAATGAGATTTTCACTCTGCAGCGGAGTGTGCGCTGATATGAAACTTCCTGGCAGATTAAAACTGTGTGCCCGACCGAGATTCGAACTCGGGATCTTTGCCTTTCGCGGGCAAGTGCTCTACCAACTGAGCTACCGAAGCACGACTCACGCCCGGTACTCACAGCTTTACTTCTGCCAGTACCTCGTCTCCTACCTTCAAAAAGCTGTGAGTACCGGGCGTGAGTCGTGCTTCGGTAGCTCAGTTGGTAGAGCACTTGCCCGCGAAAGGCAAAGGTCCCGAGTTCGAATCTCGGTCGGGCACACAGTTTTAATCTGCCAGGAAGTTTCATAAATATAGATCCCTCTGTCTGTACGGTAGCTTCCTTTCACGCTCACTGATTGCGATAGAAACAATCTATCGCCATGAGAGCAACAAGAAAGGAACGATGTAAAGAGAATGCGAATGTACGCTAATCATTTCTTTTTGATCACTGCATTTGTGCCTACTTTAATTACTACAACTGCATGCCCAAAAGACAATAAGGAAAGAAGAAATGGGTATGTGAATGTTTGAAAATAAGAACGACATACTCCATATTAATTTACTCTCTAAAATGCGATATTCCTTGCGGCGAAACATTAGTTAATAAAGTGTAGCTGGACAATGTTCATAACATGACTGAAAATACGTTCACTAAATAGAGATAAGATCATCTATGATCGACATGTCATCTAAAGTCGACGTACAATTTTAAAATGTTAGAAATAAGGAAATGAAGTAATACAGAATGCTATGCTTGTAACGTACGTTGTTGTTCTACATTGTTTAGCTCTGGTATTTACAGGGCCACAGAGAAAGCATCCTATGTTTTGGAGGGAAAAGCCGTAATTGTAATGATCTGCACTACAACAGAAACAAGAAGCACAACTTAAGGAAAAATAATGTAATGTGTGTTCCAGCTCACAAGCGACATTGAAGTAGATAGTTCCTGTGACTCAGTATGGGCAGAGGTTATATTCGACAACCGGAATAAAGTAATAACTGGCTCCTTTTACAGACCCCCGCCTCAGATGAAACAGTTGCTGAACAGTTCAAAGAAAACTTGAGTCTCATCACAAATAGATACCCCACTCATACAATTATAGTTGGCAGTGACTTCAATCTACCTTCCGTATGTTGAAAAAAATACATTTTCAGACCCTATTGTAGATAGAAAACAACTTCTGTAATTGTTATAAATGCTTTTTTAAAAATTATTTTGAACAATTAGTTCACTAGGCCATTCAAATTGTAAGTGGTTACGAAAACACACTTGACCTCTTAGCCACAAATATTCCTGAGCATCACGACGGATACAGGGATTAGTGAACACACAGTCGGAGCGAGGCTCAATTCCATAACAAAGAAATTCACCAAAACTAAACGTGAAATATATCTATTTATAAAAGCAGCTAAAAATTCGGTTGACGTCTTTCTAAGACACAGTCTCCAATCCTTCCAAACTATGTAAGTGAAGACCATATGTGGCCTAAGTTCAAAGAAATAGTATCAACAGCACTCGAGAGATTCATACCAAATAAATTAATTATAGACGGAACTGATCCCCCATGGTACACAAAACACTACAGAAAGCTGATGCAGGAGCACCGAAACAGGCACGTATAATTTAGACGAACGCAAAATCTGCAAGATTAGCGAAGTTTTACTGAGGCTCGAAATTTGGTGCGGATTTCAATGCAAGATGCAACGAAACTCTCTCTAGAAATGTGGCGGAAAATCCAAAGAAATTCTGGTTCTATGTTAAGTAAACCAGCGGAAAGGCTCAGAAAGCGTTGAGGAGGAGGAGGAGGGGGAGCCCGCATCTCGTGGTCGTGCGGTAGCGTTCTCGCTTCCCACGCCCGGGTTCCCGGGTTCGATTCCCGGCGGGGTCAGGGATTTTCTCTGCCTCGTGATGGCTGGGTGTTGTGTGCTGTCCTTAGGTTAGTTAGGTTTAAGTAGTTCTAAGTTCTAGGGGACTTATGACCACAGCAGTTGAGTCCCATAGTGCTCAGAGCCATTTGAACCATTTTGAGGAGGGGGAGACAAGGGACCCAACCCTCCGGAGCAGGTAAAATCGTGGCAAATGTCCGCACACCGTCGACGTCTGTCATTCGTGGCTGTGTCTGGCAGCGTCTCTCTTTAGCTTGTGGTTCCGTCGTGAGGTGCCAACTTTAACACAGGACCTCACTCTTCGCAAGACACGACAAAGAAGACTTATACAATGAATTTCTTGTCGAAACTGCGTACGGTCACTAAATATTTTAAACTACATTTTGTCCTTCATATTTATCCACGTGAATTCGAGGTTAGGTCCACCCATTCTACAATCTGGCCCAACTTTAGCCCACCCACGTGAGACAGGCTAGAACCACCACAACGTATGCCAGCAGATTTTATGTGTAAGTACAGACCCTCTACGTTATTATTATTATTGTTATAGTTTCTATTGTTGTTGTTTTGGTTTCCGCCATCTATGTATCACAATATTTCCTTGAGGCTGTCTTGAACTGAAGTCCTGTATTCCAGCATTCGTTTCCAATGCTTTCCTTCCTCGCTTCAATCCACGTTTTGCCAGTTTTTAGTTTTGGATTTTCTTGGAAACTAAAATGTTCTTGCAGTTTCTTCTTGAGAGGAATGCGTTTCTGGATGCACGTATTTCAAGTCCGCACTTTTTGTAGGTCTTTTTCTGTCTCCCTCTTTATGTTTCCTTTCTTTTCCTGTTGAGAAAGTAGTGAAATATCCGACTGCTCAAACCCTTGTACGGCTCATACAAGCACTGTTTCAATGCAAAACAATCTTGCTCCAACGAACCGTGTCTGAGATCTTTTCTACATGTGTATACAGTTCGCGGTTACGTCGTCTTTGCCGGCAGTGGTGGCCGAGCGGTTCTAGGCGCTTCAGTCTGAAACCGCGCGACTGCTACGGTCGCAGGTTCGAATCCTGCCTCGAGCATGGGTTTGTGTGATGTCCTTAGGTTAGTTAGGTTTAAGTAGTTCTAAGTTCTAGCGGACTGATGACCTCAGATGTTAAATCCCATAGTGCTCACAGCCATTTGAACCATTTGATTTATGTCGTCTTTTTGATTGTCAATGTTCTTTGACTAACTGTCTTTCTCTTATTTCTAATTTCTCGATCAGACCCTTCTTTTCATAGCAAAGTATTCTGCGGCATATAGGGCTTCCGATCATAACACTATGTAGTAATGTTGTCTCTTGGCGTTCATGGATACTGATTTCTTCTTGTAGACATTGTAGGTTAGTCGATACACCGTTTCCATTTCCCAGAGGAGTTGGACACTAGCCACCCTCCTAAGTTTTTAAGTTTCTACGATAGGTTGACATTCCATTCTTCTACCTCTAGGACAATGGATACTGACTTGATATGTTATAAATTGAGTATTCTCGGAGGCCAGCCTTTGTTGCTTGTGCCTTCTGTTCATTGATTTGTCCTGTTTAGCTAATCAGAAAAAATTTCGAGGTCTTCCGCGAAATGTCAAATTAATGTTTCTATAGGCAAGCATGGCCCATTTACTACACCTTTATTACTCATTTATTACGTTGTTCTTCTTCCTATTACCATTATTATATGAATTATTATATTAATGCGAAAAGTTAACGGCAGCTGTCATGCTACAGGAAAAGAGAGGCCTGTCATAGGCAAAAAAGGAACAGAACTTGAAATCTGAGAGTTCAATGAATGTTTTGAAAATAGTCAGCAAAAATATATTCTTACGAAAACACATTTGTTGTTTTTTTCCTCTGTCTCGCATTCTGGCGCCTCCTTAACGGTGTTGCAATTTATTTGGCCAGCAGTACAGCAGCAAGTAAGAGTGACGGGCAGTGACTCAGCGAGCTAAATATCGAGCAGAGCAATTGAGAGGAATCGCTTCACGTGGCGCCCCGTGCGACCAGCGCAGCATGATTACGCGCCTAACCGCCCACGTCCGCCGAGCTCCAATGTGGGAGCCGTGGCATAATGATGCTCACATTATTGCACATTCCTTCCACGACTATATTTGGTGAATCACTCTAAAGGCACGTTGTTAGATGGTTCTTTTCACTGTACCACGTGGCAGAGTTTGCTCCCTTACCATTCACAGATGGAGTGTGGGAACATAGAAAGAAGGTTGTATGCCTTTGTATCTACGGGAGCGATTTCACATCATTTCCGTTACAGCCTCCACCACACAAGACGTGTGTTACCATTCCTGGGATCCTGATTCGTATACGCTTCAAAATTCTCTATCAGTTATTAATTATAAGAAAAGAAGATGCCAGGGCCACGAAAGACGCAACTTCATAACATGCGTAAGACCAATTTTAGTGTATTGTTCCTCAGTTCTGGACTCTTACCAGATACACTCAATAGAAGAGAAGCTAAAATAGAAAGAAGAATGGCACGTTTCGTCACGCGTCGGTTTAGTAAGGATGAGTACCTTTCGGAGATGTTCATGAAACTCCATTGTCAGATGCTACAGAAGAGGGGAGGAGTACTGTTAAAATTCAAGGAGTGTTCGTTAAGGTAAGAATCAGGAATCGTATTACTTCCGCCCAAATAAATCTCACAATGTGAAGACAGTGGGAAAACCAAAGGAGTTCAAGTTCATTCAGAGTCTTCATATCGCGCACCATTTGCGACTGGAACAGGAAAGCGATCGGGGGTGAGAACTTGTGAAATATACACTGACGGAAAAAATCACATCAAAAAATTGTTAATGTAGAGTAAGAAAATTTCGGGAACATTTGTCTAGGTAACATACAGGGTGTTACAAAAAGGTACGGCCAAACTTTCAGGAAACATTTCTTACACACAAAGAAAGAAAATATGTTATGTGGACATGTGTCCGGAAACGCTTACTTTCCATGTTAGAGCTCATTTTATTACTTCTCTTCAAATCACATTAATCATGGAATGGAAACACACAGCAACAGAACGTACCAGCGTGACTTCAAACACTTTGTTACAGGTAATGTTCAAAATGTCCTCCGTTAGCGAGGATACATGCATCCACCCTCCGTCGCATGGAATCCCTGATGCGCTGATGCAGCCCTGGAGAGTGGCGTATTGTATCACAGCCATCCACAATACGAGCACGAAGAGTCTCTACATTTGGTACCGGGGTTGCGTAGACAAGAGCTTTCAAATGCCCCCATAAATGAAAGTCAAGAGGGTTAAGGTCAGGAGAGCGTGGAGGCCATGGAATTGGTCCGCCTCTACCAATCCATCAGTCACCGAATCTATTGTTGAGAAGCGTACGAACACTTGGACTGAAATGTGCAGGCCGGCCGCGGTGGCCGTGCGGTTCTAGGCGCTGCAGTCCGGAACCGCGGGACTGCTACGGTCGCAGGTTCGAATCCTGCCTCGGGCATGGATGTGTGTGATGTCCTTAGGTTAGTTAGGTTTAAGTAGTTCTAAGTTCTAGGGGACTGATGACCTAAGATGTTAAGTCCCAAAGTGCTCAGAGCCATTTGAACCATTTTTTGAAATGTGCAGGAGCTCCATCGTGCATGAACCACATGTTGTGTCGTACTTGTAAAGGCACATGTTCTAGCAGCACAGGTAGAGTATCCCGTATGAAATCATGATAACGTGCTCCATTGAGCGTAGGTGGAAGAACGTGGGGTCCAATCAAGGCATCACCAACAATGCCTACCCAAACGTTCACAGAAAATCTGTGTTGATGACGTGATTGCACAATTGCGTGCGGATTCTCGTCAGCGCACACATGTTGATTGTGAAACTTTACAATTTGATCACGTTGGAATGAAGCCTCATCCGTAAAGAGAACATTTGCACTGAAATGAGTATTGACACATTGTTGGATGAACCATTCGCAGAAGTGTACCCGTGGAGGCCAATCAGCTGCTGATAGTGCCTGCACAAGCTGTACATGGTACGGAAACAACTGGTTCTCCCGTAGCACTCTCCATACAGTGACGTGGTCAACGTTACCTTGTACAGCAGCAACTTCTCTGACGCTGACATTAGGGTTATCGTCAACTGCACGAAGAATTGCCTCGTCCATTGCAGGTGTTCTCGTCGTTCTAGGTCTTTCCCAGTCGCGAGTCATAGGCTGGAATGTTCCGTGCTCCCTAAGACGTCGATCAATTGCTTCGAACGTCTTCCTGTCGGGACACCTTCGTTCTGGAAATCTGTCTCGATACAAACGTACCGCGCCACGGCTATTGCCCTGTGCTAATCCATACATCAAATGGGCATCTGCCAACTCCGCATTTGTAAACATTGCACTGACTGCAAAACCACGTTCGTGATGAACACTAACCTGTTGATGCTACGTACTGATGTGCTTGATGCTAGTACAGTAGAGGAATGAGTCGCATGTCAACACAAGCACCGAAGTCAACATTACCTTCCTTCAATTGGGCCAACTGGCGGTGAATCGAGGAAGTACAGTACATACTGGCGAAACTAAAATGAGCTCTAACATGGAAATTAAGCGTTTTCGGACACATGTCCACATAACATCTTTTCTTTATTTGTGTGTGAGGAATGTTTCCTGGAAGTTTGGCCGTACCTTTTTGTAACACCCTGTATATAACATCGGATTAAAAGTATCTAGACGCCTCTCTGCAACGTGGAATTGACCGTTAGACTTCACGAGAGGCAGACCCGCCAGTATAAAAGAGGGCGAGGTGTATTGTGGATCTGTCAGGAGAGCTCAGTGATTTCGATCGTGGACTAGCCATTGGATGTCACCCGAGTAATAAATTCATCACGGACATTTCAGCCCTTCTAAACCTGCCCAAGTCGACTGTTGATGATGTTGCTGTGAAGACGAAATGCGAAAGAATAACAGCGGCTAAACCAAGACCAAACAGACTCCATGCACTCACCAACGGCGACTGTCGGGCATTGCGGAGGCCGGTTGTAAAAAATCGCGTGAAATCTGCAGAAGGAATCATTCGTGAGTCCCGCCGGTCCAGCTAGCAGAGTGGCTGTGCGTAGGGAGTTAAAAATAATGGCGTACAACGGTAAGTAGTCCCCCATATGCCATACATTTCTCCAGCCTATCCTAAACGACGCTTGAAGTGGTCTAGAGACTGAGGCCACCGTCCAGTGAATAAGTGGAAAGAGTGATTTTTATTTATGAATCACGCTGTATGCTGTGGAAATCAGATGGAAGGTCTTTGGATTTGCGCGAATGCCTGGAGAATGTAATGTGTAATGCCTACAGTGGTGTACAGAGGAAGTGGTGTTACGGTAGGGGGGTGTTTTTCGTGTTTATGTTGTGCTCACCTTAGTGCGTTCAAGAAACCGCTAAATAGGGAAGGAAATGAACACATATACAGTACTGTGTGCAGCGTACAGTGGATGAAAAGTTCGGAGAAGACGACTGTATCAGCATGACAGTGCGCCCTGTCACAAACCAGCATCAGTAGGACAATGGGTTGTGGACATTAACGTTCCTGAAATGGACTGGACTGCCCAGAGCCCCGAACTGCAACCAGTGGAACACTTTTGAATGAGTTGTAACGTCAGCTTCGCTCCAGGCCCCAGTGCTCAACATCATAACTTTCTCTGGTTTCAGCTCTTGAGGGAGAATGACTTCCATTCCTTAGTAGACATTCACACACCTCACTGGAAGTGCCCCAGCAGAATTCAAGCCATCATAATGGCGAAGAGTGGACACACCCCATATTAAGGTCAACTAATAGCTGTCTGGACACTTTTGATCATGTATTGTATGCCTTACTGACGTTAAGTCAAAACTGATAATACACGTTGGCTGTAAGCTTTCCTTTTTAGGCACATAAGAAGCTTTGTTTTGCAAGCCATATTTAGTTTACAAAAACGCACTCATTGCAAACCGTATTTAGTTTACAAGAAAGAGAAACACTTGACGCCATTTTTCCTCTCCTGTTTATTTCGTTTGCAGTCCACCCAGCTCTGCCCTCAATACAAAAACTCATCAACCGATTCTTATCACGTTATTGTTATTTTATTCTTATTGCGGCTGATTTCAGGAATTACTTTCATACTTGCTCCGTTACGTTTAAATGCGTTTGTGAGCGTCAGTGGCTGCGCATGTTACATAGGCATTGAGAGGAGACTGATGAAGAATCCACTTTTCCATTACATCAAAGTTTTTGGTCATATTAACGTTGTCCCTGAAGTATTTAGGTGTTCTTTGCTGGAAGGAGATACTCATTTAACCACTAGTCTTATGAATTCTGCGTGCCGGGTTACCTCTGGCACTGTGACAAGGATGCTGCTTACTACGTACTACATACTGAACTTATTCTGACCCTGAATGACAGCCCGCTGGAGTAGTTTCTATTTTGTTGTCGCTGTACGTCACCCAATTCGTCTTTAAGCAGGGAATGTGATAGCTTGTCAAAATAAATCCGAAGAGATCTCATTAACAAAATCAAGCAGCGCGTGCAACGGCTTGTGGAGAGATTGTTATCTATTGTACAAAGTACGAAGCATCTCATACAGTGGCTTTTACTGGCGACACTTCAGTTGCTCTCTCGAGAATAGTGGAAGATACGCCGCTGACGGCATTACAGTGCTCGTGTTCAATTACACAGTGTGTCATGGAGCATTATCTCCGACAGCCAAATGGCTGATTTAACTACAGCTCGAATTCTGTTCTTCATTAGCCCATGTACGCGTTTCATTACTCCCTGCATCCATTGCCTACTGAGAGAATTTTCCAACACTTATAGTGTCCACTGAAAAAAAAAGTAAAGGGATGACAAGTTTAAGGCACCGCCGGGGAGCGTTATACATGCCTTACTTTTTGTAGCACATTTTTCCGATCTAGTACACCTCCATCTAATAGAAGACTAGATGTGTTTATTTGGACGGAAAAAATTATCTTAAAAAATGATTTCAAATAATGTAGCATTACATTCGACAAGCAAAAATCAGGTAACAGTTGCATTTATAATACGTCAAGCTGCTTCATTTGCACGCAGAGTCAAAGTTTCTTTTGGTAATGGCTGTTAACCGTCGTTACTGTGCAAATTCTGAATCTCTGAAAAGACACACTGCTGGCAGGGAACGTCTAAATCTTTATTTACCCACTGATACAGATGCAGCCCAAAGAAATCGCATATGAACTTTCGATCGGTTCTTTTTATGACTGTCAGATCAGTAATAACTTACCTTTAGTTCTCCCCTGGGAAATGCGCCTAGAGAATTTTAGTGCAGAGAAAACTATAAGGCGTCACTGAAGGGCACAATGCCCGCCGTGCCCGCTAACGCACGCAGGTGGGGTGGCGCTCGTGTCGGAGATAGCTGGTTCCAAAGCTGCTGGTGGAAGAAATATTAGTCAACAGTAACTGGTCGCAAAAGACCCCCCCCCTCCCCCACGCTTTCCAACCGGATTGTCGAGTACGTCAGCATGCCACTTTTGTATTTCGTAATTCGGCGAGACGCGGTGGCCCCGGATGAAATTCGATCTGCAGATAAACGACGAGTGCCGGTCAGCCTGGATGTGGTTTTTAGGCCGTTTCCCACATCCGACAAGGTGAATACTGGGCTGGTACCAACGTCCCGCCTCTTTTTCACGATACGCAGACATTTAGAAAACGTCCACACACTTTCACATAGGGTGACGCTAAACACGGACAGTTGGGGTACACAGATCCCGGCTAGACAAGGGGGTGGGAGGGGGACGGGGTGACAAGAAGGGCCTCCGGGCTCCTTATACCACTAACACTGCCAAATCTGTGAAGGTACAGGAGAAAGCCCAGAAGAAAGAAGAAGAGGAAGAAGGCTAATTGATAGGGAATGGCCGCAGCGGTGTTGATGACGAACACTTCCTGATCATCAGACTTTGCATCAGTATCTAGGGGTAAGTTCAAAACATCCTTGCAGTGTCTCAAAGAGGAAGGCGTGTACAGTTGTTGATGTTGATCCGACAACCGGATGGGTTCAAATGGTTCAAATGGCTCTGAGCACTATGGGACTCAACTGCTGAGGTCATTAGTCCCCTAGAACTTAGAACTAGTTAAACCTAACTAACCTAAGGACATCAGAAACATCCATGCCCGAGGCAGGATTCGAACCTGCGACCGTAGCGGTCTTGCGGTTCCAGACTGCAGCGCCTTTAACCGCACGGCCACTTCGGCCGGCCAACCGGATGGGGACGTGAAGCTTGGCGGGCCCTAGTGCTATTCCAGAGCAGTAGTCTATGTGCCATTTTCCTTCCCCCATCAACGACGCAAACACAACGATAAACTTTAAACACGCTTCTCTTAGCCACGTACAGTGGCCAAGTACACTTTGGAGGCAGCACACAGTTTTAATCTGCCAGGAAGTTTCATATCAGCGCACACTCCGCTGCAGAGTGAAAATCTCATTCTGGAAACATCCCCCAGGCTGTGGCTAAGCCATGTCTCCGCAATATCCTTTCTTTCAGGAGTGCTAGTTCTGCAAGGTTCGCAGGAGAGCTTCTGTAAAGTTTGGAAGGTAGGAGACGAGGTACTGGCAGAAGTAAAGCTGTGAGTACCGGGCGTGAGTCGTGCTTCGGTAGCTCAGTTGGTAGAGCACTTGCCCGCGAAAGGCAAAGGTCCCGAGTTCGAATCTCGGTCGGGCACACAGTTTTAATCTGCCAGGAAGTTTCATATCAGCGCACACTCCGCTGCAGAGTGAAAATCTCATTCTGGAAACATCCCCCAGGCTGTGGCTAAGCCATGTCTCCGCAATATCCTTTCTTTCAGGAGTGCTAGTTCTGCAAGGTTCGCAGGAGAGCTTCTGTAAAGTTTGGAAGGTAGGAGACGAGGTACTGGCAGAAGTAAAGCTGTGAGGACGGGGCGTGAGTCGTGCTTGGGTAGCTCAGTTGGTAGAGCACTTGTCCGCGAAAGGCAAAGGTCCCGAGTTCGAGTCTCGGTCCGGCACACAGTTTTAATCTGCCAGGAAGTTTCATATCAGCGCACACTCCGCTGCAGAGTGAAAATCTCATTCTAGCTAACATTTTACTTTACTTCATTGTTAAATTCTGCTGTTCATGGATTCAATTTATATCAGCTCGTGCCAGTTCCACACAGCTTCTCCTGTGACTCTGGATAAGTGTTGTGTGTACCCCTGGTACCTGCGGACAGAGGACGTGACTCGCGGCCACCACTCTGAAGTGGCTCACTTGTACACTCGAACACACACTCGACTTTATCAGTCATAGTGATAAATTTCACAAGCATCCGTCATCCTGAATAGCTCTGGGAAGTGTTTATTCAACTTGACTCTTTTCCCAGTGCACAAACCATTATGGAAGCGAACATACAACGTTGACCTACCTTTGCACGCTTCCAGCCTCTGCAAAGTGCCACATAGTTCAGATTTTACTTCCTGGCAGTTGCTACTGTTTCACCTACCAACTCGCAAAGCAAGCACTCTGACAACGTGTACAGATCCCAACATGTGTGACAGCAGTTGAGTCCTGTGTTCACGAGCAGCGGGGTTCAAATACCCGCTTGCGTACCCTGTCTAATGCTTCCTACGGTTTCCCCAACTCACTCCAGGAGAATGCTGGAACTCTTCCTTCATCAAGGACTACCTCTAACCATCTTTTGCAGTGGCATAAGTGGTATAAGTGAGCATCCCGCAAATCTTAAGATCTTCAGTTCTCAACGAGGCAGCATTATCGCGAATCCAGTCGCAGTTTTTCAAAGTGAACTCGTCAGTAGTTACCTGGTATTACGGTTTAAGTAATATCGGTTTGGCCTTCCTCAAACTTCTCAACTTTCAATGAATTATAATGCTTTCTTTTTTGGAAATTCCGAAAGTAGCTGAAAAGTTTGTGGGACAAATGTTGCATGGGATAACGGGGTCCATAATATGACGTTGGTTTTTTGTTGCTAGGGGGGTCGCGTCAGAGATTTGAAGGTAAACAACGCTTTTCTTTTTTTTAAATGGGGTGCTATACTTTTGTACTTATTTTCTGATAGCGGCTATCGGGACGAATCCAATGATGTGTAGCAGTAAGGACTTTGAACGTCAACGAAGGTCACAAAGGTGGCATGAACGTCCATTTACAGAAGGTGTTCGAAGTGATGACCATTGGTATCAATGCAGTGCTGCAATGATTTTATCGTGGATTGAGTAGTATACCTTATCATTTCGGCACATATCGAAGCACAGGCTCTGACAATTCTCTCTCGTATATCGTGCTAATAGTAAACATTCGCCGAGTACGGCGTATCCATCTAACGCGCGATTGACATGTAAATACCATTCGACGGTTTCGCAAAACAACCCTAGTAAGAATGGTAAGACTAGTATCGTCGAATCAAGCGAATGTGAATAATGCATTCCTTCGAAGAACAAGTCGATATGCTTCTCATTTACAGAGAATGCCAACGAAATTCAGTGAGAGATACGCCGAAAGATATCCTCAACGTACTCGCGCTGCACGTCGTACATTTAAATACGTGTATGATAAATTGAGAACACCTGGATCTGTAACGCATCGGAAACATATCCGGCAAAGGAAAGTTACTAACGAGGAAACGGAAATTGGTACTCTTGCCACTGTGGTTCTAGATCCTTGTGTTAGTTCGCGTCAAATCGCAAGGGAATCTGTCCTGAGCCAGAGTTGTGTTGTTCGTGTTTGGCATTGCCATGAGTATCATCCTTACCATATCAGTCTCCAACAAGAATTAAATCGTACGTATTGCATGCCTCGCATTGAATTCTGCGATGGGTTCAACTTCAGATTCAAAGGAATGACACATTTATTAATTTGATTTTATTTACTGACGAGGCTACATCCACAAACCATGGAAACGCTAATTTGCATAACATGCATTATTGGGCAACTGAAAATCCATGTTAGCTGCGGAAAGTGGTCGGTGAATGTATAGTGTGGGATTCTGGAGGACAGAATTCTAGGTCCCTGTTTCATCGAAGGAAATCTTAATTGTAGGAAGTACACCACATTCCTGCTACAAAGATTAGGTCTGTTATTGGAAGAAATATCTTTAGGAACAAGGAACAGAATTTGGTATCAACACGATGGTTGTCCGGCACATTTTTAGCTTATGGCTAGAAATGAGTAGCAGAGACAATTTCCAAATCGTTGGATTGGACGCGGAGCAGATGTGTCGTGGCCAGCTCGTTCGCCAGACTTGACGCCTCTGGATTTTTTTCTTGTGGGGATTCGTAAAAGACATTGTTTATAAAGACGTTCCAACTACACCTGAAGATATGAGAGAGAGAAATGTCAGAGCATGTGCTTTGATAAGTGCCATTGTGATAAGGAATACCACTCAATACATGATAAGGAGATCGCAGCACTGAATTGATACCAATGGTCATCACTTCGAACACCTTCTATAAATGGACGTTCATGTCACCTTTGTGACCTTCGTTGACCTTCAAAGACATTACTGTTACACATTATTGGATTCGTCTCATGACTCACCCTGTATAACGGTCTGTAGAGCTCTTTACGATACTAATTTAAAGAGTTAAATCAAAAGTATGTAATTAATTTTTAGATGTATATGTTTACGAACTACTATGTTCGATGTGTTCGATGTGTCGCAGATATGTCACATTCTTGTAGGAAACGTATCATATGACGGATTTCGACATTTTTCTTACTTTTATGTTGTTGGCAGAAGAAACTGGATTTTTGCTAAATGTTCCCACCGTTTATTTTAGTGCAGAGTATATTTCGCCCATTTCAATAAAGAATCGTTCAGATCTCCATCGTCTTCTGGATGTTCACTGAGCGAGCCCTAAACTTTATCAAAGAACTGATGTTGCAATTTCAAGTCAATACAACCACATAACGTCATGAAATCAATATTTTGTGAATCTGTCATCAGACGAGATAAAACATTCTGCGCCTCTCTAAATCGAATCAGGAGCCGTTACTTGAGTCTCTTCAGGGGCCTACCAGAGAGCTACGATACGTTAGTCATAGATTCTGGACAATCACGGACCAGCTTGCAGACGAGGCTTCACCCAAGTAATCTTGGCGGGACAGTTGGAGTGCCGAGTTTAGGACATTTTTCGACTTTCGTGGGTTAGTAAACGTGAAATATTGGAACTGGAGAGGAGCAATAGAAGAACAAGATTCATTCGGAAAAGCTCAAAGTAGTCTGCGAGGGCACCCTGCCAGGGTGACAGAGAAGATAACAGTGATATTAAAGACGGAGAGAATAGATCTCGTTATGTCTGAAGAGACATCTCATTCGACAAAATCTACTTTGCGTCTGACCTGTAACTGAAGGTAATGTAGCCGGCGTCTGTTCAAAAGGGATGCTGCCAGAATATAAACTCTGGAAATGACTCCTCCATTCTTAAGGCCTACGTTCTATTTTGAAATAGAACACTGTCATTCCAAGTAAAATGAAGAGATCTTTTAGTAATAGCAAAATTACCCCAGTAGATAACAAATTTTCCGCCATCAGAGGTGCAGATGTGACACAATCTGAGTATTCTGGCCAATTCGACAAAAAAACAAAAAATTAAAATTATATTTGGCACAACTGTCGTTAACTCGACTTTAAAGCCAGTATAGCGCTACGGTTTATAAATTAAAATTTTAGCGTTGCTAGAAATAAGATTGCCAAATGAGATCCTGATGGATTTTGGAAATTACACATTGTTGAAAAGTAAAATAGACGAAATATCCTTAAAATCAAACCCCATCTGTATGTTGTATTTGCAATTTCCAAAGATTTTCTTTGTTCCACTCTCAAAATAAAGCTCGATAAGAATAGATTAATGACAGTTTCCTTGAAATGTGCAAAGACTCTAAACAGCTATCAATTAACATAAGTCGATAAAATAAGAAAATAAAACAAATCCAAAAAGAATAAATAGGAGATGAGGAATGCTAGAAACTAGGTATCAAAAATTCTACAAAATCATATGGATGTGGGGTATTTTAATGTATACTTATAGGAATAGAGAAAATTCAAGAAAACGCTCGGTGAATTCCCTGCGTACAGACTGAATAATCAGAATGGAAGGAGACTTGTAGAACTGTGTAGAGATTCCAACCTGAAAATTACGTCAAAAACTACATCACAACAGTCAGCTTCTTTAAATTGTAAATATCTATAAAAAAATTCAAAATGAAGTTAACACTTTCGCTGCGGCTGACGCTTATAAGCGTCAGAAGCCATGAGCCAGTGCGGCTGACGCTTATAAGCGTCCGCGCTCACTGTCGGATTACTCAGTCTAGTTGCAGCGTCTAAGCTAGCATCAAAGCGTGTAAATTTTTGTGTGGTCAGTTATCGAACGTATATTGTTCGTAATGGTGGATAATGAACCGACACCTGGACCTTCCAATGTGAAAAGGGACAGGAAAAGTGTTAAACTGACAGGAACAGTTACTTAGTGTACTAGACGACAGTGATTTTCTGTGTAGTGAGGACAAGGCATACCACGGAGATCGTCATTTAGAGGCTGCAGAAGAACTGCTGAGTGATGATAGCGAGGAAGCACAGCTTTCGAATCTGTTTCGTGACAGTTCCGAATCTGACGATACGGATCACGTCGATTGTGTGGAAATCGACGACGAAAAAGAGCCCGACCTGTCACACGGAGATAATCCAGGCGAGTCCTGGCATAAAGAACCACATAATATGCAGTATCACCCATTTACGAAGGAAGAAGTTTTGCAAATTCATCCCTCTGGCAATTCTCCTATGGATTTCTTCAGATATTGGTAACAGACGAATTGATGCAACTTGTAGTTGACAAAACGAACGATAACGCAGTCAACATATTGCTGAGCGAAAATACAAAAGAGGGATCTAGGATCTGTAAATGGAAACCTCTAAGTATGGGCGAATTACTAGTTTTCCTGGGTATTTCGTTACATATGGGTAACGTTAAATATCCGCGATTACAAGACTCCTGGAAGAAAGAACCACTGTTTGAGAATAGAGGAATAGCGATGAGTATAAGCAGAGACCGGTATCTGATCATATTACGCTCTCTGCATTTTGCAAAAAATCCACTTCCAGGAAAGATATACAGGGTGTTACAAAAAGGTACGGCCAAACTTTCAGGAACCATTCCTCACATGCAAATAAAGAAAAGATGTATGTGGACATGTGTCCGGAAACGCTTAATTTCCATGTTAGAGCTCATTTTAGTTTCGTCCATCTACGCTCAATGGAGCACGTTATCATGATTTCATACGGGATACTCTACCTGTGCTGCTAGAACATGTGCCTTTACAAGTACGACACAACATGTGGTTCATGCACGATGGAGCTCCTGCACATTTCAGTCCAAGTGTTCGTACGCTTCTCAACAACAGATTCGGTGACCGATGGATTGGTAGAGGCGGACCAATACCATGGCCTCCACGCTCTCCTGACCTCAACCCTCTTGACTTTCATTTATGGGGGCATTTGAAAGTTCTTGTCTACGCAACCCCGGTACCAAATGTAGAGACTCTTCGTGCTCGTATTGTGGACGGCTGTGATACAATACGCCATTCTCCAGGGCTGCATCAGCGCATCAGGGATTCCATGCGACGGAGGGTGGATGCATGTATCCTCGCTAACGGAGGACATTTTGAACATTTCCTGTAACAAAGTGTTTGAAATCACGCTGGTACGTTCTGTTGCTGTGTGTTTCCATTCCATGATTAATGTGATTTGATAAGAAGTAATAAAATGAGCTCTAACATGGAAAGTAAGCGTTTCCGGACACTTGTTCACGTAACATATTTTCTTTCTTTGTGTGTGAGGAATGTTTCCTGAAAGTTTGGCCGTACCTTTTTGTAACACCCTGTATAAGATACGACCTATATTGGATTATTTTAACACGAGAATGTCTCAAGTGTATTACCCGGGAAGAGATTTATCAATAGATGAATCAATGATTCTTTGGAGGGAAGATTGTCATTTAGACAATACATAAAAAGCAAACGTAATAAATATGGCATTAAGACGTAGATGCTCAACAATCCAGACGGTTTCATAAATAAGTGCGCTGTGTACACGAGAAGTAGTGGAGATATGGGGGGAAAAGGTCACGCTGAAAAGGTCGTTTTGCATTTAATGGCAGAAAAGCTGCATGTTGGTCATCACATTTACTTGGACAGTTATTATAACAGTTTTCATTTAGCTACAACTCTGTTGAACCTAAAAACACTTTCCGCAGGTACTCTGAAATTAAATAGGAAATATACCCCCGAAGACGTTGTATCGGCAAAACTTGCGAGAGGAGAGACAATTGCGCCGTATTCTAATGGAGCTATGATTAGAAAATGGAAGAATTGACGAGAGGTTTCCTACGTTTCCACAGAACATCTAAATGTTATGGAGCAAGTGACGAATGCTCGCCAGCAAATAGTCACGAAACATTTGCCTGTTATTAGGTACAATGCGTGTATGTCTGCGACTGCTAGACAAGATCAGATGTTATCGTATTATTTGTGTGAGCGAAAGACTATCCGCTGGCCGAAAAAACTATTCTTTCATTCATTGACATGCTAGTTTTCAATTCTCTGTATCTGTAAAACAAGTACTCAGGAAACAAAATGACGTTGTACGATTACAGAATGAACATTATAAAGGGCTTTCTTCCACCAATGGACGTTCCACGAAATGTGAGCAAGAAACATCACAAACAAACACACGTTGTGCAAAAGCGGGAAGCTACTGCAGGGAAGAAGCAAGTTATGGGGAAGCGGTGTAAGAAGTGCGCGGAACAAGACAGGCGCACTCATACACCATACGAGTGTACAACCTGCCCAGACAAACCTGGATACTGTTTGAACTGCTGTATAATTTCCCATAAGTAGCAAAAACGCTATAATATCGGGGAAATTCCGATTATCAAAGACAACTTCTTTTATTTCTTTTGACATTGCATGGTTTCTTTTTATGACTTGAAAGGTTGGAACTTTTTACACGAGTACTCAGAAAATGAGGTTTTCTGTTGTGTTAAGTCGACTTATTTCTTACTGCGTTGTAAAGCGTTCACTTCAGTTTTTTGTGAAAGAATTTTTTGTGCTAAATTTGTTTTAATAGCACCGCAATTGAAGTGATGGGGGACACGAGAGAAGCCTCCACGTAGGGTGTGTTTCGCTTACTAATTTCTACACATCTGGGCGTCCCCTAGGCGTCTATGATAAATGTAGACGGCTAATTCTCTCATACCAGGAGCAAAGGCCGGCCGCGGTGGTCTAGCGGTTCTGGCGCTGCAGTCCGGAACCGCGGGACTGCTACGGTCGCAGGTTCGAATCCTGCCTCGGGCATGGGTGTGTGTGATGTCCTTAGGTTAGTTAGGTTTAAGTAGTTCTAAGTTCTAGGGGACTTATGACCTAAGATGTTGAGTCCCATAGTGCTCAGAGCCATTTTGAACCAGGAGCAAACATGCTACTAAACTGACGACCTCTATCAGAGTCAATCTTAAAAATGCGCATTTGAAGTAAATATAATTTCAAATGAATCCAGTTTCCTTTTTCCTTTTTTTCCTTCTTAAGAATTTGGGTTTTGAAATTCAAATTTTTCCTGAATGCAGTGGATTTGTTGCTTGTTTGAATTGTATTTTTTGTTACATTATCAACAAATCACGAGCATTTGAATGACGCCTGTGACCCCTATAGGTGTCAGACAGCAAACAGACTTTAAAACATGACCACAATACAGTCGAAGCTTATTTGAAGTTACGCATCTAAGGTGCCGGCCCGCACTCGCACGTTGCCGGGCCGCACTGGAGAGTTGCGCGCTTGCACCGATGCCGAAGCGAAAGTGTTAAACAGGTACCAGCCGCAATATCTCTGCTTCAAGAAGGAAAAGTGGCAGTTGGCACTTAACAGCCAAGAACATTGCAGCCATCTTTCTTAATACAGGGTTATTCTACATGATGGACCCATTTTCAAAAATTGGTATGTATTCACGAACAAATCCAAAATGAAAAAGTTTATACCAATGAAAAGAGGAAGTTTCAAAGCTTTTGGCAGACGGCGGCAGCCGGGCAGTGATGGTTTCAGAAGCGGCTGGTTGAGTTCGCGTGGCAGTAGGGCCGCCATTCCGTTTCACCGTCAGTTCTGAGTGAGATGTCGACTGTGCAGCACAAGGTTTTCTGCATTCTGGAGTTTGTGAAAAGTGAGTCGCAAATTGCAGTGCAGCAGTCATTTCGTACCAAATTCGGTATTCAACCACCAACTCGCAAAAGCATTAGCCGTTGGTTTAAGCAATTTAAACAGACTGGGAGTTTGTGCAAAGGAAAAAGCACAGGCCGACCACGTGAGTCAGAGGATGATGTCCGACGGATTCAAGAAAGTTTTGTGCACAGTCCCAGTAACTCTACCAATAGAGCCAGTCGAGATCTTGGAATACCCCAAGCAACTGTATGGAAAGTCCTGAGACGGCGTTAGCTGTACAAGCCCTACCGATTACAACTTGTGCAGGCTCTCAACCCCAATGAGAAAGAGAAACGCCTCGCATTTTGTGGTTATGTGCTAGCAAAGATGGAGGATGACACATTTCTACAGCATGTAATTTTTAGCGATGAAGTGATGTTCCACCTTAGTGGAAAAGTGAACAGAGACAATGTTCACATATGGGGTTTGGAAAATCGAGATTCACCATTGCAACATGAAGGAGACTCACCAAAGATCAGCGTGTTCTGTGCCATATCCCGTACAAAGCTTTACGGACAATTTCTGTTTGCGGAGAGAACTGTAACGGAAATCATGAACATGGACACGTCGGAACAATGGTTGTTCCCTCAAGTTATGGAAGATTCCCAGGAGTTCATTCTCCAACAGGATGGAGCTCTGCCCCATGAGCACCGTGACGTACGAGGCTTTTTGAATGACTCTCTTCCTCAGTGCCGGATCGGTAGCAAGGGACTTGAGGACTAGGCCTGCGCTTCCCGCACCGACATCTCCTGATCTCTGACCCTGCGACTATTTCTTATGGGGTTATGTGAAGGAAGCTGTTTATGTCCCGTCTCTACCAACCGCTCTGAACGATTAGCGGAATTGTATCACTGCTGAAGTGCACTCAGTAACAGCAGATACGCTTCTGCATGTGTGGGGCGAGTTTGGCTGCTGCGTTGATGTTTGCTGTGTAGCCAAGGTTGGGTAAATTGAACATTTATAACATTTATCACATTTCTAATTATTAAGTAATTATTAAAAACTAATTAATTACAAATTATTAATTTTCTTAAATTGATATCAAACATAATGAAAAAACTTTGAAATTTCCTCTTTTCATGGGTATAAAGCTTGTTCATTTTGTATTTGTAGTTGAATAAATACGAAGTTTTGAAAATGGGTCCATCATTTAGAATACCCCTGTATGTGGAGAAACTCCCAAATTTCTTTAAGCCCACAGAAATGTTTCCACTAAAAATTCTGCAAAAGCAAGTCGAGAATCACAAACATCAAATGAAGAGGAAGTCTTTACATAAATCAAAAGACTAAAAAATAACAAAGAGCCAGTTGGCGTGAAAACCGCCAAAGGAATTCCAATGGTCATATAAAATGTTTGACAAGATGAGAAAATTTTCGATGACTGGAAGCCTGCTGTAATACACAGACAACAAGAGAAAAGAGACTCAACTGTTCTTAATAATTGCAGGAGAATATTACTTCCTTCTGACACATGCAAGATTCTAGCTCAGTATCACCTGAACTCTGTAAAAAGCAACTTGAATGCAAAACTGGGGAATATCAAGCAGGTTTCAGACAAAATAGATCTTACCCACAACAAATTTTGTCTGTGAAACCAATCCTCAGACACCAAAAATGTACACTCCTGGAAATGGAAAAAAGAACACATTGACACCGGTGTGTCAGACCCACCATACTTGCTCCGGACACTGCGAGAGGGCTGTACAAGCAATGATCACACGCACGGCACAGCGGACACACCAGGAACCGCGGTGTTGGCCGTCGAATGGCGCTAGCTGCGCAGCATTTGTGCACCGCCGCCGTCAGTGTCAGCCAGTTTGCCGTGGCATACGGAGCTCCATCGCAGTCTTTAACACTGGTAGCATGCCGCGACAGCGTGGACGTGAACCGTATGTGCGGTTGACGGACTTTGAGCGAGGGCGTATAGTGGGCATGCGGGAGGCCGGGTGGACGTACCGCCGAATTGCTCAACACGTGGGGCGTGAGGTCTCCACAGTACATCGATGTTGTCGCCAGTGGTCGGCGGAAGGTGCACGTGCCCGTCGACCTGGGACCGGACCGCAGCGACGCACGGATGCACGCCGAGACCGTAGGATCCTACGCAGTGCCGTAGTGGACCGCACCGCCACTTCCCAGCAAATTAGGGACACTGTTGCTCCTGGGGTATCGGCGAGGACCATTCGCAACCGTCTCCATGAAGCTGGGCTACGGTCCCGCACACCGTTAGGCCGTCTTCCGCTCACGCCCCAACATCGTGCAGCCCGCCTCCAGTGGTGTCGCGACAGGCGTGAATGGAGGGACGAATGGGGACGTGTCGTCTTCAGCGATGAGAGTCGCTTCTGCCTTGGTGCCAATGATGGTCGTATGCGTGTTTGGCGCCGTGCAGGTGAGCGCCACAATCAGGACTGCATACGACCGAGGCACACAGGGCCAACACCCGGCATCATGGTGTGGGGAGCGATCTCCTACACTGGCCGTACACCACTGGTGATCGTCGAGGGGACACTGAATAGTGCACAGTACATCTAAACCGTCATCGAACCCATCGTTCTACCATTCCTAGACCGGCAAGGGAACTTGCTGTTCCAACAGGACAATGCACGTCCGCATGTATCCCGTGCCACCCAATGTGCTCTAGAAGGTGTAAGTCAACTACCCTGGCCAGCAAGATCTCCGGATCTGTCCCCCACTGAGCATGTTTGGGACTGGATGAAGCGTCGTCTCACGCGGTCTGCACGTCCAGCACGAACGCTGGTCCAACTGAGGCGCCAGGTGGAAATGGCATGGCAAGCCGTTCCACAGGACTACATCCAGCATCTCTACGATCGTCTCCATGGGAGAATAGCAGCCTGCATTGCTGCGAAAGCCGACATTGTGCATGCTCTGTTGCCTGTGTCTATGTGCCTGTGGTTCTGTCAGTGTGATCATGTGATGTATCTGACCCCAGGAATGTGTCAATAAAGTTTCCCCTTCCTGGGACAATGAATTCACGGTGTTCTTATTTCAATTTCCGGGAGTGTATAATAAGAAAGTAGTTTGTATCTTGACAGATTTTAAAAAGAATGGTCTGTAAGGCTCTCTTTTAGATACTGAGGGGATAAGGAAGAACTGAAAATCATTGCAATTATTAAAGAAACGCTAAATGGCACAAAATCCCAAGTAAAGTTCAGGTGAGAAATTTAGTAACACTATGAGATTAAAAGAGAAACGAAAATTCCTAATGGAATCTCTCCGTTACTTTCAACTGTGTCTTTAAAAAATTAAAGCAAGAGTGATTAAGACTTAAATCGAAACTTAAAATAACACTAAGAAGAATTAATGTTAGAGCAGACTGCTTAGATTTTACAGACAACCCGACAATTCTATGTCAAGACATTCAAACAACACAAAAACAAATAAAAAATTCTAAGAAACCAAAGAAATAATAGGTCTAAAAACATTATTAGAAAAAAATCAAAGTACGTCTTTAAGAGATATAGCAAATTCAAAACGGTTTTACGCGAAACCATTCATGAGACTTGCTTAGGAAGAACTGATTATGAAATTTGTTGCCACAAAATGGAAACAGCGTTTAGACTTACAAAATACATATATGACAATAACAAAACATATATCAAAATACATAAAAATTACTCACTACTAACTGACATTGAATCTAGATTGTTGTTATGGCGCTGAAATAAACGTCTTTTTCATAGAAGGAGACACTGAGGGAAATCAAAAGACAGAGCGAAACGTAATCAGGAAAATTAAACGTCGAAATACGCAGAAGAAAGAACACAGAGACAAAGAGCAAATAAGGAAATTAAAAAGTATACCACGTTTATTCGAATAGGAAAGAAAACATAACGTATTGTTGGTCACAATAAAAGAATGGAACCAACCAGATTAACTTCGAAAGCTGTGTGACTCTGTGATACTTGTAATAAACCTAAGATTGAGATAACAAAATAGGTCGTAGCCGTAAAAGGAGACCTGAAAAAAGTAGAAGTAACAAAACAAGAAATACAAATTAGATTTTTCTTGGCAGAATACGTATCCACTGTCGTTTCGGCCTCATGATCTCGGAGCAGAAACAACAGTGTGAAACCTTTAGTGTCTTGCTTGGCTTTTCTGTATGTGAATGTCACGATGGGCAGTGTTGTATCCCAATCTCACTGTTCGACATCAACGTCCATCGAGAGCATATCTGCCAACTCCTTACTAAAGCGTTCTATGGACCCATTCGTCTGTGAGTGGTAGGCAGTTGTCATTCTGTGGGTGATGGCGCAATGTGAAATTACCTCTGATACTACTCTCGACCGAAAAACTTGTCCACGATCAGAGATGATCACACAGGGTGCTCCGTGTTTGAAAATTGTGTCTTCTACAAGGGATCTTGCAGGTTATAAGGCTTTGGCAGTCAGCACAGCTTTAGTGGCAGCGTTGCGGGTGAGGCAGTCGCGCGATCTACTATCCATCGATTCTTGTCTGTCGACTTCGGGAACCTCTCGAAGAAGTCGATTCCAGTCTGGTGGGATTTCACTGCTGCAGACGAGGTTGGTACCAGATGCTGTAGAGGTATTTGCGCAAGTGCTTCCATCGTTGGAATTCCTTACAGTAGCTCACATAGTGTCTAATGGATCGATGGAGACCTGGCTAGTGATACCCACATCTGATGCTGTTTAGAGTCCTCATGAATATAATGTGATCAGATGTTGGAGCATCATGGAAAAACTTGATGATAGCAGGCCTTAGATGAGCTGGGATGACGAGCAACCATTTCCGCGGTGTTCCCTTTATTAAATGGAATTAGACTTTGGTCGATTCCTCATTCTTCAAGGCTTCTATGCTTTTCAGCAATGCTGGATCTCCCCTCTGCTCAGCAGCAATGTCACTTAACGCAGCGACGACTGAGATTTCGTCCATGCCGCTGCGTTCCACCAAAGAAATACTTGAAAGCAATCAGCGTCCTTGTGTTTGCGTCCTCTTTTGTGTACCACTTTGAAGTCGTGCTCCTGAAGACCACCTCGACAGTCGATCTGACGAGTCCTTCAGGCCATCAGCCAGGACAGAAAATGGGAGTACATCACAATGGTGAATGGTTTGTCAAATATATAGCGCCGGATCTTGTTGATGACTTTCTCCGTTGTAGAGTAGTTCATCTCGGACTTGGAGAGTAGAGGAGAGTGGTGTTTCTTGGAACACTTCTCAGACTTTCGCCTCTAGCCTGCCCTGTAATAGAAGTTTATACATTTTCTTCGTCCATTTTGAAATGATATCATTCAGTTTGCGTGTGTTGCAGTCTTTTTTTGAAATAACAAAAAATTGTCCAGAAAGGTGATTTTTTTTCAAATGTGAAGAACTGATCCAAAGTAAAACATGGTCGTGTACCTAGGAACAAATAATCTATTCAAATTTACAAGTGTTGCAGTCGATAAAATCCTATCAGTACTGCATTTAATAGTCTATGTGTTAGATTATTACTGTACTTCATATCAATAAGCAGTAAGTGAAATCAAATTAGGAAGAAGCATTATCAAACACCAGTTACAAGTTAAAAACATTTTGAAACAGAAGATACTGGAAACTGTCACCAATTTCCACTTTCGAAACGATCAAAATTGTCAATAATTTAAAGAAACTCCGTTCATTTGCGAATATCAGGCGTTCCATAGTAAAATGACTTTCCGTTTCATGGTACAAGACGGTGTACGACTGAAAATGTATGGCTTAACTGTCAAACCCACTATATAACTAGTTTCAAAAATATACAAATTTTATTTACCATAAAAATCTACAACTGAAGAATTAAAAATATCTTCAAAACGACTTTAATGTATTATACAGAATTTAAGTATGTAGTGCTCTTATACTTACAAAGGCTGCACAAAATACGATCTCATGTCTCACAACGACAAAACTTGAAGAAAATGCCGGGAACTGGTTATGGCGGCTTCTATTGGGGATTCCTTCATGTGATTCTAAAGTCGGTCACTAGATTGAAGCACCGATTAAATAACATCATGTATTCCTAAGGGATGAGAGTTTTTTGCTCTCAGACATTTTGGCACTCAGATAGTGTTCGGAGAATTGTTTACACTACTGACGAATTTTCGGTGATAGTTACTGTCCGTTAGTTACTTCCGACTACTTTCTGTGATTGTATGAAGGTCTTCCGAGTGTAGATGTCGGAAGCGTTTACACACAGCAGGGCGAGAGTCTGCGAGAGCTGAGAGATCACTCTCCGTGGAACCTTTCAGTCGTCGTTCTGAGCGTGAGGGAAGAGGTTGTGAGAGAACAGCGTCGGGCTGCAGCTGCATTTTTAATACTTTTGCTGGGAAAGAAAAAAACGTAAACGGCCGTGTTCGTTTTGGATAAGAGAGTGAATTAGGCGGTTCTATGGTTTTCGAACATGGAAGAATCTTATCGTAGGACTTGTGACGAGATATCCTGAACAGTATCGAAATTTTATGAGAATAACAGCTATGGAGATGGAAGAAATACTACTTATAATTGGACCCAAAACTGTCAAGCTACAACTATTATGCGCAAATCCACTGGTATTAAAGACAGACTTCTCGTGACACTACGACTTCTAGCATCAGCTGCGGTTATTCTCTTTAATATTTGGTAAAGTAAGAATTATGATGAAATAACATGACACCAGATGTCATCTTGATACCCATACTTGTTCAAAAGCCAAATAGTGCGGATCTATTATAAATGAAGCATTTTCGAACTTACATTTATTGATACGTTTATACTTGTATTGACTTTAGGAACCACTGGTAAATTCCTGAAGATCTAGTCTTCAACACTCATAATAATAATAATGTAAACAATGAATTCCACTCCAAAAAGTTATAGATATCGCAGTATTACTTCAAGTTAAATAGCGATTTTCCGACTTCAAAAAGGATTACTTTCAAACATAACTACTCCTGTTTCTTCATGTTAATTAATCTACGTTATAAACCTGCACTGCCTGATTCCTTAAATTGTAGATATTCTGGTAAATTTGTTCTGTGGAGGTGTTAAAAATAGGACCCATTTCAGCCAACAAACTTTGCTTTTTATCACGGATACTGCAGTCCAGTAACTACACATTCCACAACTCTGGTCATTCCTCGTACAACTAATTAAATGCACAACTTCCTCTTGTGTCAACTTCCTGGCAGCTTTATTCATCGCTTTTTTTTCTGATACATCGCTGACATTCATTTCAGCGTGCGTATTCATCATGACAGTAGTCTCAACTGTCCCGACAATATTTGTACACGTTAAAAGAGCTGCTTGTTGCAGTGTCTACGTAGCGTAATGGATAACACACTAGTTTTTTAATACATATCAACATAAATTAGATTCTCCTCAGTGACAATTCTCTTTAGTTTATTAATTCTGTATAATATGTCAATGTAGTTTTTATAAGTTCTTTTGGTCATTGCATTAAACTTTTGAAATAGGGTAACTTGTCGTGGTATTCGTGTAGGATGTAAAACGGGACATTTCTTCACTCAGAAACATGCCACAGCCACAATTTATGGCTCAAAAGACGCTGTTTCGTGAGCACTTTCGTTTAATGTGTGAATGAGTACGGCAAAATATATTACCAAGATGCGATAGCTTAAAAACTGTGAAATATGGCACAGATCCTGGATGCTATATGGCCACTCAGCACTCACCGAGTACTCTCAGCTCTCTACAATGCCAGCTTAGTTTATCTCGTCTGAGAGCTACAGGGAGCACGTCTCAAGAGATGGAGGTTGTGCCTACACGAAAGATCTAAACTCGCAGACCGTGACTATCTGAGATCTTGTCCCACTCTCAGACAATGTCAGCAAGCTGACTCTCAGCGCTGTTTACACGGCACGTTTTACTCGAAAAAGCTCTCTGAGAATGAAAAACTCTCACCTTTATACTTAGCTTAACGACGCTATCCTCCAGTTAAAACACTGTCCCCTACTCTGGAAGCATAAGGTATCGCATTTTCAGCACCTTCCTGAATTTTCATTAGAACTGCACCTACCTCATAACCGCTAGTGTCAGTGTGAAGTTCTGCCTTGACATTCTTGTCATATGCTAGAATTGGAGAAGACGTTAATGCTTCTTTAAGAACAAGGCAAGCTCTTTCCTGCCACTCATTCCTAGAAAATTTGGCGACTCCCTACTGTAGTTCTTGCCAAGTGATACACATTGATAGAGAAGTTCTTTATGGAATGTTGGTAACAGGAGCACGTTCTGAGAAAAGTTCTCACAGCACGAATGAGCTGAGGATGTGGAAAAACTGCTCTTATTTTCTCTGATTGGGAAGATTTTCATCACCATTCACTAGATGCCCAAAGAATTTTATCTCTTGGGCGATGAAGAGGCACTTTTTCTGATTCAGTTAGAGGCCTGCACTCTGCACACCCTTCAATGCAGTTGTCAGGCAGCTTTTATGTTCTTCATATATCTCCAAGAAAACAACAACGTCAAAATAGTAAAGACACTGTATCCATTTATGGAGTGAAAGCAGGCTGCCCATCATATGTTTGAAGGTGGCTGGGGCATTAAATAGTCCAAACGTTGTGATTTCCCTAAATCACTCCTGGCAAATGTCAGGCTGATTCGTTTGAAAGAGCAGGGCCAATTTACTTCCCCACTTACTGAGCTTTTGCTCTGACCTCGATGTCGACAGGACATTCAACCCTAGTCTTCTTTTCCTCCAAGTGGCATAACTTAGAATTCACAGAGGCTGCCAGGAGTTATGAAGGTAGTCTTTTCCAGGTCAGCCTCATTCACCTCAATTTTCCAGTAACCTGTCTCTATTTCTATAGTTGAGAAGTACTTTATGCCTATCGAGCAGTCTAGGGTGTCATCAATGCATGGCAGTGGACAGACATCTTTCTTCATTGTTTTATTCAGTCGTTAGTAGTCGACGCAGAACCACCATGTGCCACCCTTCTTCTTCACAATGACCACACAAGAAGACAAGGGACTCTCTGAAGATTGAGTGATGTCATCTTGCAGCGTCTTCTCCGCTTATTTGCGGAATATCAGTTGTTCAGTCGGCAAAAATTGGCGCAGAACGGCTAACACAGGCCGATATTGTTCCTTGGTCAGATCTGATCCTGTTGGCAGTTCAATAGTAGTTTCTTCCCTTTGCTCTCTGTAATGGTAACGGAGCACGATTCTTCATCGATGGCACAAAGCTGCACTTCCTGGACTGGTTTTGCAGTCCTTATGCACGTATCTTTTGGGAAGGGTTGTGGCTGCTCGTGACCGTTAGTGATCCAAAGTTCTGCTTGGCCATCTACAATAATTGTGATCGTCGCTTATGTAGATTTTTTTGTGAGCAATCGACAAAAGCTTCACAGTTTAACTGAGCATCTTAACTGATGACTGGAATTCGTCTCGTTGATGACAAGGGGATAACAGTGTCTTCAGCCACAAACAACCATCCAAAGCAATCTTTGTTATGTGTGCTTGTTGGAATAGCTTCGTCAGTCTGGGGCTCTAGTCTTCCACAGTCTCTGACTGCTTGTGATGCCTGCAAGAAGACTCATCCCAGAATAGCATTATGACAATGTCATAGTAAAACGACGAATTGGAAGGGCTGTGTTCTGTCATTAACACTTATTCTTGCAGTGCATGTTTCTTTTGATCTTCTTTCGCACTACGGCCCTTGATGGGCCTTGGCCTCCTCAACAATGTTCCTCCATACATCTCCACTCTCTGCTTTTTTCTTCTGTCCTCGAATTTCCATCTTGATCAGGTCAGCCAACACATTGTCCAGCCATCTAGCTCTTGGTCGGTCCTTCCTTTTGGTGGAATACACGCCGCCTTTCATTATTCGTTTGGGTATCCTGTCATCTGACATCCTCTTCATATATCCTAATCAGTGTATTGTTTGAGATTTATAAATTTCACTCTATCTTTCTCTTCTATGGGCTCGTTTATTTCGTGGTTCTTTCACATACCCATAAGCTTTTCAAAGGATTTTTATTTCAAATGCTCTTAGGTTGTTCACGTCTGCTTTTGCCATCTTCCACATTTATAGCACATGTGTAACAACTGGGCCGGCCGGAGTGGCCGAGCGGTTCTAGGCACTACAGTCCGGAGCCGCGCGACCGCTACGGTCGCAGGTTCGAATCCTGCCTCGGGCATGGATGTGTGTGATGTCCTTAGGTTAGTTAGGCTTAAGTAGTTCTAAGTTCTAGGGGACTAATGACCATAGCAGTTAAATCCCATAGTCCTCAGAGCCATTTTGTAACAACTGGTAGTACAAGGGATAGTAAGTTTGCATAATGTTTCCTGCTTGTATCCTTTCTATAATACATTGTCTCATACACTGAAGAGCCAAGGAAACTGGTACACCTGCCTAATATCTTGTAGGGCCCTCGCGAGCACACGGAACTGCCGCAACACGACGTGGCATGGACTCGACTAATGTCTGAAGTAGTGCTGGAGGGAATTGACACCAAGAATCCTGCAGGGCTGTCCATAAATCCGTAAGAGTACGAGGGGGTGAAGATATCTTCAGAACGGCACGTTGCAAGGCATCCCAGGATGCAGGTGATCAGACAGGTTGCTTACGTATGTGTCACCTGTCAGGTACATATCCAGACGTATCAGGGGTCCCTTATCACTCCAATTGTACACGCCCAACACCATTACAGAGCCGCCACCAGCTTGAACAGTCCCCTGCTGACATGCAGGGTCCATGGATTCATGAGGTTGTCTCCATGCCCGTACACGTCCATCCGCTCGATACAATTTGAAACGGGACTCGTCCGACCAGGCAACATGTTTGCAGTCATTAACAGTCCAATGTCGGTATTGACGGGCCCAGGCGAGGCGTAAATCTTTGTGTCGCGCAGTCATCAATGGTACACGCGTGGGCTTTCGGCTCCGAGAGCCTATATCGATAATGTTTCGTTGAATGGCTCGCACGCTAACACTTGTTGATGGCCCAGCATTGAAATCTGAAGCAATATGCGGAAGGGTTGCGCTTCCGTCACGTTCAGCGATTCTCTTCAGTCGTCGTTGGTCCCGTTCTTGCAGGATCTTTTGCCGACCGCAGCGATGTCGGAGGTTTGATGCTTTACCGGATTCCTGATATTCACGGTACACACGTGAAATGGTCGTACGAGAAAATCCCCACTTCATCGCCACTTCGGAGAAGCTGTGTCCCATGGTTCGTGCGTCGACTATAACAGCATGTTCAAACTCACTTAAATCTTGATAACCTGCCACTCCAGCAGCTGTAACTGATCTAACAACTGCGCCAGACATTTGTTGTCTTATATAGCGGTTTGTTACCGCAGCGCCGTATTCTGCCTGTTTATATATCTCTGTATTTGAATACAAATGCCTATACCAGTTTCTTTGGCACTTCAGTGTATTATTTTCACTGGTTGAGAGGATATCTAGATAATGGAAGCAGCTGAAAGTTTAAAAACATTTATTAGAGGCCTCCAGATCATGTGGTGTTCTTCTAGCCTTGTAATAGGACACTTCCATGTATTTTGTCTTGCTTTCGTTTAGAGTAAGTCTGATTTTGTTTCTTCTGCTTCCATTATTTCATAAATTTCTTTAATGGTGTTTACTTCTCTTGCCTCAATTTCAATATCGTCTGTATATGCACACATGTGATTGGATTTAACCGTTATTGTTCCTCTGTTGCCAATTTTTTGTATCACACCATGTAGTGCTAAATTAAACACGATTGCAGACAGACCATCACCATGTTTTACTCCATCTGCAAAGTTAAAGCTCTTGGTCACATTATTTTTCACCTTTACTTTTGACTTCGGGCTCTTCATTGTTAAGTAAAGGAACCTGTTTGCATTGTCACAGACGCCCAGTTGTTTAGCGTTTCATACAATGCTGGACTGTTAATACTACCAATAGCTCGTTTAAAATCAGCAAACGGAAAGAGTTATTTTCACAAAATTTTTCCATTTTAGTCTAACAACAACCAATTGGACGGATGTGCCTCTACTGGCTGAAAACACTGTGGTATTCTCTGAGAAGGGCACTTTTTTATCCTTTCACTCAGCACTCTGAAATATACCTTGTAGGCTGTATTCAATAAAGTTACGCCTTTATAATTTTCACAACGAAACGTACCCCATTTCTTATATATAGAACATATTATTGCAGTTTTTCAGTCCTCAGGCATGCTTTCATTTCCTCATATGTCATTTATTAATACATGTATTTCACCTATTAAAGGTTGACCGCTAAATTTTATTAGTCCTGACACTATCTCATCCTCACCAGAAGCACAGTTATTTTTTAATTTATGTATCACCAACTCCAGGTCTTGCATTGTTGGTCTTTTTGCTTCTCCCCTTCACGCTCTTCTTACCTCTATATTCTCCTCCTGTTATTGTGGATCATTTGATACCCAGTCTCAATTGGTAGTGAGCATATATTCAAAATATTCCAATTTGGGTTGGTTGAAAATTGTTCCTCTTCTTTCCTATTGCATGATCCTATTACATTATAGAATCTTCTTGTTTCATTCTGTTCCTTTAGTTCTTCTGTCTCGTGAAATTTTGCTTGCAGCCATTCCTTTTTCTTTTTCTTATATACCTCATTAACATTGGACCTTAATTATTAATATACCTTTACATTTCTTCTTGTCTCTCTATGTAGCAGTCTCAGTCCTGCTGAATTTTTATGTTCTATTGCTAGTCTACATTCGTCATCAAGCTATTTATTACTTTTCTTTCTTCTTCTGCCTCTTTCTCTCTTTCTGGATCCTGTTCCACCTATCTTGATTTCCCATGTTTCCTCGCCGGTTATCAGGATATCATTAATTTGTAGTTGATATGTTCTTACACTTTCGGGATTGTTCAGTTTTCCTGTATTCCAGTTTGCATTTTCTTCCATTAAAGTTTTATGTATTACAATTAACTTCTGTCTCACCACAGCTTTTACAGCACAGCGGTCTTAATCACAGTTTGGACCCCTGCAAATCCGTACATATATAACGAAGTGGCATATCGTTCTTTTACTAATAAATAGTCAGTTAACTACTCCATTTACATTTGATTTCTGTTTTCCGAGATGTATTCTTTTGTGTGTAAAACAGGTACTCTTGATGAGTAAATTATTTCCAGCAGCAAACTGTCATAACATAGCTCTATTCTCACTACTTCCTTCATGTAAAGTGTATATCCCTGATTCTCTTCCATCTTCATTTTGCCTAACCTGTACTTTCAAGTCTCCTAAAATTAGCAATAGGTTCTGGATTTCTACTTTACTCCAGATACTTTCAAGGTCTTCATAAAACCGTTCTTTTATTCCTTCTTTTCCTCTGTTGGTGCGTATGCTGTTACTATTCTTATGTGCCTGAATTTCCCTTTTATTCTCAGTCTGCTGAGTCTTTAGTTTATAGGGTCAGGTTCCAAAAGAGTTCTCCTAACCTCTTTTGTTATAAATCGTAATCCAGATTGACCTTTTTTTCTTTCTAGTTCATTATACAGCAGATAATACTGAGGGATACCTATTTTTCCTTCTTCTTGCCATCTCACTTCTTGTAGTGCCACAATATTGTACTTACCCATGACCTCTTCAACTCTTTCTTTTATATCTCCAGGTTTCAACATTGTTCGTATATTCCAAATTGATATTGCCAAATCTTTCGTACTCTTACTTTGCCGAAGGTGTGTTCTGTATGTCCCACCCGTTATCCGAGTCTCTTGTTGTGGTTCCATCATAAGAAATTTATACAGTATAAGGTTGCTGGTCCTGGACCTCCAGCAGGAAGGTTGGATCCTCTACGCCTTTTGAGCCCTCTCTGCTGTTTGATGTGGGACACACTTCGTCCGATTCCTCTGTCGAGGCCTTTCCGGCTTGGATGGCCGTGCTGATAATAAACTACCTCTGGTAGAGCCTTCAGTTTCTTCCAAGCACACAGACCCTTCCGCCCGCCACTTCAGCTGTCAACGATAAGGCAGTGTCCCACGGGATGGGTATGTTTCTTTTGGCTGGACGTATTTCCCATTTGCGACTTCCAGCACAGTCGCTTTAATATCACGGAACGTAGTCTTTTTTACCTGGCACGATAAGCGTTCGAGATTACTGTAAGAGAAGCCGCTGAGACGACTAGCGCATAGACAGGTTGGCCATAGATTATGACGTCAGTGAGATTTCCTGTCATTTTGGTGATTGCCGTCCATGGAGGATTTTAATCTGTGGCGCCCTCGCCTCCATAGATGGTCTCCTCGATTATTTTTTCTGACTTAGGAAGCTAGGTTAGTGGCTGGTACTTCTTTATGGTGACAGGTATGGCTTCGGTGTGCTATCTCGCCCAGGGTAAGGCGCTGGGTTTCACCGTACAGGTCGACTATCATCGTCTGCAATTGACTGGCGTGATGGTTGACATCTGACGGAATAGTAGTTGTTGAAAAGTGGAAACATAGCAAACGTGTTGTCCTCTCTCCTCCAAACATCCGTTCTTCTGCGGAGCGTTATACTTAGCAGAGAATTGGTTGTAACTGCGTAGGTCGGATGCTATATTGTTGTTTAATGGCTGCGGCATAAGTCCGAGTTGGTCGAATCCATTCTTCCTGGTGCGTCCTACTGAAGACGGGGGCTGGTGATAAAGACCGATACACCTCTTCTTCAACATTCTCCATTATCTCCTGACGTACGCAGTCGACATTAATGGCTGATATCTCATACTTACTCGGTCCGACAGGTCTGGCTGCCATAAAATGCTGTATCTCTTCTCTTACTACCTGGAGCATGAGAAAGGCGAAGGCACTGCGGTCTTCCACAACTGCCACAGGGACCACATTCAGGAATAGTTCATAATTCTTTTTTCCGACAGTGATCTGTTGCATTTTCTCGATCCGCTGGCACCACCTGATGAATTCCTTGGTGTTGTGACATCCTTTACTAGAAGCGCTTGCTACATGTCATCTGCGACTCCTTTCATCAAGTGTGAGACTTTACCAGATTCTATCATACAGTATTAGAATGCACAATGTTGAGTGGGGCCAGACATTCGTGTGTAAGATTGTGTTTCCTCATGATGTTGGGTCCTGTCCTTCAATCATTCTTCTGTTCAGTGGACTTGCTGTTTATTGTCACCAAAAGTTTTCTTACCTTCAGCCTGAAATTTTTCCCAGCTTTCGAACATCTGTTCGTTGTTCTCGAAGCTCTGCTGGGCTGTGCTGTCCAGCTAATAGTACGCATTTATCAAATACATCATGTCATACCATCTATTGTACCTGGCGAGTCGGTCGAATCATTTCAGCTATTTCCTCGGCTCCTGTCCTGTGTCTCCGGAAAACACGGATGGATGCCTGATGCGCATGTTTTGGGATCCATTTGTTTCCTGAATATATTGTCCTAGGGAACGAGGTAATGCTTGTATTCCGGTTTCTGTTTCTGTACGCGTAGGCGGCGGCTCTTACGTTGTCTAGTTGGAGCCACTGTGATGTAAATGTTTGTATAAATATTAGCACTCACCTACTAGAGTTGGGTTCTGTTCTGGCTGTAGGTCGGTTTTCGTGATGAACGTACTTTCAGTGCTAATTGTAGTACTTCACTGATAACCATGTCTCCTAATTTGGACTTGATTGTGGTTACGATGTGATAATACCAAGCGAGTATTAGAAACATTTTTTCCACAATTTGTATTTCAATATCTTCGATATACCTTCTTTTACGACACCAACATTGTGCATCATAGGCAGCAACAAAATATTATGCTTAACTACTGCCATCCTAGTCCTTCTTGGGCTATGTAGTCTTGCGCAGTGTGTATCCAGTCGATGATATACGACAAGGTGAAGAGAAAAGCATATTCTGGAGCACTGCAAGGAACACTCGAATATTACAGGTAACATATTGTTCGGTATTGCTGTGAAATATATTAACAGGAGACGTCAACAGTTCCAGGCGCTTGTGAATGTGATTCAGAGCATCCCGAAACTTCTCCTAAAAATTATACAAATTGTAGGAGATCCAAAACTGAGTACTTTGAGACAAGGAACTCGTGGTCGAAAATGAATATTTTTTTTATTGAAACAAACAACTCACAACTCGCATGTTGTTGCAGCAATGCACACCAAATGTTCACGGTGACGGCCGTTAGTCAATGCATACATTAGAACGGTACATAACATGTTTAGAAACTATCTAATGGATACCGCAAACAACAGTCGCTTGAAACCCAGCTCGCTCTGTTCCTCCACGAGACCTGTGTCAAGATGGCTGCCGATGCGGTTGCAGCGTGACGTGGCTGCGCAATTGGCCACAGTTCTCATTGGTCAGGGTTGGTTAAGGATTGGTATTTACGTTCGCAGGTGCCGGGAGTATCTTCTGACCTAGTAAATATTGTGATTTAAACAGGGAGAATGATTAAAGTTTTGTAATGCGTTTGTCCAACGTCACCTCTCCGTCGCGTGAGCAGGGGAGTCGTCGCCCTCCTGCCAGCGAAGCGCTTATCGGTGACCGCGCACCAGCTCGCCAGTCTCGTCGGACGTTGCGTGTCAGCACGACACGCCGCGCAGCGCAGTGGCAAGCAACAAGTCAACTGTTCTGTCCTCTGCCTGCGACCATCCAGACTGCTGCCTCAGCGAACGGAACCGAGCAACAGTCTTCCAAACAGCGTAGCTTCGTACAGCTGCTGCTGTTTCTAACGAACATCCCCACAGGTGGTGAGTGCACTAATAAACTGTAAGTACGCCCACTATGAAAGTGTAAAGTGCTCTCCCCCACGAATCTGAGGAAAAATTAACGGCCATAGACAGAATTTTAATGAACTCTGAAACATGCATAGAAGTAGGCTAAATTCTCAAATGAACGCATCGGTACCACTTTCGCTTTCGGTGCTTGTAATACTATTTTATTTTCAGAATACTTGATACATGTTTTCTAAAGAAAGATACAGGATGTAACGTATATAAGTGCAGGTATTTCTATTGGTGACTGAGGATGGTGTACTGAACACCATTACATCAGTATTTATTTCATTTGAAGACAAATAATTATAGCTCCTAGTAGTACTATGTTAATAGGTTGGTTAGTACCTCCAAGTACATGTGGCAAGAGCAAGGCATTAATGCTTATTCTCCCCTGGGCATCACGTCGGATGTTGAAGTGTGGACATGTGGACGTAAAACGGTCAGTCTATACTGACAGGCGTAGTCAGTCAACTTAGTGGTGGAGTTACAGCCATGGAGAAAACATCAGGTCATAAAGTTTGTGACGAGTTTGTGGGAATACTGTTCGACGCAGTGAAAAAACAACCACCGCACTGATGTATGTACATATTAAGGTACCACATATAAAAAATATGCACTTATACCCGTTACAACCTGTATTATATGCATATCAAAAAAAGATTTGCATCATCCCGGTTCCCAGAACTCCTGAAGACAGATGCTGACTGTGGATATTGTATCACAGTCACAGTACCTTTGACCCAAAGATGTAAGCAACCAAGCATGAGCAGCGCCTATTACAAGGAGGGGGTCCGACAGCCGATCAGTTCCAGTCATTCCACGAGGAAGGAGGTACACAGGTCGTGTCGTCTGTAGTTCTACCATGCCTAGACGGTCAATACCGTGGTTCGATCGCGTCCAGATTGTTATTTTGTGCCAGGAAAGGCTCTCAACAAGTGAAGTGTCCAGGCATCTCGGAGTGAACCAAAGCGATGTTGTTCGGACATGGAAGAGATACAGAGAGACAGGAACTGTGGATGACATGCCTCGCTCAGGCCGTCCAAGAGCTACTACTGCAATAGGTGACCGCTATCTACGGATTATGCCTCGGGGAACCCTGACAACAACATCACCATGTTGATAATGCTTTTCCTGCAGCCACAGCACGTCGTGTTACGACTCAAACTGTGCGCAATAGGCTGCATGATGCGCAACTTAACCGCCGGCATCTATGGCGAGGTCCATCTTTGCCACCGCAACACCATGCAGAACGGTACAGATGGTCCCAATAACATGCTGAATCGACCGCTCAAGATTGGCATCACGTTCTCTTCACCGATGAGTGTCGCATATGCCTTCAACCAGACAATCGTCGGAGACGTGTTTGGAGGGAACCCGGTCATGCTGAACACCTTGGACACACTGTCCAGCGAGTGCAGCAAGGTGGAGGTTCCCTGCTGTTTTGGTGTGGCATTATGTGGAGCCGACGTACGCCGCTGGTTGTCATGAAAGGCGCCGTAACGGCAGTACGACGTGCATTCCATCCTCCGACCGATAGTGCAACCATATCGGCAGCGTACTGGTGAGGCATTCGTCTTCATGGACAATTCGTGTCCCCATCGTGCACATCATGTGAATGACTTCCTTCAGGATAACGAGATCGCTCGACTAGAGTGGTCAGCAGGTTCTCCAGACATGAACCATATGGAACATGCCTGGGATAGATTGAAAAGGGCTGTTTATGGATGACGTAACCCACCAACCACTCTGAGGCATCCACGCCGAATCGCCGTTGAGGAGTGGGACAATCTGGACCAACAGTGCCTTGATGAACTTGTATATAGTATGCCACGACGAATCCATTCATCATCAATGCAAGAGGACGTGCTACTGGGTATTAGAGGTACCGGTGTGTTGAGCAATCTGGACCACCACCTCTGAATGTCTCGCGGTATGGTGGTACAACATGCAATGTGTGGTTTTCACGAGCAATAAAAAGGGCGGAAATGATATTTATGTTGATCTCTATTCCAATTTTCTGTGCAGGTTCCGGAACTTTCGGAACCGAGGTGTGTATATCTGAGTCCCGTGACGATATATCGTATCATAAAAAGAGAGAAAAATGCGGACACTTAAAGTGATACTGTCCACAAAAATCAAATTCGAAGACAATAACGTTGATATCTGAGCGGAGAATGGGAGACTGAGGAGCCCTCTCGCTCAGGTAAATTCGCCAAACACACCCAAAAAAGTATCAAGTCTACAGGCCGAAATCGACAGATTAAGAGAAGAAAACGAAAAATTGCGGACGTCAGCAAGCAAGCATGTGCTCCTATTCTCTTATAGTGATGAAAGAAAAGAGCAGACAGTGGGCTAAGGACGATGCGGATATTGGACACGCCAAGGCCCGTCAGGCAACCACCATGTTCATAAAATCGGACAACAACAAGGAGGCAATGACAGTGGAGGAAATTCTAACTAGCAAAACTGATCCGCGGAAGGAGAAGCTGAAGATAAAGGCGATTCACACCACACCAAATGTTGAGACTGTGGAAACTGAAAACAAGGCAGACTGCCACAAGCTGGCTGGAAAGGCTGCGCAGATCTGTGAAATAAAATGCAGAGGGCCAAGGAAACGTAGACCACTAGTAGCAGTTCATCAGGTTCTAGTAACTTTGTCAGATAAGAACTTTCTCTATGATATGTATGAACCAAACCTCAGTGAGTGGATGACCACAGAGAATTTGCAATCGGAAGTCAAATTTCGTTTCAAAACGGCCCACAAATGTAGGCAAACAATAAATAAAGTCAGCCCAAGAGTGCACCCATGCTACTGGGCAAAGACAATGCGTATATTAGTTTCCATTTATTGAGAATTAAACAACATGTTGCAGTCCCATATTGTTTTATATGCTTTGATCTTGGCCACGTGATGAAACACTATACAGAAACTGATACTATGTGCAATGGATGTGGTG